>NW_024080771.1:223155-462960 GCF_003009895.1 Hyaena hyaena | reverse complement strand
CCCCCCCCGTGCTCTTTCTCAAAATAAACATTTTTTAGGAGTTAAATATTTTTAATCCCAACCCCCCCCCCCAAGAAGTTAGATTCTGTTTTCCTGCAGTCATTCCAGAAAATTAGTTACATTGAGTTACACGGGTTTTTATGTAGGAAAATGAGTTTCGTGTTTAGTCAGCAGTTTAAAAACGACAAAGCAGTTGTTACCAGTATTGAGAGTCTCCCTGGTCTCTTTCCTACTCAGAAATTCGGAGCATCGATTAACACATCTGAAGGAATATGGCAGTATTTCCCATACCAAGTCGTTTACGTGCCACTTGCTCCAACTTAAATTATTTTATTTAAAATTATAGTTAAAAGTATTTTGTTGTGTACTATCTAAAATCATTTTGTACGTAGTGCCAATGCTATGAACACCATACTTTGGGAAACATGTATATCATGTATATATTTAGTGGCACCTCTATTCATAGCGTATGAAATTACATTTATAACACTACAAGTGAGCTGTTCTAAAATTATTGTAAGAGCAGAAAAAGGTTCCCTTGTGGTTGGATTTCAGCTTGTTAGTCTTGATGTTGTTCTCCCCCTCCTTGTGTAAGGAGAGATATTTCATTGGAAGCTTGAAAGTTATGTGGATAAAATCTTAAAACGATTCCTTTTCAGCGCCCCTTCACTCTCCAAATGGAAGAACCTCTGTAAAGTTGATGCTCTGTCTTGAGTTTTACCCCAATAGTCCCGAAACACGTACTACGTGTGGTCCTATCCGACCATCCTATCCTACCTTTCTGACACTTGATCTGTGTACCATTCGTACTAGAGAAGAGCTTTCAGTTTCAAAACTGCAATTGTAAAACCTTTGTTCTTTCTCCCAAGATTTGGGGAAGTAACTATTGAAATGTAGACAGCCAACAGAGACCTGCACTCAACTGTGCTAGTATGACATGGATGAGTTTTGTGAGATTCTAGAGGGATACAGTTCAGTCTACTTCCCATCACCTCACCATTTAAAAAATTATCATTAGCAGCTATAGTACATGAATAGTACTAACCAGATGAGTTTAGCTTTATACTATATATAGGTCAGGCAATTATAACTGTGTTTTATATGGATTATATATATATATATATATACACATACACACACACACACACACACACACACATACACATATATGGAAAAGAGCAAAAACCAGGGAGAGTAGAAATGAGAAGTACATGCATTTCATTAATTAACAAGTATATATTGGGTTTAGCACTGTCAATTTTTGCAAACATTTCTGACTGCAACTCAAGATGAAACATCAGATTTTACATTATAATTTAATGCATATGTATGTGTGTGAAATCTATAAAATTTTCATGTAACAGTGCAATGTGCTGTACCCTCTAGTATTTTCTAGTTTATTTCATATTTTAAAAAATACTAGCATAACCTCCTAAATTGATTTTGTGATCCACTGGTAGCCCTTGACTCACATTTTTTTAAAAACACTATTTTTGAGATAACCAGGTCACTAGGGATTGTGGAAGAAAAAAGAAAAGCAAAAAGTAGAATCTGGATATGTGACTTACGGGGTTATTCAAAGGAGAAAGAATGTATAACAAGGTAGTGTCCTGAGTGAGAATATAAAATTTTAACCTTCAGTTTTAATGATTATAACAGACAACAAAAGGGTCTAAAAGCATGAGCTAAAAAATAGGAATACTATTTTAGATAAAAGTATCTCTACAGCTATAAACAGCAGTTTTAGTATTAGAAGGACATCATTGTGATTACCAACATTATGTCATTTAATAAGTGTTTATTACAAAAAGAAACCATAGGTCTTGGCATTGAAAGGGATTTTGAGTTTTTCTGATTCAGGCAAACCCAAGTATGTAGTCCCATTTTCCAGGTGAAACAGCTGAAGCCGAGAGCGGTGAAATGACTTGCTAGTGCCATGGATTGCATGAGCAGCCGGGCTAGAGTGCAGGGGCTGACTAGCCGGCAGGTCTTCTCTGAGGGTACGGTTTTCACCCTATCACACTGCTGCTAAGGAACGGAACTGTTTCGACATGTTTTAATCTATAATGCGTCTCTGTTTACAGGAAGATATTCCTCGTCAGCTTGTCTACATTGGTCTTTACCTCTTTCACATCGCTGGAGCTTATCTTTTAAAGTGAGTTGGGATTTTGCTTGGATGTGTAAATGGACTGGGTAGATAGTATGTTAATCTGTCTGATAATTAATCTTTACATTTTAAATCTGTTCTTTTAACAGCTTGAATCATCTAGGACTCGTTCTTCTGGTGCTGCATTATTTTGTGGAATTTCTCTTCCACATTTCCCGCCTGTTTTATTTTAGTGATGAAAAGTATCAGAAAGGGTAAGTTGCTTAGCCATTCTGTTTCTTGTGTAATTAAAGTCAAGGCCTGTACTGTCAAGGACCGTGCTATTGCCAAGCCTGGAGGTCCATGCTGGGGGCAGTTAGGTCACTCTGTAAGCTGTTAGCAGTAGCTTTAAGTAAAATGAAACAATTTCACAATTCAGGATGGTATTTTATTCTCTAAAATGGAGTCTTGTCTTAGCTAGGCAGATATTACATGAAACTTGTAATTTTGAAGAGTTTTCGAGTTTATTTTTGTTTAATGCATGTTTTTCTTTTGGAGGAAGAGTAATAAGGAAGTGATAATGGGGATAATAGTAACAGGGAAGAAGCAAATAAAATAATAGATTACGTAAGATATTAAGACATTTCAACAGGAAAATTGGACTGAAAACAGAATTAGAGCACTATGACTTGTAGAAAAAAAAAGAGTAAAACTAGGCCTATTAAATGAGAATGGGTGGTTCTGTTAACAGGATTAGCTTTTGTTTTGTCTTGCTTAGCATTTTTGAAAATTTTTCTATGTACCAGCAGTTTTGAGGATTAGAAATGATAGTTATATTTTAAAAAGAGATCAGCTAAATACAAATTAATTATTTCTTTATTGGACTTCCTAGAATGTTAAATATGCTGTGTTTATTTCAAAGAGTGTAATATAGTTTCTAGCATATTCTAAACGTTTTACTTCAGAATCTCTTTTGCAGAACAATAGGGAATGCTGTCTTAATATGCATTTACTTAATAGGAATCTGATTCATGTTAGAATCTTTTCATATCTTTGCAATTTTATGAATTTGACTTAGGACATTTTTCTTACAGGTTTTCTCTGTGGGCAGTTCTGTTTGTTCTGGGAAGGCTTCTGACTTTAATTCTTTCAGTACTCACTGTTGGTTTTGGGCTTGCAAGAGCAGAGAATCAGAAACTGGATTTCAGTGCTGGGAACTTCAATGTGTTAGCTGTAAGGTACAATCGACTTAACATTTTTCTCACTCTGTCCTGCTATGTAGTATATATTTTCAGTTTATGATACAAATCACCTTAAAAGAAATGGAGACAGATATGGAGGGAGCATATTCATTTGATTTGATTTCAGACCTGTTTTGGTTGCATATGTCTGAATTGAAATACTGAAGGATCTCTTTAACTTTGGGGATTAACTATTAATGGAATAATTGTTTATTAACATAATCTTGTCAACCTTGGGAATTTAGCACTAAGTTAATTTTGTCAGTGCAAGATGGAATGCTTCATTCAATGGCATTGTTTTGATGTACCCCTAATTTTTTGTTTATTAACTTTAATATCCTCAGAATTGCTGTCCTGGCCTCCATTTGCATCACCCAAGCATTCATGATGTGGAAGTTCATTAATTTTCAGCTTCGGAGGTGGAGAGAACACTCTACTTTTCAGGCACCAACTGTGAAGAAGAAACCAACAGTGACTAAAGGCAGGTCTTCTAGGAAAGGAACAGGTTTGTATTCAATAAGCAGTGGAAAATATTTTTTTAAAAAGGTTGTGGAGTCTTATTATAAACTTAATAAGATTTAAAATCTTTCAAAGAAAATTTTATACTCTCTATAGCAAAATTAGTGGCAAAGTAAAACTCACGCTGTTCTTCAGTTATGTTGATTGCCTGGGGTCATTTATTCCCCTCAAAAGCCGTCCACTGAATTTCTCTTTCCTAAGTTTTCCATTAGACTAGTGTATATGGGCTGTTTTAATAGTCAGTAACTAACCTAGAGAGTGATAGTTTGTGCTTTCCGGCATCTTACTAATATTTAAAAAACAAAACATCTTTAAAATCCCTTCCCATCTGCCCTTTAGTACCAAGTGGAACAGCTCTTTCTATAACTTCTGATTGTTTGATCTTTCGTATTTGAGCCTGCATCTACCCTCTTTTCTCCTTCTGTATTTTGATTGAAAAACCATTGACACTGCAATAATTTTTTTGAACTTCTGTTTGGTGTTATACTTGGAATTGTGACACAGGGAGTTCCAGTTTCATCATCTCTGGTTTGCTTCTTTGTATGACTTTACATTTGATAGTTTATGTCCTCTAGCCCTGTCCTCTTCAACCTTGTTTCAACAATTCTTGGGCCTGTGTATTTCGTATAAATTTTTGTACATCTTTGTCGATTTTCACCCCCTCTCCCCACCCCCCCCCCAAAAAAAAACCCAACTCTTGCTGAGATACCAGATTGGAATTACATTGAATCTATAGATCATTTCAGGGAGAATAAGAGCACTTTAGCCCATAAACATGGTGTATACTTCTGTTTACCTAGATTATCTTTAATTTCTCTCAGTAATATTTAGTAACCACTTTGTTGGGATATAAATCACATACCATAAAGTTTGACCTTTAAAGTGTAGTTTTCAGTGGTTCTTAAGTATATTTACAAAGTTCATGAACCACTGTCTAATTCCAGAACATTTTTATCTCCCCAGAAAGAAACCCCATGCTCAGTGGCAGTCATTTCCTGTCTCTTCCTTCCCCCTACCCCTGGCAACCACTTACCTATTTTCTGTCTCTATGGATTGATCTTTTCTGGACATTTCATATAAATGGAATCATATGATACATGATCTTTTTCAAATGATTTCTTTCACGTAGCATGTATTTAAGGTTCATATATGTTGTAGCATATACCAATACTTCATTCCTTTTTATGGCCAAATAATACTCCATTGTGTGGATATACCAAATTATGTTTATCATAATTGGGCATTTGGGTTGTTTCTGCTCTTTGGCTATGATGAATAATGCTGCTGTAAACATTTACGTACAGGTTTTTGCTTGAACAACTATATTTGCTTTCTTGGGTACATACCCAGGAATGAATTGCTAGGTCATATGGTAACTATGTGTTTAACATTTTCAGGGGAATTGCTGAACTGATTTCCAAAGTGGTTGCACCATTTTACATTCATTGTTTTTACATATGATATCCAGTTGTCCCCTGCACCATTTGTTGAAAAGACTAACCTTTCTTTATTGAGTTGTCCTGATATTCGTGTTGAAAATCAGTTGATCAGGTGCTTACAGGACAGAATAAATAACTTGTTTTGGGCAGGGGGAGAAAATCAATTGACCAAAAAGTAAGAATTTAGTTCTGGTCTCTCGATTCTATTCTGTCAATCTGTATACCTATTCTTATGTCAATACCACACTGTCTTGATTACTGTTACTTTCTAGTTAGTTTTGAAATCAGGAAATGTGAGTCTTCCATTTTGTTTTTCATGTTTTAGTTATTCTGGGTCCCTTACACTTCCATATGAATTTTTTTTTTAAGATTTTATTTTTAAGTCATCTCCACACCCAACATGGGGGTTGAACTCATGACCCCCAGATCAAGAGTCACATTCTCTACCAACTGAGCCAGCCAGTCCGTATGAATTTTAGGATCAGCTTGTCAATTTCTACAAAAAAGCCAGCTGGGCTTTTGATATGGATTACTTTGAACCTGTAGATTGCCTTGAGAAGAACATGGATGTCTTTCCATTTATGTAGGGCTTCTTTCATTTCTTTCAGTTAAATTTTATAGTTATCAGTATACAACTCTTAAATTTCTTTTTATTCCTAAGTATTTTATTCTTTTAATGATATTGTAAATAGAATTGTCTTCTTAATTTCAGTTTTGGATTATTCATTGCCAGTGTGTAGAAATGCAGTGGGCTTTTCAATATTTATCTTTATCCTGCAATATTGCTGAAAAGTTTTAGGTTTATTATTGAATAATGAGGTTTTGTGTGGATTCCTTTGGATTTTCAGTATGTAGGATCATGTCGTCTGCAATTAGAAATAGGGGCGCCTGAGTGTCTCAGTCCGTTGAGCGTCCGACTTCAGCTCAGGTCATGATCTCATAGTTTGTGGGTTCGAGCCCCGCATCGGGCTCTGTGCTCACAGCCAGCTCAGAGCCTGGAGCCTGTTTCAGATTCTGTGTCTCCCTGTCTCTCTGACGCTCCCCTACCCCCGCTGTCTCTCTCTCTCTCTCTCTCTCTCTCTCTTTCTTTCTCTCCCTTTCTCACTCTCACTCTCTCTCTCTCAGAAATAAATAAAACATTAAAAAAATTAAACAAAAATAGTTTCACTTCTTCCTGTCAAATCTGGATGATTTTTATTTCATTTTCCTGCAATAATGCCCAGCCTAGAACCTCCAGAATAATGTTGAATAGAAGTGGTGAGAGCAAACATCCTCATCTTGTTCCTGATTTTATCAGGAAAGCATCCAGTCTTTTCCCATTAAGTATGGTGTTATTACCTGTGGGTTTTCCTAAATGCCTTTAGCAGCATGAGGAAGTTCTCTTCTATTTTTAGTTTATTGTGTATATTTATTATGAAAGAATGTTATATTTTGTCACTTGCTTTTTCTGCATCTACTCCTGAGATCATCAGATGGTTTTTGTCCTTCCATTTTATTGATATCATGTATTACTCTTAATTGATTTTTGAAGGTTAAGCCAACAGTGCATTCCTGGGATAAATCTCATCTGGTCATGGTATATAATCCTCTGTAGATGTTGTTTGATTTTATTGAGCATTTTTATATCTATATGCATAAAGGATGTTGATGGATATTTTTCTGTTAAGTATTTGTTTTCAGATGTAAAACCAGTCTTGCATTTCTGGTATAAACTCAAGTTGATGATGACAATATATCACTTTTAGTAGATTGGCATTTTCAGTATTCTGTTAGAATTTTTGTATCTGTATTCACATAAAAGATTGGCCTCTAATTAACCTGTTTTTCTCCTTGTTTTTGTAATATTCTTGTTAGGTCTTAGTATTGGGGTTATGAAGGCTCTCTAAAAAGTGTTGAGGGGCAACTGGGTGGCTCATTTGGCTAAGCGTCCAGCTCTTGGTTTCTGCTCAGGTCATGATCTTGCAGTTCTGTGGGTTTGAGCAGAGCCTGCTTGGGATTCTCCATCTCCCTCTCTTTCTGTCTCCTCCACTCATTGCTGTCTCTGTCTCTCTCAAAATAAAATAAACTTAAGGAAAACAATCTCTTAAATAAAAGTATTAATAGTTTTATCCTTTGTGTGATTTCAAGCATCATTTCTTACTTAAATGTTTGGAAGAATCCACCAGTGAAGCCATGTAACCTAGAATCTTCTCTAGGGGAGGATATTTACATTCTTTAATAGATAATAGGATTATTCAGATATTTTATTCCTTATTGTGTCTCTTTCGGTAAGTTGAGTTTTCAAGGAATTTGTTCATTTCATCTAATTTGCAATTATATTGGTACAATTATTCATAATATTTCTTATTAGTTTGTGTACAACAGCAGCATTTTATTTCCTATGTTAGTAACTTATGCCATTATCTCTTTTTTTTTTCTATTAGCCACGAACCAACATTTGTGGGGGGTTTTGTCGATTTTCTTAGTCATATTGATTTCTGCTCTTATTTCCCTTTTTGGGGCTTGATTTGCTGTTTTGTTATTTGTGGTTTACCTTCTTGAGATGGATCTTTACATCATTGATTTTTCCACCCATCTTGTGAATTACTTGCACTTAAGGGCAAACTTTCCCTTTTAGCAATGTTTTAGCTGCATTTCACAAATTTTGATATGTCTTTTTCATTATCATTCGGTTCCGGATATTATAATTCCAGTCTGATTTCTTCTTTGACCCATGCATGCATTACTTACTAGTGCATTGTTTAATTTACAACTACTTGAGCATTTTCTAATTTTTTTGTTGTTGTTACTCATTTCTAGCTTAATTCTTTTGTTAAAGGACATATTCTGAATGACTTTGCTTCTTTGAAGTTTGTTGAGACTTTCATTATGGCTCAACATGTATTCAGTTTTGGTAAATATTCCATTTATACTTCAAAAGAATGTGTTTCCCGTATTTGTTGGGTATTATGTTGTATATCAGGTCAGGTTTGTTAGCAGTATTGTTCAGTCTTTTATTTATTTATTTGTTTTAATGTTTTATTTATTTCTGAGAGAGAGCCTGAGCAGGGGAGGGTCAGAGAGAGAGGGAGACACAGAGTCTTAAACAGGCTCCAGGTTCTGAGCTAGCTGTCAGCACAGAGCCCGATGTGGGGCTCGAACCCACGAACCGTGAGATCATGACCTGAGCTGAAGTCGGATGCTCAACCAACTGAGCCACCCAGGCACCCCTTGTTCAGTCTTTTATATCTTTACTGATTTGGTGGAAGGAGTTCTGTTTGTTCAGTCAGTTATTGCAGGAGATACTGACCGCTTCTCCTTGTAGCTTGTTAGGTTTTTGCTTTAAATATTTTGAACATGTATTGTAGGTACATCAAAATTAAGGGTTGTTATCAACTCCTATTGAATATGTCCTTTTCTCTTACTGAATGTCCACTTTCATCTCTAGTAAGTGTCTGAATTTACTATCGCTACAACTTTTTTTTTTTTAGTTTATTTTGAGGGAAGGAGAATGGGGGAAGGGCAGAGAGAAGGGGAGGGAACCCACACTGACAGTGTGGGAAGGACACAGGGCTCAAGCTCATGAACCATGAGAGTATCACCTAAGCCGAAGTCAAGAGTTGACACTTAATTGACTGAGCCACCCTGCTACACCAACTTTCTTTTGGTAAAATGTTGTGGAGTATCTTTTTCTATATTTTTCTACTTTAAACCTTTCTTTGTTATTAAATATAAATTGTGTCTATTGTAAACAGCATATAATTGGATTTGTTTTCATCCAGTCTGATGATTACGGTCTCTGTTTTTGGCAGTTACACTGTGATGTGCCTGCGTATGATTTTGTTTGTACTTATCCTGCATTCTGTCATGTAGAGCTTCCTGAGTCTTGGCTTAGCTTCTTTTACATTTTTGGAAAATTCTTGACCATAATTTCTTCAAATATTCTTCTGTCCCATTCTCTGCCTCTTGTCCTTCTGGAAATGTGTGTTAAACTCTCTTACCCTGTCTCATATCTTTTCATACTTTCTGCATTTTTCATCCCTTTTCTCTGAGTTTCAATCTGAGTATTTTTTTCTGGTTCCCTGATCTCTTCTGTTGTGCCTAATCTGCTGTTAAATTCACTTGTTGAATCTGTATTTTCAGTTACTATATTTTCCAGTTCTAGGATTTAAGATCTTAGTTCTCTGGTGAAATTCTCCATGTTTTCATTGACATTTATTAGTCATTGTTCTCCCTTGTCTGATAACTCCAGATATGGATGACTTGAGCATCTTTTTCTTTTCTTGTTATCAGTAACACCTTTATTACTTGAGGGCAGAGGATTGATTGATTGATTTCTGGGCTTGGATTCTCCTCGTATCGAACTCCAGCTTCTTGCGCTCTAGCAGTTCGCAGCCTGCCCAGCTGTACTGGCCTGCTCTTTAAGCAGTGCACACGAGAAGCTTGTCCTGATGGAACTGTTCCTCCCAGAGACTGCTGATTATGGCATCCTTTTTCCTTCCGTTATAATTCTTCTGCATTGTCTTTGATTCTTGTTTAAAATCTCTTCCTCCTGAAGAATCAACGTGGCCCCCATCTTGCAGCGCATAGTGGGACTCCTACCATTGTCGGTGTGCTGTGCTGTCATTAACCACAGTACGGTGCGTCGCCAGGATCTTGGCGTGGACTAGGTCACTGTCGGATGCATTGTAGACAGCGTCGCTAATTCCTGTTCGGTGCATACAACACTCAGAGCCCCAGAGCAGTTGCCCACAGCCAGTCTCAAGGCACAGGGCTTCTGGTTGCCTCCCCAGATTGGGAATGTGGAGGGGGCAGAGCGTCCCCGCTCGTACTTCAGCTTCTTGTGGGAGGCCTGCTCATGCCCCGGTCGTGCAGGGCTTGTGCCAGTTGTCCCGACACATGCCCGTCACCGGGTGCTGGCCGAAAAGCAAAGGCCTATTTCTGATACATATGTTTTTTCTTAGTTTTTGGTAATTTGGTCTTGCTTTCTGGCATGGCTGGTAATTTTAATTGAATACTGGATATTTTCTATAGAAATGTGTGTAGGCTCTAGATGCATGTATAGAGGCTCTGGGTTGAATATGGGTAGATCATTCTGTCCTGTCACAGTTGGTCTATTTCCAGTTTGCCCTCATTCCTAGGACATCAACAACCATTTGTGCAATCTGTCTTCTCTGACAGACTCTGAATTCAGATTTTTTTCTTCCTGTTATTATGAGACTAAACAGCTCTCTTGTACTTGCAAAGGAAATGCTTTCTGCTTGATTTTTCTGAGTCTTGCTTTGTGCACGCATGATAGTAATTGGGAGAAGTACACAGAGCTGCCTTGTTTGTATGATTTTTTTCATTGCCTTGAAATAGCCATTTTTGTATTCCAACTTAATGGATATTTTTGGAGGGAGGGTTAATCTGACGTTAATTACATATATATGTGTATGTATATCTCCATCATATGTATGTATATCTCCATGTGTATGTATATATATGGGTATGTATATCTCCATATCATAACTTGAAAGAGAAGGCAGCCATAGTACACTCCTAAACATAAGAGTTATCCTAAACCCCAACTCTTTATGTATTGCAAGGAAATACATCCCCAAGAACTTTGTAGACAAATGTGAAGAGGTTCTTTATTGCTATCAAAAGTGCTGCTCTTAAGACTACTGTTTTAAAATTCTTGTAATTGATTTTAGAATTTTCTGTCGTCTATCACTTTTTTCTGCTTTTTTATTTTTTATAAATTATAGATTTTAATTTATATATAGTAATTGATTTTTTTCTAATTTAGTTTTTATTGAGATACAATTGACATAGCTACTTTTTAAAAGATTTGCTACTTTTGGTTGATTGTGTTACATGTTACCAGGTTTTATGATTGGTCAAATACTCTTAAAAAGTAATTACTACTAAGTTTTACGTAAGGGCATATACTTATATACTAGGTTTTAAATTTCCTTTTCTGAAGGTACTTTTATGAATAAAGATGATACTTTCTGCATTTCTTTAGAAATGAGAGTAACCCTTATTCCTTTCTCTTTTCAGAAAATGGTGTAAATGGAACAGTAACTTCAAATGGAGCAGACTCTCCTCGTAATAGAAAAGAGAAATCTTCATAATGAATTATAATCTAATTGATTAATGTCCCCAAAGAAATCTGCTTTTTACTATATCTTTCAGCACTAGAGATTTTTCTGTCCTTGAAAATACAGTTTGTGCTCTTTGATTCTTGCTATTGTACTGTTTCATGCATTTTGTTAAAGGGCATTTGAGGGAAGGATGATTACTATGAGTGAAAAAAATATTTAGCTTAGAGTAAGCTACCTGCCTTCAAAATAGTTTAGGGACCACCACCATATTTTATTTTGTTTTTTATCTTTGAATGTTTTTCTAATGATTTGGAGAGATGACTATTTACAAAAATTCTACATATCAGTGATAAAATTTCTTGCTCTCACCAATTTTTTATATTAGCAAGATGACCTCTTCCAGCAAGGTCATATTTTTTAAGTTATCTTTCAGGGTAAAATGGAAATACTATAAAGTTGGAAGTCAAACTTTAATATGTTTTCAAGTGTTCTCTAATTTTTAGGAATTTTTGTAGTCTTTACACCTGGGAAAAAAGATTTGTAAATTCACTAAAATAATTGTGTGCTTTATTACATAGGTAATGGTTGTTAATGTTACATCCCATTTAAAAAGAAAACATACTATTGGTTACGAAGTGTGGAGATTTACTGCCATATATATTGAATCAAAATATATGAACTTTAAAAGTACATGTGAAGGAAAATCTTCTTGTGCATTTTCAACACTTATAAACTGGAAATCAGAAAATCCAGATATTTACAATAAAGAAACAATGTTGCCTATAGCCCTTTTTGATATGTTTATTAATAATGATTCTTAACGGGGCTTATTATAAGTTCGATATGCACAGCATCTTAGAAAAATACTGTTTAACGTACAAACCCGTTTTAAAAATAATGCCTACTTGATTTATATTGATAAAAAGAATATTGTGTAATTATATTTGGAATACATTTACTGCACTAATCTCATAGAAATTGAAAATTGAGTTGGATAAATAGTCTTACAAAAGACAGTGCTTTATGTTATAACTATAGCTTTGGTCCCATCTTTAATTGAGAAGCATTTATCTGTATAAAACATATTTTTGGATAAATATATATATATATATATTTGTATCTCTACAGAAAGGCTCTAAAAAACATTTGAGTAAAACATTTGGTTCCCTTTTCTATAATTATCCTTAAAAATTCTTATAGCTATATTTGGTTTTTTGTTGTCTTCACAGTACCTATACTGCTCCTTTTGGTGTTCACATCTTGTTCTCCATTTCTCACTTATGTCACCAGCTCATGTTTGTGCCATTTTTAGTATAAAAGTTGCAGGCTTGTTAGGTCTGCAGTTTAATAAGTTGCCATGCTGCTAGAAAGTTGTGCTTTCTATTTCCAGCTGTTTACTTACTTCCTGGAAAAAGTAGTAGCTCTCTGTAGCATCATGGAGTTTCAGTGGAACCAAATTTTTGCCATTAAAAACTGGCATTATATTGAACTATACATTGAGAAATCAATCCAAATAAAATTTTTACTTTCACAAGCTGTATCCTGGACGTTTTCTTTATTGTTAGCAAGTCTTATGCGTTTTAGTATATAATCTCATTTAAATGTACTGTGTTTAAAGAGTATACACTTGATAGACATTCGGAACAGTCTTTCCCAAAAAAGTGTTCTGCAAAAAAAAGATGATTAGTTTCATTAATTTATGAGAGCTACTGAGGGGGAAAAATGGTCAACAAATTCAGAGACTACTAAGTTAACAGGTGTTTCTTTACTACAGAACTGTTCAACCCTGATGCTTCCTGATGAACCAAGAATGTTTGCAATGGGGCTATAATATGCAGTGTTTCCCAAGTCTTTGGAATATGGAACCTTCTTTGTATGGAATTATTTAACTGTGTTCTGTACCATACACCATTGGTTTAAGAAAAGAAAAGAAAAAAGTCCTTTATACGTAGCTAAAACTTCACAGACACACATAAAATACCCAGGTGTATCTGTGAATTATATAAGCTCTAGACCCCCTCGTTCCAAATGCTCTCAGGAAAACCTTTCTTTATGGGCTTCCAGATCGTGCAGCGTATGGCACTGTCGCCTGAGCCTCAGGTCAGCTCAGAGCCTGATGGGAAGCATGTAGGACTGCCAGCTGTCAGATTCATAGAGTAACCTTGAACTAGTTGCTTTGCCATTTTAGGAATCAGTCTTTGCGTCTGTAAAATGCCTTTGGGCTTGCATTTTAGAATATGGTTATGGGTGGTCCAGGTGGACTATTCTGGAACAAACGTATTAACTGCATTCTTCTAAAATTGAGTAATTCTGCACAGTCAAAACCAGAACTAATCCTGGATCAAAGCTTGTATAGATGAAGAAATGAGAGAGAAATTTTTGGTTGCACATTTTGTTAGCAGTATCCAACGACACCCTGTGTCTGCAAGGTGTTCCCAAATGTTTTCACTGAAAACTAGTTCCGCCTGTCTTGCATAAAACAATAAGAATTGTTTTCAAGAAGTGATAGTTACATTGATCACTGTTTCCATTTTTTCCTAATTTATAATTTTCTTTGAAGCATTGCCATTCATTATTTCCTAACTCTTCATTACAAGCACCAAATTTTAATATCTAAGTCAATTTGGGGGGAAAGAAGCCCCATCAAGAACCCCCTTCTAGAACAAAACAATGATGTTCATTCCTCCAAACAACCAAATTCAAAGTCTTGATGATCAAAAGAAAGCCCACACAAAAAAAGTAACAAAAGCCACATTGGAGGGGTTGAGTGCATTTTGCAGCCATGGCTATGCTGTCCCTTCATCCTTAAGCTGGTTTAAAAAAGAAAAAAAAAAAGGAACACCCTCCCTCATCCAAATATACTTTTTCCATTTACTTTTTCTTAATTAAAAATAAGAATTTTAAAAATACTTGAAGGAATTCACTATTGCGTGACTCATTTCAATGTCATATACAGTATATGAAGGTCAGGAAGACTATTTGCAGCACCCATGATTAGGGGATACTGGTCTTCAAGGTTCAGGTTTCTTCCAAACAGTGTAAATACCCGCAATTCCAAGTGTGAAAGAACACCAATGATCCCTGAGAATTCCGTAGGACAATACAGGTTCCCGAACTGATCAGGGAATTACAGTGCTTCCGTCAAATTGACAGTTACCACGTGTAAAATATTTCCCATCCTGTTTCAGTACTTCCATTGAGAGGTCAAGAAGTCTAAGAAACTCCCCTGTGGGACCTTCTGGAGATTGGAACAGCTGTCAAATCATGAATCACGTAATCAAACTCTGGTGTATCTCTTCAGTACTGGGATAAAGTCTTCTATTAGAACCTGAGAGCAGTCCCCTTTAAGGTTGTCTAAGGCGATGCCGCATGTTTTTCACATGTATCTCTTACATCCGTCAATCACCATTTGGTCAATTTCTACCCTAGTGACCATCTTTGGTTTCAGTTTCTATGTCACATAATATGCCCGCATCTCCACTCCCTAGAATCTGTTTCACTGCCCACGATGGCTTGGGTATACCCAAATGACTCTCTGCCAGGTTAACATCCCCACTAAGGATGAGACTATTTCCAAATTGCTTCAAGTGTAGAATTGTAATGTTCTGATCTTCATTACACACCACCTCCTTTGTGTCGTACTCAACCAGGCAGCCATCAGTGGTGGGTCACTATCTGTCCAGCGCTCCTCCTCAAACTATGGGTGATTATCGCTTCAGCCGCCAAGCACAGTCCCACTCAATTCTTTCATTCTTCTACTTCTTCAAAAGACTCAACTTCATGGCCTTGCAAATCACCATCATAACTCTGAAGGTTCAACAATACCGATCCGTGTGGGTAAACTCTCATATTGGCAAAGCTACCATTTTGGTTTATGAAGTCACTAAATAACTGTGGTCCTCCAGCTGTGCACTGACTCTGTCATCGCTTGCTCCTGGAGAATGGACTGGAGGCCTTTTAGATCAGTCTCACCACCAGCTTTGGTGCCTGGCAGGAAGGTGAGCGTGCTGTGTGGTGCTGTTGCCATAGTGAGGCCAGGCCCTGTGCTGTGCCTGCAGGACGCTGGGGAGCTAGGCTCATGTCAGGCTACAGCCTGCAGGGAGAGCCCACTGGTTTGTATTTTTTTTTTTTAAAGTTTTATTTATTTTTGAGATAGAGACAGCGTGAGCAGGGGAGGGCCAGAGAGAGAGGGAGACACAGACTCTGACACAGGCTCCAGGCTCTGAGCTATTCCTCAGCACAGAGCCCGATGTGGGACTTGAACCCACGAACCGTGAGATCATGACCTGAGCTGAAGCCGGACGCTCAACCGACTGAGCCACCCAGGTGCCCCCACTGGCTTGTATTTTTAAAAACAAATGTTTTTAGTGTTTATTCTTGAGCGATAGAGACAGAGCACAAACAGGGGAGACACAGCATCCGAAGCAGGCTCGACCTGACACAGGGCAGGAACTCACAGACTGTGAGATCATGACCTGAACCCAAGTCAGAGGCTTAATGACTGAGCCACCCAGGCACCCCTGGTTTGCATTTTTAAAGGAGTTACTTCAAGAGGCACCTGAGTGGCTCAGTGGATTGAGCCTGGGACTTCAGCCCAGCTCATGATCACGCAATTCGTAAGTTCAAGCCCCATGTCTGGCTCACTGCTGTCAGTACAAAGCCCACTTCAGATCCTCCGTCCCTCTCTCTCTCTCTGCCCCTCTCCTGCTTGTGCTCTCTCAAAAGTAAATAAAACATTTTTTAAATAAAAATAAATAAAAAATAAATGGATGGCTTCAAAAGTAATTCTGGGAGAAATTCTAGGGAAATGCTTAAACAGATGGTTCTCTCCAAAGATCTCCCTTGATGTGACAGGTGATTCAGTTAATCATCAACTATAAAACTGCAACACCAGACAAGTTTGGGAATTTCAAAACAGACATTAGCATGTATTAGCTGCAAGAATGAAAGGCTAGTAACCCAGGGCCTGAGAAGGGAATGAATGGGGTTGGACTGAGTCTCCAGGTGCATTGGAGCCCAACCCACGAGGATGAAATGAGGCATTATTTGCAAAAACAAACCAGTCCCGGGTTTAAGCATGATTTGCTTTACAAAGTTAACCCACTTTATTCAATACCATTCGGGGAATGGCTAAGCCAATTTGCCTATTCTACCTATTTTTAGTGAAAATGCTGTGTTTGCTTAAGGCTGAAATCAAACATTCGGGTGCCCTGAAAGCAAACAAAACAGAAAAAAGCACTTAAGAGGTTTAGGTCCATCACATAGTGTATAACTATTAGTAACTTTAAGGGTAAGTGGGCCAAAGAGAAAAACATACTCTCATCTGAAGATTTCACACATCAACCAATTCAAGTGATAAATAACCTTGTTGACATGTTAACATTAACGGGCACATAATGGTAAGACTAGCAGACCACAGTCCAAGTTGACTTCTCTACTGCCTCGGTTTCCTGAGATACATGACCCCGCAAATTTCCTGAGGCACTTACCCCACAAGGTCGTTCCGCAGACTAACATAGTGCATATAAACTGTGCATTCCTCCATGCCTGATATTCACTAGATGTTAGGTGTCAGCTCATAAGATTGTGACAAACACAGTAAAGGAATGATTAATAGTATTAAATAATTTTAGTTGTCACTCCTCCATATATGATCCATTATACAAAGTTATTGAGCACTCATGTTCTCTAATGCACATACCCTTGAGCAGGTGAACCAATTAAGTTGCATCAGATGCTCAAGCCAACGTTATAGCCATTTAATCACTGCAAGACTGTAAGCATGCTTGTCCAGCACAAAAGTTCATAAAGCAAACATCCAAGTCTGTACTTGGATATATTTATGTGATACCATAAATACATGTTTGTTTATTTTTTTTTTCAAAGAGAGAGAGAGAAAGTGTGTGCCCATGAGTGGGGGAGGGATAGAGAGAGAGGAAGAGAGAGAATCTTAAGCAGGCTCCATCATTTAGTGAGGAGCCCTAAGAAAGGCTCCATCTCATGCCCCTGAGATCACTATGTGAGTGGAAATCAACAGTCGGACACTTAACCAACTGAACCATCCACGTATCCTGTATTACCATCGTTATAAAAGCAGCAAATTGCATACATAGTTCCTAAAGAATGACTTATTTTATTTTATTATATTTATTCTTTACTTGAGAGAGAGAGAAAGCATAAGTGTGGGAGAGCGGCAGAGAGAGACTGAACCTTAAGCAAACTCCGTGCTCAGGGTGAAACTGGACACAGGGCTTATCCCACGACCCTGGGATCATGACCAGAGTTGAAACCAAGAGTCAGAAGCTCAACCGACTGAGCCACCCAGGCACCCCAAAAATGATTTTTTTAATGTTTATTTATTTTTGAGAGAGAGAGAGAGAGACAGTGTGCAAGCAGGGGAGGGACAGAGAGAGACACACAGAATGCAAAGCAGGCTCCATGCTCTGAGCTGTCAGCTCAGAGCTTGACGAGGGCTCGAACCCACAAACCGTTGAGATCATGACCTGAACTGAAGTCAGATGCTTAACTGACAGAGCCACCTAGGCGCCTCAAGAATGAGTTTTTAGGGGCGCCTGGGTGGCTTAGTCGGTTAAGCGTCCGACTTTCGCTTAGGTCATGATCTCGCGGTTTGTGGGTTCGAGCCCCGCGTCGGGCTCTGTGCTGACTGCCAGCTCAGAGCTTGGAGCCTGTTTCAGTCTGTGACTCCCTCTCTCTCTGACCCTCCCCTGCTCACGCTGTCTCTCTCTCTCTCCTAGAAATAAATAAAACATTAAAAAAAAAAAAGAATGAGTTTTTAAACCAGATACCTAGGGTTTATGAAATCATAGTTTCATTTCGATGGTATGTACAACTTCCAGAGAATTTTTAATTGCTTGGAGTTGCCTTACCTTCTAGTGGGAAGAATCAAACTCCATCAGGTCAATGAGAATATTTACCTGGGATAAGAAAAGAATGTATTACAAGCAATGTTTATAAATATACTTAAACTAATCTCAAAAAAATGTCCTACCAATTACAATTCCACAAGTGGACGGAAGGCCCGGCTGTAACAGTGTGTGGAAGATATGCACATAAGTGTGGATATTGCATGAAATGGACTAAAATCTAAAGACTAAGGTCCTTACTCTAGTGTGTGCTTGCTGTGTAACTTCTGTACTAATCCTTTATTCCTTCATCAAATATGAGAAACGGTAATAAAGTTTTTATGGGAATGATTAGAGAGTAATTTTTTAATGTCGTTTTACAAGACTAATTTAGGTTAGTAGTGACCTCTTAACTGGGTGATCCTTTCTCTTTTTTGCTGATTCCATTCACAGCAAACAAACAAAATAATAAGATACAGTTTATTTGTAACTTAGGTCAGAAGGGGAAAATGTCTATATCAAGTGTACAAAGAAGAAAAAATTAAATGTGTTTTTTTTTGTTTGTTTGTTTTAAGAGTGTGTGTGCACATGTGTGCAAGCAGGGGAGAGGCAAAGGGAAAGGGAGAGAGAATCCCAAGCAAGCTCTGTGCTATCACAACTGTGAGATCAGGACCTGAGACCAAATCAGGAGTTGGATGCTCAACCAACTCAGGCATCCCTAAGCGTGGTTTTTAAAAAGTAAATTCCGTTCAGTAGGATTAAGGCCTAGAAGACTACCAGGAATGTTAGAAGACTGCGATATATCTAAAAACAATACACATAGGAAGCTTTGAAAAATTCAAAAGAAAATAAGCCAGGCTTGGTTCAACTTCGTCTTCAGAGAGCTTACGTAACTGCACCCAGGGAATACAAAGCCAACATTTACACCTCCAAGCCGTTTCTCTGTTGCTATTATCGTATTATGGGTCAATTCTGCCTCGGTGCAGACACAATGGTACAGAGGAATAAGATGAAGATGGAGAGATGGCCATGTAGCAAAAAGGAATCTCTGACAAAATACAGTGATTTTCACTGAAATTTACAGAGCGTATCTCTAAACACTGGCCATTGTACAGAAAGCTCAGACTCATCTCATGCATTCTATTAGAGAGCATCTTAATTTTGTATGGCCTGTGGGTTTTTTTGTTGTTGTTGTTCTTTTAATGAACACTGGAACAATAGAGAATTTAAAAAGCAAAGCCATCTTGTGGACTGTAGCTTCAGGTTTGAGTAATCACTGCTCTCCTTGTTTTACTGTATTTTGATGAGAGCCAACATTCTAATTACAGTCCAGCATCTCTTGTTCAGCAGGCGGTGCCAATCACACCCCATTATATATTGATGTGGAGTAAGTGCCCGTTAGGGGCTGCTGCAATCACCACCCTAATTTGCCGCTCACGCTCCATCCACGTCAGCGCTCTCGTCTCCAGAGGTAAGAGCAGCTGTACTCTCTGTACTCATTAACCCAGCCGCCCTTGACATTGTTCCCTTTTTTTTAACCTAATGTCGCAAATTCTCTACTAAAAACAGAGACTTTCAGCCTGTGATTTTTTTTTTTGCATTGATTATTTCAGCTGTTTTCCAGGATGTGCACTTGCATCTAAAATATTACTCTTACATTTCACACACTGAGGTTCAAAATTCCAAACAGAAGACCTGCGCCTTACTGCGATTTGATGCGATAGGAGGTGATGGTGCAGGGGTGGGGGTGGAGGTGGGGATCGAGCTGAATGTAAGTCCAGAACTTCACTCGTTGATCTGAATTTGGCTTTAAAAGCATTAGAAATGTGTTTCTTGTTGATATTACCAATTGCCTAAAAACCTGAAGCGATCAGTTATGCAGGGTATTTTTTGCACGCAGTGATTCTCATTCCAGAGAAGCTTAGTTTTGATAGGTTCCCACTCTGCTCTGACTCTCCTTTAGCTCTCCAAATGTCCGTTCTTGACAGGACAGCTTATGATAAGTACACTGTGTCTTCACCTTTCCCCACAAGCAGCGGAATTCCAGTGTCTAGCATCTTGCATCTGAAATGGAAGAGACGGGGAAGAGGTATTTGCATTTCTATATTCTCATATAGCAAACGCCCAACCTCCTACCTCTGTCCCCAAAATACAATCCCACAGTCCATCCTTTATCCTCCACAATCATTTTTTCCATAAGGCACAATAATATTGTACTTTATTGATTCTAAAATGTACTCCTCCCCACTCGTACTTTAGCATCTCTGGAATAAGAGTGGGTTTTTCAATCAATGCCATGCCATAATTGGCAGCAATTTTCTTAGTGAACACAAAATAAGGATTAAAAAAACAACCCTTGTGACTCCTTTGATTGTATGAAATTCAGTAAAAATTGGTAGCATTTACTGAAGGTTTACCATGTCCCAATTATTATTTTTTAAATTTTTAAAAAAGTTTTTATTTATTGATTTTGAGAGAGAGGCAGAGCAAGTAAGGGAGGCACAGAGAGAGAGGGATCGACAGAACCCCAAGCAGGCATCACACTGGCAATGGGGAAACCGGATGTGAGACTCAAACTCACAACCATGAGATCATGACCTGAGCCTAGTCGGCAGCTTAACCGACTGAGCCACCCAGGCATGCCCCAATTATTCTTTTTAAGTCTTTTCCCCAACCCCCTCATTTTGATCCTCCACAGGAACCCTATTAATAGGTAAGGACCATTCTTAGCCCCGTTTTACAGAAACTGAATCTCAGAAAGATAAAGTGACTTAGTAAGTGACAAAGCCGGGCTTTGAACACAGGTCTGTTTGAGCACCTTTCTTCACTATGTTCCACACACACCTCTCCTCCAGCCAAGCCTGTCCTGGGAAAAGGAGCAGTTTCTCTGATCTTCAGTGTTCTTCCATCTAAGGAGTGTTGCTTATCTCTAATTATGGAATATTAATCATGTAAAGTAAAATTGCTTGTCTATTTTATTCAATAAACACTGATACACTTTTTTTCTGGATATTATGAAACTACAAAAATTCCTAGAACACAATCCCTACTTTCAAGGGCTCACAGTCCAGTGGAGAGGCAGACATCCCAGGCAATAATATCAGCAACGGGGAAAGTTCTAGAGCAGGGATAAGTACCAGGTACCTCAGGTGTAAGGCTGAACTTGAGCTGGACTATATGGTTGCTGAAAGGCTTTTTTGAGAAAATGACCTTGAGGTTGAGTTTTGAATCATGAGAATTTACTTCAGGCTTCATGTACAGTGTAAGATGATGAATGAATGAGTGAATGTATGAATCAATAAATCAGTGAAAAAAGGAATCAACCAACTATGGCTTGAAAGAGACTGAGCCCACAACTTGGGGACCTGGATGTGTAAGGAGCAATCACTGAAAGACAAATCCTTGGGGGAGCCTGAGAGGGAATGGAAAAAGGTGAAGAGATGCTAGAGGCCATGGAAACCAAGCAAAGGGGCTTCAGGGAGGAAGTAGCCAGCCACGGCCAAAGGTACAAAGAAGAAAAAGCCTGAAAAGAGCTGGTCGAATCGGCTTCCTTGGAAGTCTCGGTGCCCTCGGAGAAGAGCAGACAGGAGGTTTCCAGGTTCCCTCTGCCTCATTTTCACTTAGGGACTAAGGCCCAGAAGGATTGGTGGGATCCCTGTGTGGATCAGCTGCCCGTAGACAGCAGGCGCGGGACGTCTCCCAGCACGCGGGAAGAGGCTGTGAGGGCAGCCTTGCAGCACAGACCACCACCCCGCCCCAGCCTGCAGGAAATCCCAACTGGAAAAGCGCAGGTGAGGGCCGCGGGGGTGCTGGAGCGTTGCCCCCAGCGCTGCCCTCGCTGAGCGGCACGTGGGGGGTGCCCCCGGACTCCTGGGCACGCAGTCCCTCCCCCCAGAGGAGCCAAGGTTGGGCAAACGTTCACAGATTTTCCTCAGGCCCCTGGTGTCCGCTTTTACTACTAACATATCGGCTCTTGTGACTGCAACCGACTTTTTTTAAAATTTATTTATTTATTTATTTAGAGCGAGCGCGCAAGCATACACGCACGAGGGGGGAGGGGCAGAGCGCAAGGAAGAGAGCGCGTCAATCACAAGCCGGCTCCGCGCTGTCAGCGCAGAGCCTGACGCAGGGCTCGGTCGCACGACCTGTGAGATCAGGACCTCAGCGGAAGAGAGTCGGCCACCTCCCTGCCTGAGCCACCCAGACGCCCACGCAAGCAACTTTTTGGGACCTACGACTGACTTTACAGGCGAGAGGACCCGCCTGACCTCACACCCAGGGGCAGGAAAAAAGGGCCCACAGAGTGGGTTTGAAGGGACAATGAAACAAAGTGACGTGGCTTTAGGATCCCACCCTATCAAACCCAGTTCACGGAATGAAAAGATCACGAGCCAAATCGAGAGGGAAAAGGAAAGATTACACGGGGCGTGGCGGGCGTGGCCGGCTGTCACTAACCCGCCACGCAGGGCGCGGGTCCGTGCGCATCGCGGCTCCTGCAGGCGGGACGACCCCCGCACGGCTCCCGCCCCGCCGGCTTCCAGCGCACAGTGTGAAACCATCAGCTCTAGAAAGGGAGAAAGCCCGGCTTAGAACGAGAGGACAGGGCCTCTCCGAGGAAACTACCGCCGAGCTAAGAAGCTCACGACGCGTGCACCTCAGGCAGAGGCGGAGGGAGGCCCACCCAGGACACGCGTGCCATTGGGTGAGCGTGGCAGGAAGGGCGGGACCTCGGGACTTGGTGCCAGGGCCCTAGGACTCCAGCTCTGGGCCCCGCCCTCGGTGCCAAGGTGTCTCCCTAATCTTCCCGTGGAGAATCGCGGCCTAAAGGTGCGTGTACTGCGAGGGTCTAATGACTGAGTGTATTCGGCTCCCCCCCCCCCCCCCCCCCCCCTGCAAGTTCTTCTCCTGTGAAGATACTGGTGAGAGCAAACTTTCTTGGGACACCTCGGCAACATTTGTAAAAGTGATGGGGTAAAGTGCCCCAGGGCGTATGCTTGGTGTTACCGTTTCGTTTCTCCTCCGCGTGTTACTGAGCACTAGTGAGGGAGCTCTTGCTTGTTAGTCAAGGAGGTAAGACACTGCACTAAATGGCTCTCTGGGAGTGTGCACACGAAGCTTGCATCCCAGCTGGGAAGCCGAGAGACGCGGGAGCCGGTTTTCAGGACAAGCATTGCTGATTTCACATTTGCAAGTTCTGGTGTTAAGTCAGAACAAAAGGCTACAGGGAATCAACTAAAGGGGGGCTGCTCCCTGGCTCTTTAACAATTAGCTTAAGGCTTCTACTCTGAAAGTAATTCACAGCCCCCTCATCTTTTAAGCCAGTGCTACTTAAACTACAACCCAGGGACCAGGTCCTGTTCCATTCTGCAAATTGTGTGTAACCCGTCTGCAATAGGTACAGAAACAAACTAAGCATTTAGAACTTTTGTGGCAATATGACAGAATGGTTTTATGTCTGCTGAATCTGAAAAGGAAGGAAGGAAGGAAGGAGGGAGGGAGGGAGGGAGGGAGGGAAAGAAAGTAAGGAAGGAAGGAAGGAAGGAAGGAAGGAAGGAAGGAAGGAAGGAAAGAAGGAAGGAAGGAAAGAAGGAAAAAAGAAGAAAGAAAGAAAGAAAGAGAAAGAAAGAAAGAAAGAAAGAAAGAAAGAGAAAGAAAGAAAGAGAAAGAAAGAAAGAAAGAATTGAGCTTGTGTTTTGTAGGTCTTTGGAGGGTTTTTTAAATTTTTCTATTTTATTTATTATTATTTGTAAAACTATTGATCTACAATGGATTTAAGACAGAATTGGTCCTTCTACACAGGTGTTCTGACAAACGTTGTTCCGAGCCACTAAGTGGGCCTCAAAGGCAGTCCACTCAGAAGAACAGGTAGTTAAACACGACAGTTCCCAAAGGGTCAAGAGACACCAATGACAAGTGAGGAACCACCCTGTAGACTTTCTGATTCAAAACAGAATCCTTGGCCAGATCATTGGCAGCTTTCCAGGTTTTTGCCAGCAGGAAACACAGATCAGGAGGCTACACCCCCCTTGAAAAATCAGATTTATCCAGAGCGACACTTAATTTCACATGAAATCCACAAAAATGTGAGCTGGTCAACTAGAGGCACACAGAGACTGTTGCCAGTGGTGTCTTCACAGCTACGTGTCACGTCTGTTCCTTCTGACTCAAAGAGGATGGAAGCGTCCTGAGCTGATACAGTTACAAAGCCTGTGGCAAAAATCCCTGAATGGCCGCAGCTGTATTACCAGTTAAATAAAGTCCGGTATTATGGGTACGAAACCAGCCCTTTAAGGTCACCACATGTAGCTGTATGGTTGTTCCTGCAGCGGCTGAGAGAGATGAGGTCTGCGTTTAGACTGATTTTGGCCACGGAGGTGCCACAACACTCCCAGTGGAATGCTTCGTGACAACATGTGTCTCACGGAGCCAGCCCATAGGCACTCATGGGCAACGAAAACTAACGCGTCCTTAGCAAACGTCGCCAGGTTCCGTGATTTGTGTTCTTAGCTATTCTCAAAGGTCTTCAGTTGGTGTCTTTTATTAGACTAAATTAGTTGGATTTTTACAGGCAGAAAAAATATTTTCCCATATCTTTTGTGATTTTCCCACATGTCTATTACATCCTGTGCCCAGTAGGTTCTGAGTAAATGTTGACTAACCCATTAATAAAATGATGTAAATCAAACAGCAGGTTTCTTTTTTTCACTTTCAGTGCATTTCTTTATTATTATTATTATTATTTTGCTGGTGTTTTAGAAATAGAAGAACATAGAAAAAATAATGCAGACGTGGTTCATTTCGATCCTGTGGCCTCAGGTATCATGCCCAGCCATAGAACTTGGCAAATATATATCAATACCTGATGAGCAGGCAAAATCCAAGCTACTCGCCCATTGAGGAAGCCTCAACTGAGGAGATTTCTTGAAGGGAAATTAAGAAACAGAAAACTAAAGCACTTTCCTTTTTTTTCCTTTTTTTTTTATTTACAAATAGTTTATTGTCAAGTTGGTTTCCATATAACACCCGTGCTCATCCCGCAAGTGCCCTCCTCCATGCCCATCTCCCCCTATCCCCCCGACACCGTGAGTCCTCAGTTTATTCTCAGCTTTCAAGAGTCTCTCATGGTTTGACTCTCTCCCTTTCCCCCACCATTTCCCCCCTTCTTCTCCCCCATGGTCCTCTGTTAAGTTCCTCCTAATCCTCCTATATGTGCAAACATGTGGTATTTGTCCTTCTCTGCCTGACTTATTTCGCTCAGCATAACACCCTCAAGGTCCATCCATGTTGCTACACATGGCCAGATTTCATTTTTTCTCATTGCCATGTAGTTTTCCATGGTATAGATAAACCACATCTTCTTGATCCATTCTTCCGTTGATGGACACTTAGGCTCTTTCCATGTTTTAGCTATTGTGGAGAGTGCTTAAAGCACTTTCCTATTCTTTTCTCTCCCCCCCCCCCACCTTTTTAAAAAATCTCTTCTAGAATTTCCCAAAAATTATGCAGAAAGGCTCAGATGGAAACTGAATGTGTTCTTCGTGGCAGTAGTGAAGGCAGCCGCAACACCCAGGGAGCAAGGGCCTAGCTATGAGGGAGCCGAGGAGGCATGACGATGGCAAAGCCAAGGGAGATAGAGCCCAGGAGGGTAGAGTCCCATCTCTGAGAGTAAGCCTCAGGCCATCACTGTAACACAAGTCCATCTGGGAAAGAATCAGAAGCACTTAGGGCATAGAAATTCTGTTCCATTCTTCCCTCATTATCTCCTTGTCTCCTTCTCTCCTGCATTTACCTGCCCCATCCCCATCTTTGCCAGCCAAACCCACGTCCCTTTTCTCATAGAGAAAAGAAGGGAACTTGCTTGATTGCGGGTTGGGAAGTGGCCCACATTATGTTTTGAATCAAAGGTTCCATTTTCATGTGTTACCCCATCACCTCTGACTTCCCTGCAAGTGAAGCCAACAACTCCTTTGAGAAAGACCCCAAACCCTTCAAATACAGTAAGTCTCAGCCTCCCTAAGTAAGATGGCGTCCACACTAACTAAACCCTTTGAGAAATACAAGCTGTGTTTTAGAATCTTGTTACAGCCTGTTCCGGAAAAGACCTATTTGGTGATGCCTCTGTAATGCCATCTGGTAACAATATTGTTCCTATTCTAAGTGAGCACAAGTCTAATAGAGAAGGTAAAGATGGAGAAGGGAACTACAAAATATAAGATAAAAAACCACCAGAGGCCCACGTCTCCAGAACCTTGTCCTTTTTCAGATGACCTTATAAAAGCTGAGAATTAGGCAACAGGGGGAAATAAAAGAGAAAAAAAGGAAAGGGCTTTGCCTGTTATTCCTATTTCCTTTGTTTGATTTTTCTGAGAAATGCGTTTTGTAGCATAATTTTGGCATATTTGCTATTGGCAGAAGCTTGTAGAATAATTCCTTCATTAGTGTGCAGAATTTGATTCAACAATTCATTTTAAAGTCAGAACTTCACTACCTGTAATGGAATTGCATAGGCTATATTAGGATATTTCCTAAGATATCAGAAAAGGGATTTTTTTTTAAATTAAGAAACAGAAAGTGAAGGAAGGACAAAGAGGAAGAAAACTGGAAAAAAAACTAAAAGCCAACTCTAAAAGGGAGCAAAGCATTTAATTCCTGCTAAAGTGAAACCCAGTTACTTGTGCAGTGATGTGTTTCTCATTAATAGGTATTTGTGAGGCCACAAAGTCAAGGCCGAGGAAGTCAAGGACAGATACGTGATGCTTCCCTAAGTCTGTCATAAACCTTCTCCATTCACCTCCTAGAACAGCTGCACACTCCTAGCTATCTAACCATTTGCAGCAACAGTGGAGAACAGAGGCAATCCAGCAACATAGAGATAGGTCTAGATTGTATCTGAGGACATCTGTCTCCTTCCTTGTAAAAGGCTGCAGCTCCCTAACATCTTAGAGACTTGTGCACCCTCCTCATTCATAGCTTGGTGTCTGAAAGCAGATCCAGAGTGGAGGAGGTTGTAACAAGATTCTAAAACACATCTTGTACTTGTTTCTAACTGGCAATAGAGTGTGTGTGTAATCTTTTTGGGGAGAGGAAGGTTTATTGTATTTGGAGAAATTTTCCTCTTCCTCAAAGACTCTGTTGGGCTCCACTTGCTAGATTTGTAATAGTCACAGAAGGGATAGGGTAATGAGTAAATACAGAACCTAATTCAAAGTCTGACCCCAACCAAAGATACGGGCAAGCAAGCTCCTTCCTACAGACACACAGACACACAGACACACAGACACACAGACACACACACACACACACACACACACACTCCTGAGGTGCAGTAATCCCCTCAGGCAGACTAGCCTTAACATGACCTTGAAGGGCCAGTGCCACACAAGACAATACCCCCATCCAACCTCAAGACAGGGCTGAGGAAGCCAGCACTCCCTCTGGCACTCTCCGGTCCAGAAGTTGGTTAGTATCCAGTTGGACCCACAGATTCCAATACTTGAGCTTTCATTCATATTATAAAGGCATGTTGCCAGGGTGCCAGGGTGGCTCACTTGGTTGAGCGGTGAACTCTTGGTCTCGGCTCAGGTCATGGTCTCACGGTCATGGGATCGAGCCCTGAGTTGGGCTCTGCACTGGGTGTGGAACCTGCTTGGGATTCTCCCTCTCCCTCTGCCCCTCCCCTGCTTGCACTTGCCCATGTTCTGTCTCTTTCTCTCTCTCTCTCAAACATAACTAACTATATAAATAAAAATAAACACTTTTTAAAAAATGCCGTGCCATTCATTCTTTCTTTCATTCAACCAACACTTGAGAATTTACCATGTCCCAGGCCTTGTTCTAGGTGCCATGAGTACAGCTATGAACAAAACCAAGTCCCTGCTCTCATAGAGTGTAGACATCCACGTATATCTTTGCAAGTCACTCTAAACCATTCCATGGAGATAAAAGTAGAATATGAATACACTATCACAACCAAATAAAAGAAATAAAATATTTGAGGGAGCTGTGTGCATATTCTTGCTTCCTCTTTCTTTTTTTTTCTTAATGTTTATTCTTTTTTTTTTTTTTTTATTTGAATTTTTTTTTTAATGTTTTATTTATTTCTAGGAGAGAGAGAGAGACAGCGTGAGCAGGGGGGGTCAGAGAGAGAGGGAGTCACAGACTGAAACAGGCTCCAGGCTCTGAGCTGGCAGTCAGCACAGAGCCCGACGCGGGGCTCGAACCCACGAACCGCGAGATCATGACCCAAGCGAAAGTCGGACGCTTAACCGACTAAGCCACCCAGGCGCCCCAATGTTTATTCATTTTTGAGAGAGTGAGAGAGAGAGCACAAGCAGTGGAGGGGTAGAGAGAGAGAGAGAGGGAGACACAGAATCCGAAGCAGGCTCTAGGCTCTGACCTGCCAGCACAAAACCTGACTCAGGGCTTGAACCCACAAACCCTGAGTTCATGACCTGAGCGAAAGTCAGACACTTAACTAACTGAGCCACCCAGGTGCCCCTTCTTCTCTTTCCTGAATCTCATGTGCCTCTGCCCTCTGTCTTTCACACAGAACCCAGGCTTAAAAGCTAATGTGTTCAGTATAAAGGAGTTTCATTCTCAGAGTATTTGTAAATTCAAGTGACCTTTGAGGTTAAAAGTTCTCTTTCAAAATCAAACGTTTGTGAAAATGGGCTGAGCCAGAGACACCAGAAGTGGCAACAGGAAAGGCAGCATGGCGTTTGGAGTTGCCATGTGTCCTGAATGACTCTTCCAGTTGGGCAGCAGGATTCTCATCCCTGGGCTGGATGAGCAAGGGGCTGTAGTCCCCTGAGAGAAGGAAGAAAGGAAAGTCCTGGTAAGATTCAATAGAGAGGAAATTTATTGTTTGAAAGCCATTGATGCCTTTATTTTGTATTTTTTTGTCAAGGAGCTCAGCCTTGCAATGCATTCATGGATCAGTAAAAACTTACTGAATGTCCACTTTGTATCATGAACTATTCTAAGCACTAGGATATATATCAGTGAACAAAACAGGCAAAAATCCCTGCTCTCCTGGGGCTTACATTCTAGAAAGAGTACAGAAAATAAAAATAGCACAGAGTTCAGAAAAGTAGAGAAATGGCCTTGATAAATGGTAGCCTATCAGCAAGTGATAAATACTACATATAATATAAAATACATTGTATATATATTACACATAAATATAAAAATATAAAATGGGGCCAAGGGAAAAAGAAAGCTCTGTGAGGTGTGCAGTTTTAAAGGTATGATAGGTCAAGTGAAACTAGGTTAGAAATCATGAAAATAATTCGTAAATAGCCTCTGGCTTGGAAAGTAAGTATTATGCTTTTAAACAGTTCAAGGGTCTGATAAGAAACGATGGTAGGAACGGGAAAGTATTTTGAAGTCTTCCACGTGCTGGGGGTTCCCAGTCCCATTTCCGCCCCACCCCCACCCAGCACTGTAGGGTTCCGGGGTTTTTCTTGGCACATGACCCCTACCAAGTGGGCCACCTTCCAGCGTCTTCAGGCCACTGCTGCCTCTGGTCTGCTTCATTTTTCAACGCTGTTTTATCCACTTTCCCCGATCTCACTTTGTCCAGTTCTGTTTTCTGGAAGAACAGGCTTCCTCTCCACTGCAGCGTTCAGGAGAAGAATACAGTTGTAAGCCCACATACTATGTGTTTAAACATTTTAAGTTGAAAATCGGTCTAATTAAATAAATACATTAAATGTGTTCAATAAAATATATTCTAAACTCCTAGCTTGACTTGTATACTTCATGACACGCTGGCCAGGGTGCATTCAGAATTCTTGATTTCTTTGCATTCTACACCTGGATGAGGTATGTGAGGGAAAGCCATCTGCAGGCCCTTGACCCTCAGCAATCCCACTTCTCTTCCCATCCCCATCCCTGTCCTGTACCCAGCACACCCCATCCCCGGCCCTGCCCTGTCCCCGGGACTCCTCTCCCCACCCACTCACACCTCTCCTACCCCTGTATTTTTCCAGCCCACATGTCCAAGTTCCATCTAATCCCTGGAAACAGCCTCCTTTTAGCCAGACCTCTGACCTGGAATTGCACATACTACAGCGCAGTTCACATCTGAGATAACAGGCCTAAGGCATAGGCTCATTTATTCCCTGGATGTGAAGGCCAGGAATATACTCTGGGTGGGCAATTCTTTGGCCATATGGATTCTGTACCATGAGGAGGGGTATGTCCAAAAGCAAGTCAGAGTGAGGCACAGGGAAAGAAAGAGCAGAGACCCAGTGTGCACAATCTTGAGCTGAAACCTAATATTGCTACTGGTGCTGTAGAGCTGTCACCATCATCATCATCATTATCATCAAGAAACTGAGCATCTGCAACTATACCTACGCATTCTTTGATTATTTCCCTATCATTGAAGTGGTACTCTTTATTTTTTTAAGTTTATTTATTTATTTTACTAATCTCTACACCTAACATGGGGCTCGAACCCATGACCCTGAGATCAAGAGTCATACTCTACTGGTTGAACCAATAATGCATCCCAAAGTAGTACTCTTTAAACCACAAAAACCAAATACCTTCCATGCGCCATACTATATTTTTGTAGTGTTTTGTAATTAATTATGGAATATGCTTGTCACCTACTACCTCTTAAAACAAGGCCCTTTTCCCACTGTAAACAACTAAAAAAGAAATAAACAAATGATTGCTAACATTGAAAAATAATCACCAGTCTATTTTCTTTTTAAACGTTTATTTATTTTGAGAGAAGGAGACAGAGCACTAGCAGGGGAGAGGCAGAGACAGAATCCCAAGCAGGCTCTGCGCTGTCAGCTCAACAAGGGGCTCAGTCTCACGACCTGAGCTGAAATCAAAGAGTCTGTCACTTAACCAACTGATCCACCCAGGTGCCCCATCCCTGGTTTATTTTCAATGTGTGTGAAGCAAGTGGTGCTTGAGGATTACTGAAAAATATACCAAAGCAAGTAGTAATTAAGCAGAGGCTCACCGCATTTGAAAAAGAAAGTATATAGAGTGAAAAGGGAAAGTCCCCCACTTCCTCTCCAGTTCCATTCACAGGCGAAACCAACTGTCCAGCATTTTGTGTCCTTCCCAAAAGTTTTCTCTGCTCGTACACATTCATACTCTATGCAGATTCTTTTTTTGATAGGAGAGGGGAGTACCTAAACCTGGATTATATTCATCTGCAATTTGCTTTTTTTCCATTAATAATACACCATGAACATCTTTTTAGGTCAGTATATATAGGAAGCAACCATATTTGTCTTATTAGATGCTTAGTATTGATGGGTGTCCCCATTCATGATCATTGAAATCATTTCCATTATTGTATTTCTACAGATAATACTGCTTTGTGTGTGTTATGTATATATATGTATATATTCATACATCTTTATGAATTTGTAGAAGAGTCCAAGAAATGGGATAGATACAGTCCATAGAGTATACAACTATCTTCCCAAAGTGCTGTGATCTTTTATATAACCATCAATAGTATGCCTTTTCTCCCTCACTTACATCAAACATCATATGGATCTTTTGAATTTTTGCCAATCCCATAGGTAAAAAACCTTACCTCTAATTTGTATTTCTTTTTTTAATTGTTTAAATTTTTTAAATGTTTGTTTTTCAGAGACAGTGAGAGAGAGAGAGAGAGAGAAGGAGGGACAGGGAGAGAGACAGAATCCCAAACAGGCTCCACACTGTTAACGCAAAGGCGGATAGGGGGCGACAGTTGACATCATGACCTGAGCCCAAACCAAGAATCCCATGCTGAACCGCCTGAGCCACCCAGGTGACCCGCATTTCTTCACTCTTTAAATTATTAGTTCAATCAATGCGTGTTTATAGGACCCTTGTAATTCTTCTTCTTCAAGTTTGTTTTTTACTTGAGAGAAAGCCCGCGCATGTGCGCTCGGGCGAGCGGGGGAGGGGCAGAAGGAGACGACGGGAGAGAATCTTAGCCTTGAGTGTGCAGTGATCCGAGAAGGGAGCAAAAGTGAAAGCACTGCATGCAGTCTTTGCCTTTGATAAAAAATGAGTCAAAGTCTGTTTTTATTTTAATTTTGGTAATTAGACAGTCTTGTGAGATTTTTGTGTGCACTGTTGCGCAAGTAACCATTAAAGCGCGTGGGTTTCAGGAGAATGGAGGGCACGGGGCGGGCGGGGGCCTCAGTGAGGAGGAGGAACCCCCCCTGGCTCCGTGGTTCCAGGGGTGTCGGGCGTTGGGAGGACCACAGGGAAGCCGTGACCTCAGGGAGAGCCATAGTTTGGTTAGAGCAAGAAGCTGAGAACATTCAGGGATGAGGTGGGGCGGGGGTGGGGGTGGGGGCGGTTGTTGATGCCCAAGGGCTGGCGTGAGGGTCCCTGGGTTTGGGGAGGGATGGGAGGCACGGACAGAATGAGGACAGTGTGGTACCGTGGAGACCGCGGGGCAGGAGAGGAGTGACCTGGGGCCCGAGGCCTGGGAGCGCGAGCGAACAGAGCTACAGGCATAATGAGATTAGCCCTAATAGACTCAAAAGAGATGCTGGGGGGGAGGCTGCGGGTGGTTTTTCATTAGTAGTTAAATGATCTCCTGTTTCGTCTCGTTAGTTTCCTACATGTGCTTTGGAATTTTGTTCGCGGCCTTTGTTTTGTTTACTTTCTTTCCGTGTGTGTGTGTGTGTGTGTGTGTGTGTGTGTGTGTGTGTGTGTGTGTTGGTTTGGAGGTTCGCGGCCTTTGTTTTGTTTACTTTCTTCCCGTGTGTGTGTGCGTGCGTGTGTGTGTTTGGGGGGGAGAGGGAAGGTCTGCCTTGTTAATTCTTTCCAAGCTCAGCCCCTACGGCCCTTCCATTGTGCCTGCAGGGAGGCTCCTGGGGCCGTCTAGATGCTTCGACACCAAGTGTTTTCCTGGTTGCCTCATTCAACGGGGAAGTGCCTCGGCCCGGGCCTGGGAGGGGGTTCCGAGCTTGCTGCTCTGCGCCGCTGCAACCGGCCGGTGTGAACGGGCACGTTCATGCCAGCTGCAGCCCCGTGCGGTGACCCCAGCTTCTTTAGACTTCTTTCACCCGTGGGGAGGCCCGGCTCTGGTCTCCCAGCCATGAGGGTAAAAGCCACAGGACACACTAGGAAACGTAGTGGCGGCGCCCTCATCCTTCCGCTGACCTGGACACATTTCGACTGCGTCAGAGATTTAAAAGTGAAAAGAGAGGGGCGCCCGGGTGGCTTAGTCGGTTGAGCGTCCGACTTTCGCCCAGGTCATGATCTCGCGGTTTGTGGATTCGAGCCCCGCGTCGGGCTCTGTGCTGACTGCCAGCTCAGAGCCTGGAGCCTGTTTCAGAGTCTGTGTCTCCCTCTCTCTCTGACCCTCCCCTGCTCACGCTGTCTCTCTCTCTCTCCTAGAAATAATAAAAAAAAAAAAATTTAAAAAAAAATAAAAGTGAAAAGAGAATCTAAGTTTTTAAAAAAATAATCAGAGCTGGGGAGGGTTTTTAGAAGAAGGTAGTTGTGTAAATCAAAAGATAAATGATCACACAGTGAATGAAAAGGTCTTACAAATCAATTTTTATTGAGATATGTGTGTAAGATATATTAGTTTCAGGTAACAATGTAATGATTCAATTTTTGTGTATCTTGCAAAATGATCACAGTCTAGTTAACATCCATACCACGCAGAGTTACAAATGTATTTTTCAGAGTGATGAGAACTTTAAAGATCTTCTCTCTAGCAACTTTCAAAAACACAATACAGTATTATTATCACAGTCAGCATGCTGTAATTATAGCCCCAGGATTTATTTATATTTTATAACTAAAAGTTTGTACCTCTTGACCCCCTTCACCCATTTCACCCACCTTCTCCTCCTGCCTCTAGCAACCAGCAATCTGTTCTCTGAATCAGAGTTTGGTTGTTTTTTTTTTTAATTTTTATATTCCATATAGAAGTGAGATCATACGGTAATTTGTCCTTTTCTGGCTGACATATATCACTTAATGTAATGCCCTCAAGTGAACAAAAGGCAAGGTTTCCTTCTTTCTTAAGGCTGAAAAATATTTTATTGTACATATATACAACATTCTATTTATCCATTCATTAGCTTGCTCCCATACCTTGGCTACTGCAAAGCTGCAGTGAACATGTAGATATCTTTTCAAGTTTGTTTTTTTTTTTGTTTGCTTACAAATCAATTTTTAAATAACCAATAATATCCAATAGAAAAATGAACAATAAATATAAGCAGCTCATCAGAAAAAAACCCCACAAATATATATTTTAAACACATAAAGAATCTAGAAATGTCACTATGAAAGAGAGGAAAATTAAAGCTGTGCTAAATACTATTTTCACTAGTGTGTTGCACAAGATGGGACATCAGGTACTCTGTCTTTGCATGGTGCTGACCTGTCACAAACGCAGACGGGTCAGAGAAATGCTTAATGTATTTTTTTATGTGTTTCATACCCATGCGTTTAAACATGCTGTTCCTTCTGCATAGAATGTTCTTTGGCCCTTTGTCTTAAAGATTTATAAGAGAGATCTAACTCCAACTCATCCATCAAAACTCAGCTCATCTCACCTTCTCCAGGAATGGCTTCCTTAGTTACCATCATGACCATCCTAGCCCTATTACTCTGTCTTCTGGCTTCTGTGTAATCTCTTTTGGTTGTTTCCTAAATTTGATCATATCCTTGTCTCATTGATTTCAATCATTGATTTCAATCATTGATTTACTTGTTCCTTTTCCCAACTACTCTGTGAGAGCGCCAAGTCTAATTTGATTTTGCGTTCCCAAGGCCTGGCTCATTGGAAGCACTCAAAGATTCTTTGTTGGATGTATGAATGAAGAACTTGTTACTTCACTCAGAGATTATACATAGTTGGTTTAGTGGCGCTGGGTTATGTGCTAAGCACTCTCCACTGAGAGGCAGTGTTGTGCAGTGAAAAGCTCTTAGCTTCGCAACCCAGAAAGCTAGGGCTCCCACAAAGCGGTTTGGCCACCTTCTACCTGCCCGTCCCTGAGCCATGTACAATCTTAAGATCCTGACAAGGTGGGAAGAATGAGAGGAATATTTCTCCTACAGAATCTTTGAGAGGATTATAGGTAATATACCAGATAATTTAGGTAAACTACCCAGTATATCATAGATGCATTTATCATAAGGTAGCTCTCGATTACTTGTTTATATAATAAGCACAATTGCACATAAAGGCCTAGATCAAAGGCGTGACCTTCCTAATCATGCTGCAAATGATTCTCACACGAAAAGCTCTCAGCCCACTTCTCGCCTCTGTCGGAGGGACCAGGGTTGGAAGTCTAGGGTTCAGAGGTTTTCGGGGCTCCGTAGTCTGGGGCTTAACAAGTCAAGGGCTTGAAGGACTATTATTGCCAGGCCCTGGTTCAGCTGCATGTGCATTAAATAGATTTTTGTGCACTGGCCTGGGAAACAAGCCACCATCTATAATTCTGTTTCTATGGGGAAAGGCTTTCTGTGTTCCAAACAACCAACTTACTAATGAACTCCTGGAACACAACCTATTTGTCGACGGGGACCGGCTGACTGGGTTTACATGGCTGAGCCAGCCGCCGGAGCGACTGCACAGTGTTGATCTAATTATAATGAATTCTCTACGGTGACTAATCGAGCTGTGGTCTCCACAATTGAAGAGGAATTTTGAAAAATTGGAGAGCGTTCTACAAAGAACCACAAAGATGATGAAGGACTGAAGGAAAATCTAGTCCGGTCTCTGTAGTTTTAAGAGGACTGTAGAAACTGCCCATGTAATAATCCTCTCAAATGAAAAAAGTGTCTGATTCTGCACTGTGTCAAGTGCATTTATTACTTGCAAATTGACAATGAATTAATTGGTACAGAAGGGAAACAGTGTTTGTGGGGCCCCCATATCAGGGCATCAGACACTTCACAGGCCTTTTATACACATTATTTAAATGTATCCTTATAACCACTGTGCCAGATAGACATCATTATGTCTGTTTCACAGATGAGGAAACTGATTTTCAGTGAGATTAATTTGTCAAAAATCTGATAGCTAATCTTGCAGGACATAGATTCAAATGCAGGCTGGATTTGTTCCAAAGTCCCTCTAACCCAGTTTCTACATTACAGCCAGAGGGACCTTTCCGAAGTATAAACTTGATCATGTCCTTCTCCTGCATAAAACAGTTCCCTGGTCCCACTCTGCTCCTGGGATAAAACTCAAATCAATGGGTCCCTGAGCGTCTTGCCTCCTGTACACCACCCTTGTCTCCTGCCGTCACCTGGCTTCCTCAGCCCCACTGCTGTGTCCAGATTATCTCCCTGTTTGTCAGCCCTCCTTCTGCTTCCGGCCTCCCAGCCTTCACAGACGTAGTTCCCTCTGCTTTCCTGCTTTTCCTCTTCTGCTCAGCTTTCTTCTATTCACCCTGTGGATCTCAGCTTGTACATGCCTTCCTTGGGAAGCCTTCCCTACACCTTCAAATATGGGCTCATCACCCCTTCCCCATGATCTCCCCGCATATCCCATTTCCCATATCACAGTATTTATCACACTGCATTGTAACTGCATGTTAGAATTCAGCCTTAAATACCACCCCCACCATACACACGCGTGCGCACACACGCACACACGCACACACACACCTTACTCGATAATTAATTGATAAACGAATGTCAAATGGTCATATCACATATTTTTACAAACAATAGTTAAAATATTGACATCTACAAAACATTTATCTTTTTTTTTTTTAAATGAGGATTTGAGGTTATTTTGATCATAACATGGCTCTTCCTTATTTTCCCTTATGCTTTCTTGAGAGGAAGGAGAGAAATACAGCTGCCAGTACTATGCTGGGTGTTGCGTAAAATATTTGCACGCCCCTAGGAGTGTGTCCCCGGTGGACATCATCCATCATCTGGGTCGTGGCAGAAAAGAGATTGAGAACCTTCCATCTCCTAGCTTCAGGAAGGACCCAGTGATTCCATTATATTTGAAAGAACATTGATCTTTGTAACTCCTCCAGAGAGAAATCTCCAACCCTATCTGTCAAACAACCCTTAGGGTAAGGAAATTCATCCTTTTGGTTAACTTTAATAGGCCAGTTTCTGTGTGTGCTCTTGGCAACAGAGTAAAAGCAGTCATTCCCCTCCACGCTATGGTTCTTCTGCAGTTCATGTCCATTGCTGATGCTTCTTAAGTCATCCTGAAGCGTTTCCTCTCTAGGTTGTATAATCCCAGGTCCTCTAGCCCCTCTCTGCCGGTCGCTGAATGACTATTTGGCTTTTGCTGTGAACTCTCTCCACTTTCTCTCAATCCCATTGAACTATGGAGACCAGAGCCAGCCCCAGCTCTCTGTTACAGCTCGGATCCGTGCAAAGCAGTGTAGCGATTACCTCATGATACAGACATGCTTTTCATTTGCCACAGTTCTCTGCTTGCGTTTTTTTTTAATCATCAGAACTGCAGGGTTGTGACAATTCCTCCCGGTCAACTGGCTATCCACTAAAGCTATACTTTCAATTTTCCAGCCAACTGCTTTTGAGTGGTTGACACCTTGCCTTTGAATATGTTCACTTTTCAGCTCCAAGTGCACAACCCTGAATTTTTCTCTGCTGAACTCCATCCGGTCTATGTCCTGTTATTCCAGTTGACCAGCATTGCCTTTCATGACTACTCTAGCCTGCAGGAATCCAGGAATCTTTTCCTTTTGTGGTACCTCCGGGTTTGTGTTTTCAGCTGCCTACTTCCTGTGTGTATTTTTATTGATCAGTGCATTAGATTAAGCTAAATTATGCTGCTGTAAACAAATCACTCCCAAGTCTCAGTGGCTTAAAACAATACTCTTGGCTTTTCTTTTCCTCATTTGCACTACATTGTCCACTCTGATCATCATACTTATTCCGCAGTCCAGGCTACCAGTTCTGCCATCTTGTGTCACTGCCGTCTCAACGCGATGAGCATTCAGGGTTTGTTAGGCCAGGGCCACAAAGCATGGAGGATGGAGAAGTTTCACACATTCCTTCCATGTAGACACGCCACAGGTTGCTTACTCTAACATTTCTTTGGTTGAAGCAAATCATGTGACTGTGACTAATTCCAAGGGAATACGTGCTCTGAAGGAGAGAACTGAAGAGGAATCTTCGTATTCACTAATTAATAAGGTCTCTCACAACCCATGAAATTCTAATTTTCCTAAACACAGCAATGTTGTCTTTTATTTTTGTAGCATCTGTAAATACTTGTAAGAGGACTTTTGGATTCTGGGCCTTTTTTTCTCCCACTGAGCATCTCTGACAAAAATTGACGCATTTTTCTATTCCATGGTCCAGATTATATAGGAAGATATTAGCTCAAAGACCAGATTCCACAAAAGGCTGCCAGCAGAATAGTAAGACTGAATCCTAATATACACTTTTCTCCACTGATAAAGGTTCTGTACAAGGTAAGATTGTTAGGAAACTGGTGGCATGAACTTGTGAGAGACATGTCTCTCAATCTACCAGATCCACTGCTCGGCCAGATATGCTATTCTAACTGGTTGTATGTTGCCAATAGGAGATGTGCAGACCAGCTGTTTTAAAATCTAAAGAAGACAAAAGGATCTACTGGAGAAGTTGAGCACCCCAGAAGATAAAGCATAGTCGATTGCAAACCCGAGCCTCACTTAGCCTCTAGGGAAGTCTGTGACCTTGGAAAAGTCATCCCACCCCAGTAAACCTGGGCTCCAGCAGTGTCTGGGAATAGGGTGGGACTTGACCTGTGATTCTCAGCTCTAGTTGCTTTTCTGAGTGCCCTGAGGAGGTGTTTTTTGTTGTTGTTTTTTTTTAAATAGATCCTTAGGCCTCACCTAGACCTTCTTAATCATCTAGGACAGCACCTGCCATCTATTCAGAGTTGAGGAGTTAATCCCTAATGATATCTTTAAATGTGGACTACTCCACAACTCCAGCCTTGACCTTCTCCTCTCAGCCTTCTCTCACTTCAGTTGCCATTCATTTTTCTAGGACTCTATACCTTCAGTCCAAACCTGAGATGCACAAAACAGAATTCATCATTTCATTCAGACTCTAAACTGCTCTGTAAATATTCAGATTTCCCATAGATGAACTGTACAACCATCCATCCAATTAATGAAGCCAGAGAAACCTGGATTCATTTTAGATGAATCTAAATTGATTCTCCCCACCTAGTTAGTCCTTTAGTCCTGAACATCTCTCTTGTTTAAGCCCAGAGTCCCTGCCCTAGCTTAGGCCTTCATCCACTGCCTGAGTTATTACACCAGTTTCTTTCTACATTTCCCTGACTCAGATCCAACTGATTATCTCCCCCCCCCCTCAATTTATACCCCTTGATTTCAGAGTGATCATCCATTTTTTAAAAGATTATTTATTTTGGGAAAAAGAGTGAGGGAGGGGGAGAGAGAATCCTAAGCAGGCTCTGTGTTGCCAGCACAGAGCTGATGTGGGGCTCAATTCTACAAACCATGAGATCACGACCCGAGCGGAAACCAGTAGTTGGTCACTTGAACTGACTGAGCCGCCCAGGTGCCCTCAAGAGTGATCACTGTAAGATGCAGTATCTGTTAAAACGTCTTCAGTTATTTTCCCACTGCCACTAGTTTAGAATCTAAATTCCCTTGCTTGGCATTCAAGCTCCTTATCCCACCATTTCAAGGCCATTGGCAGTGGCTTCCCTGCTCACAATATACCCTGGAGGAATATTAGCTACCAGTGGTCTCTGAACTTAGTTTCTCTCCGGTGGAAACATTATTCCTATACCCGCTTTCTGAATATGACCTGTCCACTGCCAGCTTTGGGAAGGCTTCACAGTCTCCTCCTGGACAACTGACCAGCTACTCCTATGCCTCCACCATACTCTGCTCACACTTCCAGTTTGGAATTTGACTGGGTTTTAATGGCTTCTCGGCACATCTACTCCCTGCATGCCTCCCCCCTCACTCCCAAAATGGAAGCTACTATGGGCCCGGGGCAATGCGTGACCCAAAAGCACATATATATGATGAATATATGAATGACCAAATGAATGAATGACCCTGTCAGCTCTAAGCATCCTGTAAGGCTATGTATACTTCAGTACAAAATATGAAGTATAATATCAAATCCCATGATTAAATTAACATCTGAGCAGTGATTTACAGCAAGATGGGAATGAATGAGCAGATGAGGAACAAGTAGGGAGTGAGTGGCCCGGTGCAGGGAAGGGGAAGCTGACAAAATCCTGGGCACACAGCACAGAAAAATAACGCCCTGACCCCAACTCTGCCCACTGAGTGCTGAAGTTGTTTGCAGAGATTGAATTAAGTGAAGTGGCTAGAAAATTAAGATCCGCTTGATTGAAAGTCAGTAGTATGATTTCACACTTGCAGCTGTTTTTCTCTGACCCTCTCCTGAAGTATTGACATGTGCTAAGCCTAAAAAAGCAGAAGCTATCATTGGAAAAACTAAAAAATGCACAACTCCCAAAGTAAAGAAATCTTCTGATTGGCTCTTCCCTGGAGGAAATCTTCACTGACAGGCTCCTTAATGCTCTTGCAATGACCAGGACTCAAATATGTGACTTCTGTGGCCAAAGCCATCATCACCATAAAAAATGTCTCTCTTTTAATACATTTCTTGTTTAAACAAACCTTAGAGGACTGTTTGGTGCCAGATTCTTAGAACTGGCTGTACAATGATTTTTTTTTTCCCTTGAATGTTTATGCTGCCCAGCCTGTAGAATTTAACTTAACAAAGAACGTTTAGTGTAAGGTAGCAATGTGGATGAATAGATTTTTTGTGTGCTTACTAAAAACGGGGGCTCCAAAGAACAAATCAAAAACCCATTAGGAATAATCCTGATTTACCCAATGATGGATAGAAATCATGCAGGGAAAGGGAGGAAATTATAAAAGACCTTATTCTAAAGATGAAGCAGAGTCAAAGGTAGTCAAAGAACTGTTAAACCAAAACCAGACCAGCCAACAGCTTAGCTATAGGAATGAGACACCACAGCCAGCTGTCTGTCTCTCCTGTGTCTCAGTCCCTCTCTGATACACACACACACACATCCTTCACAAGTGGAATTCACTCAGAACTGTGTCAGAGCAGAGACCCTCTTTCGGCTTGGCACTTAAACTTCATGATAATTACTGGCATGAAATTTGGAGGCAGCAAACAACACCGAGTGGTGTTAATGTTATCTGCCATGTAATAAATGTTTCACTTTACAAGGCAGCAGGTAAGATTTGAACATGTGCTATGTGGTGGTTTTAGGTAATTTCTCCTTTTGAACAGTTCCCCACCACCGCTGTTGTGCTGTACCCCTCCCCTCCCACAGTGTATATCCACGGCAATGAAGAAGGAACCCAAATCCAAATAACAAGGTCATGGATATTCTTCTTGCATATCAGCTTCAGTCTGCGGCCTCTGCTAGCAGAAGGGAAGTGGATTGGGTCAGATCAACAGGAGGAAAAATCTCCTTTGACCTAAACCTTTTTCACTGTTGTTCCTCACAGACAAGCCGGGACTTTGGATGTGGCATGGGGTTCTGTCCTGGGTGTGGCCCTGGCCACAGAGCCCATCACATAATAGAGGAAGCAGAATATGTGGATAGGGCAGTGGTTGATGTTCCTGCTATTCCCTTACTTTACTATGAACTTGCAACTTTTTTTGGAGATTGTTTATTATGTTAAAATGTAGCCTCTCTGGAAAAGGTTGATGATCACTTTGTGAACTTCAGTTAGGTCAGTGACAGCAGAATAAGTATCTGAATCGTGTAAAGTGCTTCCTTCTAAGGAGATGCCCATGTGCTACCAGCCATTGCTCCTTCCCAATAGAGCTTTCCTTTGTCATCCATACTGTCACCATCTTCTCTGTGTCACACAGCCTCACACCTGCTATGGTGCTCTATTATGGCTGCTCTATTCAAGCTGGGTGTGTGTTAGGGTAGGAGTGGAGGGAAAATGAGTGAGAGAAAATTTTCTAGTGTTTTCTCCTCCTTTTATAAGGACACTACTCCTTTTGGATCAAGGCCTGACCCCTTATGACCTTAATTACCTCCATAATGGCCCTATCCCAAATACAGTCACTTCAGGGGGTAGGGCTTCAAAATATGAATTTGAAGCAGACACAATTCAGTCTATAGAATCACCCTTGCTTCCTTCCTCCCACCTAGCTTCCTACTTATCTTTGCCTTTAGAGATTAAGTGGCAGTCACAGGAGTAGATTTGACAGGAAAAGAATTAGGAAAATTGGGCTGGGCAGTGAAAGGCATGTAGAGACAGGAAGTGGATGAACTGAAGTCAATGGTACCATCATTCATTTAGTTTTTTAGACTTAATGCCCAAGAGTGGAGCTTTAAATTTGGACCCTTCTGGTATCAGTTAGCTAATGTTGAGTAACAAACAGCTCCCGATTTTAATACTTGAAACAACATTCATTTCTTAACACTCATATACCTAGAGACTAGCTGGATTTTGCCTGATCCAGGCTGGGCTCAGTTGGGCCATTCTTTTTAGGTTGCAGCCACCAGGGTGCTCTGCTTCTTGCTGTAGCTCTGGGGAGGGTGGAGCTCCTCCACATGTCTCCCACCTTTCTCAGACTAGTAGGCCAGTATGGGTATGTTCCTTTTATGCTGGTGGCTGAGGCTCAAAAGCAAAGCAGAAACACGCAGTGTCTTTTTTTTTTTTTTTTTTTTTGAGATAGAGGGCACAAGTGAGCTAGAGGCAGAGAGAGAGAGGGAGAGAGAGAATTCCATGAGGGGCAGAGAGAGAGAGCAAGGAAAGGGAGATAGAGAAATGGAACTCACTTGAAGTGGGGCTCGTGCTCACCTGATGCAGGACTTGAACTCATGGTTCATGAGTTCACCACCTGTGCTGAAGTCAGATGCTTAACGACTGAGCCACCCAGGCACCCACACAGTGTCTCTTAAATCCCAGCCTTGAAATGGCACACTGACATTACTGACGTTACTGACATTTCTGTTTGTGTCATTGGCTAAAGCAGGCCACATCATCAAGCCCAAAGTCAACAATATGAATGCAGGAAGGGGTAAAAGATTCAATATACCTTATCTTCCTCCTCTTTACTTCCCATAGCTGACACATTACATTGGCTTATGTTATCGCCCAAATCCCCTGAATATGTCTACTGCTTACCCTCTCCTCCATGACCATCCTATTCTGAGCTGTTATCTGCTACCTGGATACTGCAACAGCCATCTAAGTGGCCTCTGCATAACCAGTCTTGGACCTCACTTCAAAATTATTTTTTCAAATCCACCAATCTGCTCATGTCACTTCCTATGACTGCTCTTGGTTCTGAAGGTAAAGACAAAAGTTTCTTATATCAGCTAGGGCCTGACGTAACCTCACAGCCATCAACCTTTCCATCTCACCTCAGAACCCACTTCCTCTTACTCGCTGTGTTAGCCCAGCGGCTTGCTTCAGGGCCTTTGTAAGTACTGGGCTTTGTGTACTTCAGGGCCTTTAGAATGCTGTTTCTGTGCCTAGAACCTATTCTCTACCCTTACCCTCTTAATTCTCATTTATTCTTCAAATCTCAACTTGAACATCCCTTCTTCAAGAAAGCTTTCCAAGGGGCACCTGGGTGGCTCAGTCGGTTAAGCATCCGACATCAGCTCTGGTCATGATCTTCTGGTTCGTGAGTTCGAGACCTGTGCTGTTGGGCTCTGCTAAGAGCTCACAGCCTGGAGCCTGATTTGGATGGTGTTGCCTCCTTCTCTCTGCTTCTCCCCCACTCACACTCTGTTCTCTCAAAAATGAACATTAAATTAAAAAAACAAAGCTTTCCTTGATGCCCTAGGCTACATCAGCTTACTGTTTTAGAAAGTCTCATCATTGTGTACTTTTACTTCATGTCACTTTCTGCATTTTGTCATGGGGCATTTATTTGTGAGGTCATTTAATTAATGTCTCACCTCCCCAACCCCTGGGAGTAAACTCCATGAAAGTAGGCACTATTTCAATTTTTGGTAATCATTGTATCTCAGCGCCTAGCATGGCTACTTAGTACATCGTAGGAACTGAATGCATTTATGTTAAATGAATGAATGAACAAGCTGGCCCAAACAATCAAAGAAACAAAAATAACTCTTTTCATTTTCTTTGTCAAGAACCTCAGGACACTCCCACCCTTTTTATTAAGATTTAACACAGACTTTATATTTCAGAGAAAAATGCAATCCGGGACAAATTACAATTTCACAGAACGTTGAAGAAATCTTTAGCCACAGACTCTTTGTCTCTGTATCCATTCCTAGACTTAATCCAGGTTTAGTTTGACAGAAAAAAAATATCCCAAGATCTAAGAACATTTTTCTATGTTTTACTTCATGGGTGTGTCTATGACTGCTGAGTAGACCTATTGTAGAACATGAATTCCTCTTTTTAAAAAAAAAGATTGATTAATGCTAACTAAAGACAATGTATTCACATTTTTTGTTGTTGTTGGAAATTATCTTTGCTATTCTCAATTCCAATCAACAACTCTGTATTATTAGTGTGATGGTAGATTGTTGCCCTGACGGTCCTGATTAGTGGTCTCCTTTTAACCATGCTCTTTGCAGTTGACTTTGCAATTCACCACGAGATGGAGTCTATTTTCCCACCCCTTGAATCTGGGCTGGTTTTCTTATTTACTTTGGCTAAGAAAATGCAGTGGAAATGACATTGAGCCAGTTATGATGAACATACACCTCAAGAAGCCTTGCACACTTCTCTTCTTGGGCTTTTACTATGCTATAAGAACAAGCCCAGGTTAATCTGTTGAGGCTGAGAGGCTGTGTGGAACAATGTCAAATTGTCACAGCCAAGGCAACTCTGGACCAGCCCCGTGCCAACCACCCAGCAGAGATCAGCCAAAATTGCCTCTGATCGCAGAACTACTCAGCAAACTTACAGATTCCTGAGTTAGATAAGTTCTTATTGCGTAAATTTGGCATGGTTTTTACACGGCAATAACTAACTGAGACAGTGTTTAAAGCAATATTACTGGGCTCCTAAAAAAATTACAACTACGTCACACCTTTTCCTCCTGTCCCCAAAGTATAGACCATTCTGAAAGATCTATCTGGGGTTAAATCTTCTCTAACACATTTTTATTAACCAGGTGACTTCAAGTAAGCTATTCAGATAGTTCTAAGCTTCACATTCCTTACCTATGAAATAGAGTTAATAATATTGTGGCAGAGAAGGGATCTATTGTCCTTTAATATCTTATGTTCCTTTCTCTGTATTTCAGATCCCCTAATTCTTGGCTGGGCACATGGCTCCTCCCTAAATGTGTTCATGTGACTAAGTTCTGGTCAAGTGAAATCTACCTAAGGAAGCTGGTACATTTCCTTTGCCCCCTTTTTCTTCATCCCTTTTCACTCTGATGGCATCATAGCTACTTGGCAGTGATAAGGGAGAATGCTTTAGTCACAAAGGACTTTCTAAAGCACAGAACTGTGAAGTCAACCTAGACTGCCTACCTCTTGATTTGTATACAAGAGAAATAAAATTCTCCCTTGCTTAAGACATTGTCATTTTAGGTTTCTGTTACTCACAATTGAACCTAATCCTAGCTAATATAAAGAGCCTTCTTGCTGGTTTGTTGTGAGTGAGGTGATAATGTAAGTGCCTAGCATCATGTCTAGTACATAGTAAGTCACAACAAATAAGTGTAGCTCTTTTTTTTAAAATTATTGGTAGTAATAGTACAGGCAATACCAACATATCTCCCTGGCCGGTATTGAGGTAAAACTGGCGATACTGTTGGAAGTCAGGTGAAGTTATGGCTTTAGTCACATTTACATAAGAGTAAAGATCTATGACATGTGTTTGTTGATAATTTTCTTAAAGAGTTTCCTTCTTTTTAAAAAAAAATTTATATGTTTTTTTTTTTTTTATTTTTGAGAAAGAGACAGAGCGTGAGTGGGGGAGGGGCAGAGAGAGAAAGAGAGGGAGACACAAAATCCAAAGCAGGCTCCAGGCTCCAAGCTGTCAACACAGAGCCCAACGTGGAGGTCGAACCCATGAACTGTGAGATCATGACCTGAGTCGAAGTCGGACGCTTAACAGACTGAGCCACCCAGATTTTCCCCAGAGTTCCCTTCTTAACCCATTCCTTACTAAAATAACAGTTTTATTGTAATGAAATGGAGGAAGTAGATGTATGTTAGCAGTGATCATGCAACACTCACTTTGTCAAAATTTTAGCTCACTAATGTAGTAAGCCCTCAAAATATAGCACAACAGAAAAAGGTTTTGAGCATGTTCTAGATCTCTTTCCCTCATAAACATAAATGTTTCAAGAGTCTATTAAAATGCAAGCATCATATACACTTGATAAGCAATATTATATATAAAGCATTATATGTACTTGATAAGCAATATTGTATATGAACCATTATATTTATGAGGTGCCTGGATGGCTCAGTTGGTTAAGTGTCTGACTCTTGATTTGGGCTCAGGTCATGATCTCACAGTTGGTGAGTTCAAGCCCCACATCAGGCTGTTCTCTAACAAGCATGGAGCCTGCTTGGGATTTTCTCTCCCTTTCTCTCTCCCCCACTCATTGTCTCTCAAAATAAATAAACATTAAAAATAAATAATTCATTGTATTTATTAAAATAATATAGCTTATTACAAAATTATATCTCAGCTTTAAAATATTAAAAAACTTTATTTTAGATCTTGGAAGAAGAAATGCTTTTTTAGAAAACTATTACCATTGTAACTCTGCCATTAGCTCCTTTGGTATTCCCTACTGTGAAGATCATTATTTTGAGACTTGGAAAGTCAGCAAAAAGGCACGCAGAACCTCCCCCAGTACTGAATCAATTTTTTAAGACAATTTTTCCTCAGAAATATAGTGAAACACAGAGAAGTCATTCATAATGAGTTCCTCAAGCAAAAATGCTTTTTAATTATTCTGACATTGGAAAAAGAACTCACAGAGAAATACTGTTCATAGTGGATTCCATATAGCATTTGATAGTTGTATGTCATTACCAAAGTAACTAATAGGTCCCAAATCAGCTGGAATGTGGCTTTTCCCATTGAGGTGCCTTTAAAATTAATCAATTACAGAAGCCTATTGTGAAGACTTTTCTGTAACTAAGATTTCCTATGGAAATCAATAGAGATTTTTTTTTAATGCTTCTAAGGGAAAATTGGTTAGAAAATTGCGGGAAAGCCTAAACTGGTAAGACAGTAAAGTCAAGAAAATGTTTCAAGGTATAAATAGACTTGAGATGTCTCAGGAAAGGATGCCAGTCTGACTAGCAAGAAACAAAAGTACATGAGGAGCATAGGTTAAGGCAGAAGATGGAATAGCCTATGGGCAAGTTGCCTGTCAGTAGTGGTCAGTGGGATACTAGCTAGAAACAGTAGAATGTAAGACTGGGAATGCAGATTGTGACTTTGAGGAAAGCATGGTATTGGATGTTGTATCTAATTCATTAGTAGTTGGTAATCATTAAAGTGTTTTTAACAGAAAGATAAAAAGGTATCAATGCTGACTTCACTAGGTGAATTCTACCGGCTATTTACAGAAAAGCTAATACCAATTATTCATGAATTCTTTCAAAAATTTGTGAGTGAAAGCACTTCTCAAATCATTCCATAAGGCCGGTATTATTCTAATACCAAAACCAGGCAAAGGTGTAACAAGAAAAGAAAATTACAGACCAATAACCCTTATGATTACAAATGTAAAAATCTTTAACAGGTAATAGGGAAATCAAATCTAGCATCACATAAAAGGATTATGCTCCATAACCAAGAGGGATTTATCCCAGGAATGCAAGGTTGGTTGAACATTTAAAAAATCAAGTAATGTTGGGGCACCTGGGTGGCTCAGTCAGTTAAGCGTCGTTTCTTGGTTTCGGCTCAGGTTGCGATCTCATGGTTTGTCAGTTTGAGCCCCATGTCGGACTCTGTGCTGACAATGTAGAGCTTGCTTGGGATTCTCTTTCTTTCCCCCTTTCTCTGCCCTTCCCTGCCTGCCTCTCTAAATAAATAAATAGATGATTGATAGATAGATAGATAGATAGATAGATAAACTTAAAAAACATCAAGTGATGTTGCCATATCAATAGAATAGGAAACAATATCAGTATCAAACAATAACAATATCCACATAACTATCTCAATCAATGCATAATAAGCACTTGAGAAAACCAACCCTCATGATTAAAAGAAATCAATAAACTAGGAAGAGCAGCTAACTTAACATGATAAAAGCCATTTAGAAAAACCCATGGCTAACATTATACTTAATGGTAAAAAAGCTGATGCTTTCCCCCTAAGATAAGAAAGAAGGTGAGGCTGTCTGCTCTCACCAGTTCTATTCAACACTGTACTAAAAGTTCTAGCCAGGGCAATTAGGCAAGAAAAAGAAATAAAAGGCCAATTGAAAAATAAGTAAAACTATCTCTAATCACAAGTCACATGATCTTGTATGCTGGAAATACCAAGCAATACACACACACACACACACACACACACACACACACACATCCCATTAAAACTAATAAATTCAGGAAGACTGTAGGATATAGGATTAATATGCAAAATAATTATATTTTTATACAATCATTTATTTTCATATATGAAATTAAGAAAGCAATTCTACTTATGAAAGCATCAAAATTAATTAAATACTTAGGAATAATTTAACAAGTGTAAAACATATACTCTGAAAACCACAAAAATTGTTAACAAAGTTAAAGATGATCTAAATAAATGGAAAGCCATCCTATGTTCATGGATCAGAAGACAATATTGTTGTGGTGACTGGGTGGCTTGGTCGCTTGAGCATCGGACTTCAGCTCAGGTCATGATCTCACGGTTCATGGGTTTAAGCCCCGTATCAGGCTCTGTGCTAACAGCTCAAAGCCTGGAGCCTTCTTTGGATTCTGCATCTCTCTTTCTCTGCCCCTTCCCTGCTTGTGCTCTCTGTCTCTGTCTCTCAAAAACAAATAATCATTAAAAAAAAGAGAGACAATATTGTTAAGAAGGCAATATTTACCAAATTAACCTACAAATTCATTGCAATACTTACTAGAATCCCAGCTGTCATTTTTGTAGAAGTTAACAAACTGATCCTAAAATTGGTATGAAAACTAAAAGGAACTAGAATAGCCAAAACAACCTTGAAAAAGAACAAAGTTAAAAGACTCACATTTTCCAGTTTTTTTAAAATATATTTTTATTTATTTCTAGGAGAGAGAGAGACCGTGTGAGCAGGGGAGGGTCAGAGAGAGAGGGAGACACAGACTCTGAAATAGGCTCCAGGCTCTGAGCTGGCAGTCAGCACAGAGCCCAATGAGGGGCTTGAACCCATGAACCATGAGATCATGACCTAAGCGAAAGTCGGATGCTTAACCGACTAAGCCACCCAGGCACCCCTCACATTTTCCAGTTTTAAACTTACTACAAAGCTCAAATAATTAAGACTGTGTGTTTGTGGCATAAGGATACACACACACACACACACACACACACTCACACACACGTAGAATAGAATTGAGAATCCAACATAAACCCTCACATTTATGGTCAATTGTTTTTGACAAGGTTGTGAGAACAATTCAATAAACAGGATAATCTTTCTAACAAATAGTACATGTCTACATGCAAAAGAATGAAGTTGGATCTCTACCTTACATCATATATAAAAACTTACTAAAAATGATCAAAGACTTCAATGTGAGAGCTAAAATGATAAGCTCTTAAAAATATAAGGTAAATCTTATCTTGGATTTGGCAATAATTTCTTAGAAATGATACCAAAAGCACAAGCAATGAGAGGGGAAAAAAACAGGTAAATTGTACTTCCTCAGAAGTAAAAACTTTTGTTCATTAAAGGACATCATCAGGAAAGTGAATAGACAAACCACAGAATAGGAGAAAGCATATGCAGATCATATATGTGATAAGAGACTTGTATCTAGAATATATAATATTCTAGTCAATAGCAACAATTAATCCAATTAAAACATAGGCAAAGGATCTGAATAGACACATCTCCAAAGAAGAGATACAGATGGCCCATAAGCACATGAAAAAAAAAATGCTCAACATCATTAGTCATAAGACAAATGCAAGTCAAAGCCACAAGGGTTGTCTGTTTACACCAGCTAGTTTGGCTATAATAGAAAAGACAAATAATAACAAGTGTTGGCAACATGTGCAGAAATTGGAACCCCCACATACTGCTAGTAGGAATGTAAAATAGTGCAGCCATTTTGAAAAACAGTGCGGCAGTTCCTCAGAAAGTTAAACATTGAGTTACCATATGTTCTAGTAATTCCACTCTTGAGCATATACCCAAGAGAAATGAAAATATATGCCCATACGAAAACTTGTAAATGAATGTGCATGCAGTAATAATCATAATGGTCAAAAGGTAGAAACAATCCAAATGCTTATCAACTGATAAATGGATAAACAAAATGTGGTTTGTCTATGTTCTACAACATGGATGACCCGTAAGAACAATCTGTTAAGGGAAGGAAGCCAGTCACAAAAGACCACATAGGTGTGAGTCCATTTATATGAAAAGCCCAGAATCTATAAGACAGAAAGCAGGTCAGTGGTTGCCTACTGCTGGCTGGAGAGACGGGAGGGTTGGGAGGTGATAGTGAAGGGGCGCAGCTTCTCTTTGGGAAAATAGAAATGTTCTAAAATTGATTGTGGTGATGATTGCACAACTCTGTGGACATACTAACAACCATTGAATTATTTTAAGAAATCAGCTCTGTGTTTAAGGGAGAGCACTCTAATGGGAGTAGAGAGAAGCAGAAAGCTCAGAGCCCACTCTTCCAAGCTAGACTCTGGAAGACAGCTTATCTTCTGGTCTTCTCTCTCTTCACTCTCCATGCCATTCCCTTAAAATCTAATGACGGTACACTTAGTCTCAAATCTATGCTTCATAAATTGATAAATATACTGCAGGGTGGGGCTCAGGAAAAGGAGATTTTAAAGGATCATCAAACCCTTCAATGATCATTATTAAGTAAGCAAGGGAAAAGGCCCATTTCTCAACTGTTTCCTTAAAGGTGAAGAAATTAAACTTAGATTCTGGGCAAGAGGCATTTAGCCAATGTAGAGCCTCAGATTAAATGGTGAATAAATCTCTGCTTTGTGCCTGGCACATAGCAGTCCTCAATAATGTTTTTAGAAATAAATAAAGGAATTTAAAGAATAAAAATAAATTTTGTGGTAAGTGTTATATAGACATGGCCAAGAAAGACATTGTGAGATGAGAAAATAACACATAATCTTAAACAAGTGTTGAAGAAAAAATTAAGAACGAAGAGAAAGGAATATTCAATCATTTAACAAGATAGCAAGCCTCTGAGTTGTCTCTTAAGTTCTTTCCATCCCTTTCAAACAATTAGAAAGAAAGAAAAAGAAGTAATAAGTTGTAAAGTTATATAAAAGAGTAAGATACTGCACCTTCAGAATACAAAGAAGACAAAAACAAAATTAATGTAATCCATCATAGCAACAATTTAAAGAAGGAAAATCATATCATATTGACAGATGCAGAATAAACATTTGACCAAGTCCAGTACCCATTCATGACAAAAGCTCTAAGCAGACTAGAAATAGAGGGCAATTTCCTCAGCCTGAGAAAGTATAAAAAAAGGAAATTATACAAACCAGACACCAAAGACTTTTATGGATGCAGAGAGGAAAAATAAGTTGTTTCTTATGTGACGATTTACCAAGGCACAACGTGCAAGAGAGGTGAAAGAGATTAAGGAAAAGAATAACGAAGTAAGAGAAAATAAAGAAAAATAAGAAAGTAAAACAAAAGTAAGGATCTGTCTTCAATATCCAAAATGGAAAATTTTAACAGTCAACAGAAACACCACCCTGGGACAGGCATGTTCTCCCCAACAAGTTCTAGCCAGAGAGATCTGGTTTCTCACATCTAGAGAGCTCTTGTTCTTTGTCCTAGAGAATGATTAGGAAATTGAGAAGAAATATGCCCAAGATTCAGGGATTACTCACTGCCATCTCACAAGAATGATGATTAAAATATTGTGATTAAGAATCAGGGACCTTTAGCCCCTTTGAGTGCTGATTACAAAGTGATTAGTAGGGATTACTGTGAGATTAACAATGTTTGCAAGGAAGATGATTTGATTCATTCCAGGCGTTAGGGACAGAGGTGGCAGATGGTTTGGTTATACCAAGAGAAACTAAAACACACAGTAAAAGACAGTTAGATTCTTATTCTCCTTCATTTGAAGAAGGAAAAAATAGCTCTTGATGGGCGAGGACATGTTGTTTAAAGTTACGTAAGGCTGATGTCATACCTTTTCAATTTGTCAAGAGTGCAAAAATGATGTGATTAGTTTCTGTCTGGGAGGAATGGGGAGATCCAGATAATGACAACATTAAGGCTAAGGTGCCGCTTTGTCCTTTCTATATTAATAAAAAGCCCTTTGATGAGAATTTATAATGTGAACTAACTTGCTTGGTTCACTATTTAGACAGGTGCGGAAGGAAATAGAGTGGTTTAGATGTTTAAACTAGTACTTGCATATGCAGATGACATGTTAATGATTTTATCAACTGATGAGTCTGTAAAAACCATCCCTTGAATTTTTGAAACATATGCTTTCAGCAGCTGGTTCTAAAATAAGTTTAAGAGCAACTATTTGCTTGATAGGGCTGACAAATAGGAACAGGTGATTGTCTTAGATGAGGTGGTTGTTTAAAAATGAACCAGTTGGGGGTTTAGGAGCATTTGGGAAGAGTCAAAACAATGAAAAATCAAACAGAAAATAGATGTAGCAGATAAGTTAGTGTCTCTCGAGCAGAGTTGGAAGTTATTTTATTGTACTGAATGTGTTGTTAATCAAAAAAATTTCTCATTGCCTTGAGCCATATGGAAGTGATTTGCCATGTTTTTCTTGCTGTCCATTTGCAATGTTATGTTTGAGGGAGCTGGCGAAGTGCCTTTTAAAAAAATACTGTCCTTACAAAGGTACCTTAATGAGCTGATTGAAGACAAGATTCTTTGCACAGCAACCATGAGTGAATGGTCGTCTTAACTTTAAGAAGAGTCTATATAAAAAAGACCTTGACCAAAAAATTCTTTCTCAAATAATTCTGTTACTCTGAGACATATGTAGGAAGCATGTACACTAAGTACACTGACTGTTTAGAATTACCTATAGAGGAGCCTTTCCAGTCTATACACTTTACAAGCATTATTTTAATCTTTTAAAAACCTTTAACATGATGAAGAGACTAATTTAGAACTGCTAAGAGGCCACTGAATCTTCTCTTGAGGCAAAATGATATCAGGGAAAAGAGTCCAGAAGTGAGAGTCAAGAGATCTGACCAGGACCAAACTGACCACTGTTTGTCGTGTGCACCTACTCATCACCTGCAGGGGGAAAAGGAAAGTAGTAATAGCTGGGGCACCTGGGTGGCTCAGTTGGTCGGGTGTCTGACTTTGGCTCAGGTCATGATCTCACGGTTCATGAGTTCGAGCTCCACATCAGGCTCTGTGCTAACAACGTGGAGTCTGGATCCTGCTTTAGAGTCTGTGTGTGTGTCTCTCTCTCTGCCCCTCCCCCACTAGCACTGTCTCTCAAAAATGAATAAACATTAAAAAAAATTTTTTTGAAGTAGAATAGCTAATGTTTACAAAATTTACTGGACTGTTCATTTTTAGGGGCACCTGGGTGGCTCAGTCAGTTAAGCACCCAACTTCAGCTGGGGTCATGATCTCACAGATCATGGATTTGAGCCCCATGTCAGGCTCTGTGCTGACAGCTCAGAGCCTGGAACCTACTTCAGATTCTATGTCTCCCTCTTTCTCTGCCTTCCTCAGGTCATGCTTTGTCTCTGTCTCTCTCAAAAATAAATAAATTTTAAAAAATAGTTTTTATAACTTACTTCCTCTCCCAACAACAACCTGTGGTAGATTCTGCTATCATCTCCATCTTACAGGAAACTTCATGGAGATAAAAGAATATATCAGAGGGGCCTTGAGTGGCTTAGTCAGTTAAGCATCTGACTTTGGCTCAGGTCATGCTCTCACAGCTGCGGAGTTTGAGGCCTACATCAGGCCCTGGGCTGTCAGCTTCAGATTCTGTGTCTCCCTCTCTCTGCCCCTCCCCAACTCGTGCTCGGTCTCTCTCTCTTTCTCTCTCTCTCTCTGTCTTAAAAATAAACATTTTTAAAAAATGAATATATCAGAACTCCTATGAGAATGGATTAGGAAAACATAAGGGGTTTTTTGATTGTTTTGAGGGTTTTTTGGTCATGATAATAATATGTTATCTCAACTGCAGCAGAGAAGTTTGGGTGTACTCCAGACTAAGAATGGAGGAGACAGACAAAAATCTCCTTCATGATTAAAGAGAAAGCTTAGCAAACTATACATAGAAGAATAAGTTCTTAATTTGATTTTAAAAAATCTGTATAAAACCTGCAACAAATATCATACTTAGTGGTGAAATAGTAAAAGTTTTCTTCTCTGAGGGGTGCCTGATGGTTCAGGTGGTTAAATGTCCGACTCATGATTTCACCGCAGGTCATGATCTCACAGTCTTGAGATCAACCCCTGCATCAGGCTCTAAGCTGAGAGTGGAGTCTGCTTAAGATTCTCTCTCTCCTCTCCCTCTGCCCCTCCCTTGTTTGTGCTCTCTCTTTCACACACAAAGGTAAGCAATTAATTAATTAACAATTAGAAATCTTTTAAAAAATAAAAGTTTTCTCCCCTGAAATACAGAACAAGACACTCATTACCACTGTCTTTATCAACATTAATCTACAGTTCTTAGCCAATGCAGAAAGGTAAGAAAAAGAAATAAAAGTTATAAGAATGGCAAAAGAAGAAATAGAAAACTCATTATTCACTGATGACATGAATGTAGAAAATATGAAAGACTCTGCAGTGAATGTAAGGTCACTGGACACAAGGTTGATATAAAAAAATCAATTTGGGGGCACCTGGCTGGCTCAGTCAGAAGAACATATGACTCTTGATCTTGGGGTTATGAGTTTGAGCCCTATGTTGAGTGTAGAGATTACCGAAAACAAATACATAAATAAACTTAAAAAAATCAATGCTGTTTCTATAAAACAACAACAAACAATTATAAAATGAAGAAACCTTAATAATACTTAGAAATAACAAACACTGTTAAGAATATAAAAAGGAACTTGTGCATGGTTGGTAGGAATGTAAATTGGTGCAGCCACTATGGAAAACAGTATGGAGGTTCCTTGAAAAATTAAAAATAGAACTGCAATATGATCCAGCAATTCCACTTCTGGGTTTTATCTGAAGAAAACAAAAACACCAGTTTGAAAAATTATATGCACATCCATGTTCATTGCAGCATTATTTACAGTAGCCAAGACATAAAAACAAGCTAAGTGGCCATTGATGGACAAGTGGATTTAAAAAATGTGGTGTATATATATTTCAATGGAATATTACCTAGCCATAATAATGAAGAAAACCTTGTCATTTGCAAAAATATGAATGGATCTTGAGGGCATTATGCTAAGTGAAGTAAGACACAGAGAAAGATAAATACCATATGATCTCACTTACATATGGAATCTGCAAAACAAAAAACAAAAAAGAAAACTCAAGCTCATGAATATAGAAAATAGATTGGTGGTTCAGTTATTCATTTGATGTTTATTCGAGCATCTACTATGTACCGAGCACTTTATTCAAAGTTTGTGCTACGTTTGTTTAAAAATGAGCTCTGTCAGGGCGCCTAGGTGGCTCACTCGGTTCAGTGTCTGACTTTTGAGTTAGGCTCAGGTCATGATCTCATGGTTCATGGATCTAGCCCCGTGTTGGGCTCTGCACTGATAGCTTGGGATTCTCGCTCCCTCTCTCGGCTCCTCTTTCTCTCTCATTCTCTCTCTCAATAAATAAATAAATAAATAAATAAATATACACTTAAAAAGACGACCCCTGTCTTCATGGAGCTGCATTCCAGCGGGACAAAAGATAAGCAATGAACCTAATAAATACATCAATTTTGCAATATGCAGAGGAAGATAAGTGCTATGGGAAAAATAGCACGGAAATAAGAGGATGGGGTAACAGGTTGTAATTTTAAAATACAAGAGCCGAGAAATTTTCATTGAGAAATTGCGGAGCTATGACTTTGTCTCAGGAAAGTGTTCCAAAAGGGGAGGATGGCATAGTGAAAAGGCCCCACGGCAAAGGGAATGTCTGGCACATTCTAGAAACAGAGAAGAGCCAGGGAACCTGGCCAGAAGCAAGTAAGAGACTTAGAGAAGGAGGAGATGCAGAGAAAGAGGTCTGGGTCATACTGTGCCTAAAGAGTGAATTTTTTGAGCCTTGTTAGAACAAACCCATTTCTGCTCCTCAGAGAGCACATACACAGTAAAGAACTGGGCAGTACGTTTCTACTTTTTAAAAATGTCCATATCCCAGGTCTCTGAGCCTTTGCACAACTTCAGATTTGGTAAATAAACATCCAGATTCTTCTTATAAGCATAGATAGCCGGAAGCAAAATACTTTTAGCCATGGGTTGAAATCTCTCCAGGGAGAAATCAAAGTTTTTTGCCTTTTGAAAATTGCCAGTGACCTGAGGCAAAAGATTTTAGAGCTTGCTTTCATCAATACCTGTGATACAGTAACACACCTTCCTACCTGCCCCGCAGCCCTTCTGATCAAAAGGCTCATGTTAACATGAAGAGTACAAATCAAAGCCCAAATCCTTTGAAGTAGACACTCACCTTATCAGGAACTCATCTGTGATGTCAACATCATAAAAACCCAAACTGCCATGTTCGAGGCCAAATAGGATTTCGCCAAGTCTCATCTTCCTCTCTGTGTCTTCCAGCTGCTGTAAAGAATATTCCTTCCCATTAGGCACTCATCTCCAATGACACAATTTTGAAGACGGAGTGGCATGATGAAGATGTGTTCTTCAAATTGGGTTCCCCTAATATCCTTAAGTCAGTGTAACAAAAAAAGTAATAAGCCTCTCATTGCCTTCTCAGAGACCATCATTTGTAGCAAACATTAATGTATTGCTATATATGCAATGTGGTATAAACCATCTAAGAAATTCAGGTTATATGCCAGACCCGAAGTCAAGCACACACAGAGGAAAGGACTTCACCTGCACCACCAGCCGTGCAAACGAAGGTAGAAATCAGTCTTCATTCTGCATCTGCTTTGGGTTAGAGGCAAAACATTCCTATAGGAAGGATTTTTGCACATTCCATATGCCGCTCCCATATTTCATTTTGAAATTAAAAAAATGGCATGTGAGTTATCTGTGTTTGAACTACGATACTTCAGTGATTGAAAATCATGTATTGTCCCTTTTTTTATATCTCTGACATTGGCATATAGCTTACAGTTGGTGACATCTTACAATTATAATTGTCAGCATTTTAAATTTTTTAGTGGTACATAAAATAATAATGCATCTTACAATTAATCCTGCCTTAGAATCAATCAAGTCTGGTATATATACATAAAACTCTTCCCTTGAAAGCCAGATAATTCTTCTAGGAGCGATTATTTAAATATTTCTCTTGACAGAAACATTATAGATTAAAAGAGATTTAAAGATGTACGAGCTAAATTTGACATGTGAATCTTGTTTGAATCCTGATTTGAACAAATCATTCTAAAGGACATTTCAGGGGCAATCAGAAAAATTTGAATACTAAGTGCAGATTAGATGATACTAGGAAATTACTGTTAACTTTTTAAAAATGTAATAATGATATTGTGACTTAAGAAAAAGGTTCCTTGTCTTTTAGAGATACAGAGTGAAATGTTATAGATGAAATCATTTATTGTCCGGGATTTACTTTAAAATAATCCAAGGAAGATGTGGGGAAGAGTAGAAAGTTGCCGAAATGGGGTGATGGATGCATTAAACTCTTCTCTCTATTTCTGTATGTTTGAAATTTTCCCTAATGAAAAATTTAAAAAATAATGTCCCAAATTTGTAGAAAAAGCCAACGTATTGATGTATATTCAATATGGTATATAAACTCTCAGAGAAATTCAAGCTATATACCAAATAATCACTGAACTGATTAGGCTTTATTTTAATATGTTAATATTTCCATAAAGACACTCTATATATCCATTAAATTACTTTGAAAAAAATTCCGATTCTCTTAAGTGATCCTCCAAATTTATATGTAAACAAATTTCCTCATCAAAATGTATATACACTTACATTATATATATTTATTGAATGCTCCTGTATTCCACAGATATTTGCTAGTATTTAAATTCTTAAAACTATACTGTTTAGGACTATATTTTGTCTGTTGAATGGCTGAAGTTTTGTTAAAAAGCAAGTCTTGAGGGAGCACCTGGGTGGCTCAGTCTGTTGAGCATCTGACTTTGGCTCAGGTCATGATTTCAGGGTTGGGGAGTTTGAGCCCCACATGGGGCTTCCAGGCTGTCAGCATGGAGCCTGCTCTGGATACTCTGTTCCCTTCTCTCTCTCTGCCCTCCCCCCCCCCCATAAATAAACATTTAGAAAACACTTTATTTAAACAATTCTAACATACACAACTTTCTATCCAGAAAGTGCACAGTTTGGAGAAGGAGCCTGTGCTGCGTAGCTAGAGTGTCAGCAGGGAAGTCGGGCCACTGTGGTTACAATTCCAGCACCGCCGCCACCGAGAGCTGTGAGACCCGGTGGTGCCGGTCAGTCAGATCCCCCGGCTTCAGTCTCCTCTCTTACTGAATTTGGATATTAGCCACTCTATTGGCTGCACAGAGTGTTTGCAGATTCAAATAAATAGTAAATGTAACAGCCGCTTAAACGGTTAAAAAAAAATTTTTTTTAAAGGGCACTCTTTGTAGCAAGGTTTCAATAAAATGCACCGTCGGATTAGAATCTGAGGCAGTGTCAACACAGAGCAGTTGGGAGAAAGAAATCAGCCATCTAGGCGATTGTTTTGCTATGTGACACTGAACAACCGGGTTGGCTGAGTTAGCCCTGACTTATCCAAACAGAGCAGATGCTTCGGTCCTAGAAGGGCAGCCCCTGCCGCAGGCACGTGGAGTCGGTACCCTGCTGGGCCCTGGGTTCGCGTCCTGCAGCTCTGTAAGGCTCCAGCCGACCCTGTGCTGAGGAGGTGAAGGGAGGGAACAGCTGATGGAGATTCACAGAACCCTGTGTGAGACCTTAAAACACAAGCTCAACAACTCGCACAAACAGCAAATGAAGCCCCTCCTCTGCCTGGGTCCTGCGCATGTGTTGGGACGGTTCCAGATAGTTTTAAAAGTTGGCGACGTTCTACAATCTATATCCTCCAAGCTTCTTTCCTTTGTTCTGTGTTTCTTGCATCCCCATTGGTAAATGCAGTTAGTCCGTTCTTGGCAGGAAGGCTTCCCTGGTGTGTGTTGGAGAGAACTGTCCAAGGAGCCAAAACTCTGCTTTTTCAGAATTTCAGCTCTATGCACACAAAGTGAGCTGGCTGGAACTGAAAGATATGGGGAAATCAAGCCAAATAGTGTTTTTAGTCCTTTAAAGATGACAATAATGTCTTTAATTTATTAAAATGCTTACTTCACTTCTTTGTGAAACTTTCACGGTTTTGGAAACAAATCTCATGTCTCTCTTCACTCTCCCATAGAATTAAAGTACTTTCCACTGGAAATGAGGCAAGTCTTTTCTCTGATTTTCTCTTTCAGCCTCAACAACTTGCTTCTACAATCAACGCCTGTCACTATTAAGCAGTGTGATCTTGCACAAGTCACTTAACCTCTGAGTAACCCTTTCCTAACCTGCAAAATGAGTAAGGTTTGATCAGATGCTCCTTTTCAACTTCTAATTCTTTAATCTTTATCAGGATGCCAGGAAAAAAGGATGCTTTGATTAGTATTTTGTTTTGGCAAGTGAGGATTAACCAACACATAACTTTTTTTTTTTTTTGATAGAGAGAGAGAGAACATGAATGAGGGAGAGGGACCAAGGCAGAGTGACAGAGACATTCTTAAGCAGGCTCCATGCCCAGTGTGAGCCCTACATGGGGCTGAATCTCAGGACCATGAGATTGTGACCTGAGCCAAAGTCAAGAGTCAAACAGGTTAACTGATTAAGCTACCCAGGTGCGCCAACAAATATTTTTTCTTATAATTCTTTTTATTCAAAAATATTTCTGACGTGCACTTTGATTCATTAGTAAACTAAAATATAACGCTAGCAGATTAAACCTGACAAAATATTAAAATAATCATATACAAATTCAAGTAAAATTTATTTGAGAAATGCAAGGTTGGCTTGATATTGGTAAAGAGAAAAGATCTAAATATACTGATTGGTATAAAGATATTTTATGATATTCATATATTTCAAAATTCAAAATTCTTATTTCTAAATTAGCACTACAAGGAATCTTTATTTGGTTAAAAATTTTATCTTAATTTTTTAAATTGTTTTAATGTTTTTATTTATTTTTGAGAGAGAGAGAGAGAGACAGAGCATGAGCAGGGTTGGGACAAAGAGAGAGGGAGACACAGAATCTGATGCAGGCTCTGGGCTCTGAGCTGTCAGCAAAGAGCCCTACACAGGGCTCAAATTCATGAATTGCAAGATCATGACCTCAGCCAAAGTTGGACACTTAATTGACTGAGCCACCCAGGTGCCCTGATAAAAAATGTTATCTTAAATCAATAGCCAACCTCATACTTATGGGAATTCACAGAATCTTTCCATGTGGTCCATGGTCCTTGAAACTCCTAAAACTATAAACAAAATTTGAGGGTATGTGTATTTTTGTAGAGTTAATTTTTATCAAAGTCCCAGAGAGATAGAGCATACCAAAAATGCTCTTGAGGCATTACTATTATTATCAGGAACAAGAAAAGAATTCTTGCTATTACCACTATTATTTAGTAATATTATCAAATTTCTAACTAATTACATAGGACAAGAAACAGAACCAAGGGGCATGCATAATAACTGTTAGGGATGACAAAGTTTAAGCTATCATTACTTGAGGATAATATTGTATTCAGTTCTTTTAGTTGCAAGACATAGAAGTATGTTCAAGTTGAATTAGTTATATCATTGATTTTGAAGATACACAGGAAGTCAAGAGGAGAGGAGTCAGCCACACTGAGTGGGACGTTGCTGAGCACAAAGGAATGTGTCTAATCATCTGATGGCAGGTGTCCCTAGATCTTTGCTCCTGTGGTCCACCCTGAAGATGATTGGTCTCCAATTTCTGCTATAATTAACCCATTGATGGATCTACATGTCTCTTTATAAACAGACTGTTCTTTCCAAGTTCTGGCCTGTTAGGCCAAACAGAAGTGCCTATAGACCCTGATCCAGTCCAAGCCTCCTTTCAGTCTAAGGGCAACGTGAAGGAGAAATCCTTGTCCTCATTGTTGTTCAGGGATATTCACACTATTGTTCAAGATCCGTAAAGCTGAAATCAACTTCTGGAATAGGCTGTGATACGAAACACAGCTATCTATTAACCAGATCTCTGTGTGTTCATTCTCTGTCAATACTTGATTGGGAAAAACCAACCACCCATTGGCTCTGGTCTAGGAAGGGAGAGAAGTTAAATTAGATGAAGTCAAACTGTGCATTTAAACAGCTTGCTCATGAAACCGGTTTGGCCCAGGCTTACACAGCCTGGTCCCCTACATATCATATACTCATTATAGTGAGGATGACAACAGTTCTTATTGGGAATGGGAAACAGCACAGCAGTTAACACTATGACCTCTGGAGCCAGCCTGTCTGGATTCGAATCCCAGCTTCATTATTTACCAGCTGTTTACAATTGGGCAAGACATGTAACCTCTTTGTGCCTCAGTTTTCTTATGTATAAAATGAGGGTGATGGGGTTTCTTTGAGGATTAAAAGAGTTACTACTTATAAAACACTTAGATAATCCAGTTAATGCCATATAAATGTTTGCTAAATAAATACCTCCTAATGTTTATTGAGCACTTACAATGTGTCTGACATCGTGTTAAGTATCTTACATGCATTTTAAAAAAATTTAAATCCCTAACAACCCTATGGCGATGACACTAATTATATAACAGAATGGGTTTTTAAAAAAATTTTTTTAATGTTTTATTTATTTCTGCCAGAGGGACAGCATGAGCAGGGGAGGGTCAGAGAGAGAGGGAGACACAGAATCTGAAATAGGCTCCAGTCTCTGAGCTAGCTGTCAGCACAGAGCCCGACGCAGGGCTCAAACCCATAAATTGTGAGATCATGACCTGAGCCAAAGTCGGACGCTTAACCGACTGAGCCACCCAGATGGCCCATAACAGGATGTTTAAAAGGCACTCCTTCTAGTTTGCATTTCAGCTGAGAAAAAAAACATTAGCAAGAATACCCACATTCAAAAGTGAGATGCTAACCAGCTTCTGCAGGACATGCGAAGAAGGTGGTTAAGAATCAGTTTTGACCCTTAGGTTAAAGAGGCAAGGAGGGAGGGCATCTTTGGACAAGGACATTATAAATGGGAAGACAATAAGAGTATATTCCTGACCCCAAAGCTAGTGAGGAGGCATTAAGGAGAACATGCCCTATGTCTCCTAGAGTTTGGGGTCAAAGTGGCTAGTATCTGATGCATGGCATCTCGTTTTGAAAAATCTCAAGACTGGGACTTTCACCCTGTGGGTAGAGCAAAGCTACTTTTACTGGGAGCAGGTGGACCTGCCAGGGATGGCCGGCCAGAGGTATGTGAATTTCATGGACCAGATGGCCAAACAGGAGGGGCGGGCCTGGGAGTCATCTTAAAGGAGACTGACACCAGGGACATCCGACTTTAAGCAGGAAGCGGGAGGTCAATAGGGCTTGTAAGTAAGTGGCCAGCCCCAAGAGAGACCGTACCCATGATCACGTCAGGGGTGCTGCTGATATGTTCCCAAATGGGTCTCCAAGAGACCCACAGAAACATTCCACAAAAGCAAGAGTCAATGTTGAACACCTGTCATCTCTATGGAACTGTAACACCAGCATTAGTCAAGGAAAATCACCGAGGGTTCAGCTTCTCTGGCAGTGAGGGTGGGCTAGGGAGGTAGAGGGTGGGGGTCCAGAGGTGGGCAAGCATAGGTTGGAAAGCAATCAAAGCCCACCCCCCCTTTTCCTCTGTAGACTTACATAATGAGTGAGGGCTGACATCAAGGAAGGGGAAAATGAATTTCAAGTTTGGATTTTTACACAGAACTCAACATTTCAGTTACTGAAGTGTGACTATTCTGTGACTACACATGACAGAGAACTTTGTAGTACCTGAGAGTGACTGGAGGTATCCAAGACCTACTTTAGATTTCATCCAAGGACAGGGAAATATTAGCCCTACAGAGTGGGTCTGAGTGGGCAGTAGGGGAAAGAAAGTTATTTTTTACTTGCACCCCATGGAATCCTGCTCTTCAAACAAAATGGATGCAGTAATAATAACAATTAACAACCCTAACATTTATTGAGGACTTACTACGTGCCAGTTCATGTTTAAAGTACATGATATGTCCTTGCTCACTTACTCCTAGGCGGTAACAACCCTAGGAAGTAAACCTATGGATTTTGTAAAACCCACTGACAAAAAAGGAAACTGAGGCTTGGAGAAACCAAGTACTTGATTAAGGTAACACAGCTAGTAAGTGGCAGATCCGGAATCCACGTGATGTTAGCACACTCAGATATGGCCCCTGGCAGATCATTCCCCTCCCCACCCTGAGCAACTTGTGAGCCCTGGAGCTAGTCAGGGCTCTCTCCTGTGGATAAGACAACGGCCACAGGAGGCATGGACTTGCTCCAACATCTTTAGCATCATCCATACAGATTTTCTACAGTTCCACATAGAATCTTGATCAAGCCCTCTCCAAACACGTGGCCAGTGGGAAGCATTCCTCGGTAGGCGTCTTTAAGAGAAGACTACGAAGGGGGCGCCTGGGTAGCTTAGTTGTTTAAGCATCCGACTTTCGCAGTTCGTGGGTTCAAGCCCGGGCTCTATGCTGACTGCCAGCTCGGAGCCTGGAGCCTATTTCAGAGTCTGTGTCTCCCTCTCTCTCTGTCCCTCCCCTGCTCACGCTGTCTCTTTCTCTCTCTCTCCTAGAAATAAATAAAAATATTAAAAAAAAATAAAAAAGAGAAGACTACGAGGAAGAGTCATGACATCCACTTGCGGTTTTATAGCAGCCTTCCTTAAAGGTAACCAGCCTTTTGTTAAGAGTGCTTTGGATTTTTTTAATGAACTCAAGTCTGGGACTTGCCTGAGGGCCCAGTACTCCTTGCTCTGTTGAGTTTGAATTAGGTACAGGATCCTGTTTGTCAGGTCTGGATTTTTTTCTTCTGATACAATCAAACAGTCCTTTGCACTACCTGACAGTTTTCTTCCTGTGGTCCCCTTAACTGATAAGCTTGGGGTATTAGGCCTCTTACATGGCCACTTGCTATCAATGCTTTGAGGCTGCAGCTCTCTGGACTCCTACTTGGCTTTCACCTGTCACTACCTTGACCCTGCTATTCCGGCTCCCCGCATCCCCCCTACAATCAGTAAGCTGCCTTTTGTTTCAGGCTCTTGAGGTGAGACATGAGATGATAAAAGATAAACTGTGTTAAGAGTTAAGGTTATGTTCAAAGTTTGAAAGATGATTTAAAAAAGAAGCTACCTGAGCACTGAATGGCTTAAGTTTGGAGTTTGGGAATTCTGAGACTAGTATGAATGTCAAAAAATGTTCTCACTACATGGTGTGCCTGGGTGGCTCAGTCCATTAAGCATATGACTCTTGATCTGGGCTCGGGTCATGATCTTGTGGTTTGTGAGTTCGAGCTCCTGCATCGGGCTCTGTGCAGCCTGCTTGGGATTCTGTCTCTCCTTCTCTCTGTCCCACCTCTGCTGTGCACGTGCATGCTTGCTCTCTCTGTCTCTGTCTCTCTCTCTCAAAAATAAATAAGTAAACATAAAAAATGTTCTTACTACAAAAATGTATCCTAACACTCTGTACCTTTGTAACTATACCTAAAGGATTAGAAATAAAGCACATATTGGGGCACCTGGGTGGTTCAGTCGGTTAAGCGTCCAACTTTGGCTCAGGTCATGATCTCATGCTTCATGGGTTCGAGCTTTGCATTGGGCTCTGTGCTGACAGCTAGCTCAGAGCCTGGAGCCTGTTTCAGATTCTGTGTCTCCCTCTCTCTCTCTGACCCTCCCCTGCTCATGCTCTCTCTCTCTCTCTCTCTCAAAAATAAATAAAATATTAAAAAAAGAAATAAAACATATATGTAGTTAGAAAGAGATACTGATCAACACACAAAATAAAATAGTAAACAAAAGCATATATTAAATCATTATGGGCAGTTTGTTACTGGTATGTGAAGAGATGAAGATAAATGGAAAAGAATTAAGACTTTCTAGATAGTTCTAAATATGAACATTTAGTATAAGACAAAAATAAATGGTGTTAGGACACTTGGCTAGCTATATGGGAAAAATGAAGCTTGGATCCCACCTCACTTCTTATTCAAAAATAAAATCTAGATAGCCCAAAGACTTAAAAATGAAACGTAAAACCGTAATAGTACTAGAAGAAAACATAAAATAATTTTTTCATTATAATCTCAAAGTGAGGGAAGACTTTCTAAGCATAAGACAAAAGCCATAGAGAAAATGACTACATTTGACTACATATATTAAATGTTCTTATGTGAAAAGTTACTATAAAGAAAGTTGAAAAAAACTCAGAAAAAAATATTTGCAGTAGATATGATAGAATAAAAGACTAATTTCCAAGAGTCCTTAGAAAATAGATTAAAACCAACACAGAAAAATAATGGAGGAAGGAAAAAAGGAGGTAGGAGGAGGAGGAAGAAATAGATTTGCCAAGACATGAAAACGTTGTTCACAAACATACGTTTGTTTAAAAGTAGGAAAATATAGTCATCTTCACTTGTAATTAAAGGAATGCAAATTTTAAAACCAATATTCTTAAGCTAAAGAATATTTTATTTTATGCCAGCAGAGAGATGGGGAAATGATGGCTCTTATACAATGTGAGAAAATAAATTAGGATAGCCTCTATAGAAGGAAGGAAATCTGGCCATGTGTAGCAACATGGATGGACCTTGAGGGTGTTATGCTGAGCGAAATAAGTCAGGCAAAGAAGGACAGACACCATATGTTTGCACGTATAGGAGGATTAGGAGGAACTTAACGGAGGACCGTGGGGGAGAAGAAGGGGGGAAATGGTGGGGGAAAGGGAGAGAGGCAAACCATGACAGACTCTTGAATGCTGAGAAACAAACTGAGGACTGATGGATGTGGGGGGCACAGGGGAGATGGGCATGGAGGAGGGCACTTGTGGGGATGAGCACTGGGTGTTATGTGGAAACCAATTTGACAATAAACTATTTGTAAGAAAAAAAAAAAGGATAGCCTCTATAGGAAATCATTGGTTGGTGTTAAAAAAAAAAAAAGTTTAAATGCAAATATCTTTGACCCAGAAGCTCAGGTTTTTTTTTTTATGAATATAATTTATTGGAAAATTGGCTTCCATACCATACCCAGTGCTCATCAAAACAAGTGCCCTCCTCAGTGCCCATCACCTATTTCCTCCTCTCCCCCCACATCCAACAAGTGCCCTCCTCAGTGCCCATCACCCATTTCCTCCTCTCCCCCCCCATCCACCTTCAGTTTGTTCTCTGTATTTAAGATTCTCCTATGGTTTGCCTCCCTCCTTCTCAGTTTGTTATCTATTTTTCCCCTTCCCTCCCCCCATGGTTTTCTGTTAAGTTTCTCAAAATCCACATATGAGTGAAAACATATATCTGTCCTTCTTTGACTGACTTATTTCATTCAGCATAATACCTCCCAGTTCCATCCATGTTGCCAACAGCTCAGTTTTTAGGAATTTATGTTAAGAGTTGCAAAGACTATATGAATATGGAAATTCATTACAGTATCTTTAGTAACAAAACACTAGAAACAACCTGCATGTCTATCAATAGGTGCTAAATTTTTTTAAGCTTGTTTTGAGACAGAGAGAGAGAGAGAGAGCACACATTAGCAGGGGAGAGGAACAGAGGGAGAGAAAGAGAATCCCAAGGCGGCTCTTTGGTATCAGTTTGGAGCCTGACATGGGGCTGGGCTTGGAGCTGGATGTGGGGCTAGATCTTACCAACCATGAGATCATGACCTGAGCCCAGATCAAGAGTCAGACGCGTAACTGACTAAGCCACTCAGGTGCCCCAATAGATGCTAATTAAAAAGATTATGGCATGTTCATGCAATGGAATACCATACAACTGTTTAAAAAACTGAATTACAGTTTTATGAACTGATACAGAATATTCTCCACACAATACTATTAAATTTAAAAAAATGCAATCTATAGGAAAATGTGTAGAGTATGCTCTAACTTGGTCTTATTAACGGGGCGGGGTGGGGGGTTTCTGGGTGACTCACTCAGTTAAGCATCCAACTCTTGAGCCTGAGTTCAGCTCAGGTCATGACCTCATGGTTCATGAGTTTGAGCCCCACATTGGGCTCTGCACTGACAACATGGAGTCTGCTTAGTATTCTCTCTTTCTTCCTCTCTACCCCTCCCCCCTCTCTCAAAATATGTAAACAAACATTTTAAAATGAGCAATAGGGCCATTCCTATCTATCTATCTATCTATCTATCTATCTGCATACAGTTGTTAAGAAAGACTTCCAGTAACATTTTGGAAGTAAAAATGGCATAAACCATCTAAAGAGAAAAAAAAAACCCACTTAGATTATTTATATAATTTATATAGTGGCAGCAGAACCAATTAATCAATAAATTGTGATTAAGGATGTCCAGCTCTTATCCTAAAGGTTTCATTTTTTAAAAATAATGAATTTCAAATATAAAAATGCCAGTTAATTGTGATTTACTACTTAAGTTTGCTTGAGCCATTGACAGTAGAGAGGCAGGGGGCACCAGAGTGGCTCAGTTGGTTAAGCGGTCGACTCTTAATTTCGTGTCAGGTCATGATCTCACGGTTTGTGGGTTCGAGCCGGCATCAGACTTTGTGCTGACAGTGCAAAGCCTGCTTTGGTTTCTCTCTCCCTTTATCTCTGCTCCTTCCCCACTTGCATTCTCTCTCTGTTTCTCTATCAAAATAAATATTAAAAAAAAGAAAAGTAAAGAGACAGGATGGAATTATCCCAGCAAGTAAGCAAAAAATCTCCCAGCAGCCTCTGGGTGACCTTCACTTTTTACAGTTTTCCATCAATGCAGAGAAGGATGATCAAAGACGAGTCACTACTCCAGGACCTAGTGCCCAGAGGGCAGGGAGAGGCATCAGGAAACTAGAGTCCACAACTTTCAGTCTGGGAGCCATGATGGCCTTGATGACTAAAACACCCTACTTTACACTTGGTGCAAGCCTCAAGTTAATAAAGGTATTCAGAAGCTGGGAAAGGCTCTCACTCCCTGAAAAAGTGGTGCCCATGTCAAATTTGAGCCATTTTCCTGGATTATGTCTCAGACCCTGTTATGACTGGCAAATGGAAATGAGAATAAGCCAGTCTCTAGACATGTTAATGTGATAGTTTCGTCACAATACATTTAGCCGCCATCAAAATAAAAGGAAAATTTTTAAGTTGGTTCTCTATCAACCTCAGTTTTCCATTTGCAGCTTAATAGCTTATGAAACTTTATAAATACTTAATGACATTATCTTGGTTTGAGGCAGTGGTTCTTAATTGGGGGGATTTGTCCCCCAGGAGACCTTGACGATGGCTGGACGCATTTTTGGTTGTCACAACCAGGATGCTCCTGGCATCTCGGGAGGTGGAGACAAGCAATGTTGCTAAACATCTTACGACACACAGCACAACCCCCCCACAACCAAGAATAATCCAGTGTAAAATGTCGATAGACCTTGGTCTCTTTTGTTCTTAAGAGTCTTAATTTTGTGTATAGTATAGTAGGTGAAGTGTCCCTGCTTTAACTCAAACTCATGGCAAAAATGTAGCCTTCCTTTGATGCAAAACTGTCAACTCATTGTTTATGAATGTAATGCAGTTCTAAAAACTCTCAACTACCCCCTAACGTACATGTCTTAGTATTTCCTCCTTCTCTCTCTTAATACCTCCTTCTCCCTCTCTCCCACTTTCAGGCTGAGTTACATATTCTTCTGAGCTGTTCCCCAAATACCCTATAATTCTGCTACCTTCTTCATAATAGCAAATGCTTAGTAATCCTTTATTGTGGGTCAGGTCTGGGTTAAGTGGTTTATATGTTCTGCTCTTTGTACGCTCCACAACCGCCGTCCAGGAGAGGTGTTGTTTTCCTCTCTGTCTGACTCCAGAGTGCACCTGTGCATTACAGTACACCGTCCCTATCGCAGCAGCTTGTGATCGCTGATTTTCACATCGGCCTCCCCTCCTCCAGCTGGGTCTTTTTTTTTTTTTAAATTAGGGATCACAGTTGTTTCTTTTTTTTCCTCTTTTATTTAAAGTGTTTATTTATTTTAAGAGAGAGAGAGACAGAATGTGAGCAGAGAGAGAGGGAGACACAGAATCTGAAGCAGGCTTCAGGCTCCTGAGCAGTCAGCACAGAGCCTGATGCGGGGCTCAAACCTCCTCACCGTGAGATCATGACCTGAGCCAAAATCAGATGCTTAACCGACTGAGCCACCCAGGTCCCCCAGGTCTTTTTCATTTCTGTATCTCCAGAGCATCCCATACGGAGCCTCACAGATAGTAAGATAAATGAGTGATGGATGAACGCATGGATAAATGGTTCTATAGATATGTCCTGTTCAATTTGAAATCTTATCACACTTACAATACACACATATAGATTCTCTGCCATGTAAAGCAGACAATCTATTTCAGTTTTTCTATGTGCCAAAAAAAAAAAAGGATTGAGAAATATTATAGTATCCAGAAGCTTCTACAAAGTATTCAGCTAAAAAATGTAAGTTTTCATCTTGTCTCTACGTTACAGTGTCTTAATTCAATTCCCAGTGACCTAAGAAAAGCAACACTATTCCAGAAGTATTCTATTGGAAACATTTCCTAGGAACAGTTTATTTGGTTGATCTTTCAAATACTTTGTCACATGTAATAATATCTGAAGTAAATGTTAAAATGGCTTTACAGTTTCTGTGCAGGGTGATCTGTTGACTGGTGTAATCTGTCTGTAACTTTTTCACTGGGAATGTGTAAACCTATCATGTCTGTACAGAGAAATCTACATAATCACATTTGGCTGGGTCTTTAGAATGGACTTTCCCCTTTCCCTTCCTCCCATGACGTACAGGCACCTGTGACCATGGAGTAGCTCTTTGGCACATGGAAAAGATATCCAAGTATATGAGAAAATAGCAGGAGGCTCATCCTTTCTTACTCAGAGTGTAGGGGGTACCGAGGTTTTTGCTTCTGGTTTTTTTTTTCCCTGTTGTTTGTTCTTTTGAATTATGAATGTACATTTCTTTATTCACACATACTGCAAAAATGCAGATACATCACAATGGTTCCATTAAAAAAATTTCCAACTCCTCATTCTTCACTGCCAATTTCTTTCCCCACAGGTAAGCATGTTCTTATTCTATTTTAATTTGGTTGTGGATAATTAATACTGGTGCAAACATCAAAAACTATGAAAAGGTGGAGTCTCCCACCCATTTCCCATTACTCCAAAGAGGCTGATCATTACCATTAGCTTTGTTTGCTCTTCCAGAATGAACACAGGGCTGTGTAACATTTAGAAAAGAACACTTTCCTTCAGAGTTCATACTCTAAGCTAAATATTTTGGACATAAAATTCAGTAAAAAAATTAACATTTGTTGCCATTCCTCACCCCCACCCCACCCCCCACACACACCTTCTTGAGGTGTCTTTAAATAAGAGAAAGAAAGGCCCACAGGAGATTCTCATTAAAATCTGAATCAACTAGGGGTTCCTGGGTGGCTCAACTGGTTAAGCATCAGGTTAAAATCTCGTGGTTTGTGAGTTCAAGTCCTTCATCAGGCTCTGTGCTGACAGCTTGGAGCCTGGAGCCTGCTTCAGATTCTGTGTCTCCCTCTCTCTCTTTGCCCCCCTCCCCACTCATGCTAGCTCTCATTCTCTCTCTCTCTCTCAAAAATAAATATTGGGAGGCGCCTGGTTGGCTCAGTCAGTTAAGTGTCCGACTTCAGCTTAGGTCATGATCTTACGGGCCGTGGGTTTGAGCCCCGCGTCAGGCTCTGTGCTGACAGCCAGCTCAGAGCCTGGAGACTGCTTCAGATTCTGTGTCTCCCTCTCTCTCTGACCCTCCCCTGCTCATACTGTCTCTCTCTCTATCAGAAATAAAAAAATAAATATTTTTTAAAATGTTTGTAAATCTGAATCAACTAAATTTGTTTTCCTCAGAGTGTAGCTTATTGTTTATAGATTTCCTGACTTATTAGGGAGATAGAAGAGGAATCCTGCAAAACTTGGGAAACCTTTTCCTAAGGTAAAAAGAGGAAAATGCCTACCATTGTAGATCTGGGCCTGATTGTACTGAGCAAAAGTCGTATGTTAGCTTCAGATCCTACATTGCTTATAAATTCGAACCACAAACATCTCTGTGTGATGCGGTTGTCCCCTGCAAAGACCAGTGGTTTTCCAGGAAATGTCCTCAGTACTGTATGTGTTCAAGAAGTGTGTTCTCAGCATTTTCCTAAGATAAAATCGCACTATTTCTCCATGTGAGAAATGCACTTGCCAGAGTGGACATTTCAGTCACCCCATTAAATGCGCTCTTCTAAATCTATCAGAGGGGAGTTTAAATGTGAGTTTCAGTCAGAATATGGGTCCAAGGTTTAATATGACTGGCAACTGTCATTTTCAGGCTTGCTTGTTCTTATTATGTTACTTTGTCTCTGTTTTTCCTCCATATTTGTTTAGAAAGGAATAATTGTCAAATAAATATAGCACTCAAGCAAACAATATGTATGTGATATGAACGGTACAGATTTTTCTCGAAACAATACCTTCTATTTAATGACCTGGAAATCTCAGAGTACTCTAAAGCTTCAGGAAAAACATTTTCTTCCTATTTTAAATCTCATTAACCTGCTCTTCTATCCTCTCAGTGCCCATATAATGAAAGTAGAGAGAACAGAGGATCATTACCTGTCTATGCATGAGAAAGCTGAGGCCACAGAAATAGCCTAAGTGCTCGGGGACACACACACACACACACACACACACACGAAGTCAGAGATAACATCTAGAAAAGATTTCTGGGCTCCCCCATCCTTGTTAGCTTTGCTGAGAATACTGTGTTTGTGGCATTGTTTCCTTTGCCTTTAGCTAGGCTGCTCCCCTGCCCACAATGTCACCCTGTGCATTTTGTCAATTGGAAACCAATGAGCAGAGAGGGTGAGTGTTTCCCCATATGACCTGGAGCCAAGCACAGGAGCTAAAAATAGCATGTGCAATTGCCAGGCCTTCATCCCTCACTCAGCTCCTTTAACCTCACGTTTGGGGTCCCGATATTAGAGGATATCAGGAGTCCGGGTATCTCCTGGAGTGATGGCTTCTCTCCTGGTGGGAAGCTTACGGCCGCCACTATCCAGGTCAGGCCCCTGGCTTTGCCATTGACAGAGGACAGGAGGGAGGGATCCTGGGCTCCCAACTTTGGAAATATGCAAAATGCAGAATTATCAAGATAATTCAGAGCAAGGTGGTATATGTCTGGAAAAAACAAATAGGTCGGGGAAAAATCATTTGAGGCCTTGGGAAAACTGCCTCAACTTCCAGTTTACTTTGCTTATGTACATACCTCCCCCCCCGCCAAATGTCCACTCTCGCAGAGTGACTATATGTCACTACATGTCCAAGTAAAGAGGTTAAGGTAAGGAGGTTACGTTGAGCTAAATCCCTTGGAAATCTACCCCCCTCAGACATCTTGAAGCTGAAAACCCATTAAAATCAAACAGATTGAAAGAACATCCTAGTCGTCTAAAGAACATTTCCATCAGAGAACAGATCCCTTGAGCAGTGAATTTTTCATTTTATCTGTTTTTTACTTTAAGGCACAGTTAGCCTCCAGAGGCCTCTCTACAGGTTGCTCACCAGTGATTTTCCAAGACATGAGAACTTCTTTAATTGAGAAGGGACAGAGAAGGAAAAAAGTTGGAGAGTGAGCGAATGAGGTTGTAAAATTAATTAGAACAAAAATGGATGCCATTTTCTATACACATTAGTCAACTATCATATATAATAAGCACTAGATTTTTTGGTTATCATGAACTATTTTTATTATAGAAGTAAGTTTTCCTGATTACTGGAATAGTAGAAGTCTACACGTGAACAAACAATAAAAATCCACAATCATGTCACCAGAGATAACTACCATATAATTTGCTGAATTTCTATCATATTTTCTTCTAGCTATTTTTCTTTAATATGGGTGTGTATGTATATTCATATTAAAGAGACATCATGATACATATTATTTGGTAAACTATTTTTATCACTTTGCTACATAGCATAAATATATTTTATGGGAATAATATTTATCTACGTGATTAATTTTAATAGCTACATAACATTTAATTGAATGTACCTAAGTTTATTTAATCAACATTATTATTGGTACCAGTTTTTCAATATGATGAACAATTCTAGAATAAACAGCCTTATGCAAACCTCCTTACATACTTGTTTAATTGTTCCCTTAATAAATATTCCTGGAAGCAAAGTTTCTGTGTCAAAGAAATGCATATTTTTGACCTATGGACTCATCCAGACCATTTAAAAATAGCAAGCAAAGAAGGTTGGAATACTCTTTAAAATCAACTTGAGCAACAGAACATTATATATTAGAGAAATAAATGAAAGTCTATATCAGAAAATAGTTTTTAAAAAAACAATTATAGTTAACAACTTTTGAAACTCTCATTTTAGTTCTAAATCTTGGTGGTTTATGTGTGAAAGGAGAAAGGAAGTGTGGGAAGGATGAAGGGATAGACAAGAAAAATCTTGTCTAAATAAATCAAGGGAAAGAAAAAGGGGAGCACAGAGGGAGACACACTACCACTTGCTTTAGTCCTTCGATCTGCTCCTCTCTATTCCCCCTCGCCTTTTAGCAAAAGTCTAGAATCTCTAAATGGACTCATCCCTAAGCACCTGGGACCCAAAACTAAGGGCCAGACACACATTTCGCCGGAAACACTCCCAGCCATCCCTCAGTGACTCCCCAGGAGAGAGACTTCCTTTTCTTAGTCTCAGACTCTAAAGCTTAATTTTATTGGTTGAACTTTCTATTTCACTTGAATCAAAGATGTAGAAGAAGGGACACATTTTCTAAAGTTTCTTAAAGTTATCAGAAATAAGTCTTCAAAACTATATGATAAATTATGATTATTTTTAAAAGAACTATTGCTTAGAATTCTAAGAAATGGAGGTCTGCAGAAAATCCTTGGTCAGTGAGACCCAAATGTCATTTGAACACTGCATAATAATAAGTACCTTGCATGGTAGTCTTTAAGTCTGGTTAACGTTTGAATAATCCATTCTCTATCACTTCCTCGGTAATGTTTTTCACCAGAGTGAAAACCGAATACAGGGGCAGATCAGCTTAGCTGTTTTCCACCTTTAGTGGAAAGTGGCACCTTAACGTTCATTGGATAAATGTGGACTTGGAATCTTTAACTTACATTCTTCACAGTGCCATAAGAAAAAAAAAACTGGATCATGGAAGAGAGAGCAACTTTTGATGAGGAGGTAAAGAGCAGCCCTGGGCACAGCAGGTGAAAAAGAAGCCAGCCAGGAAGGAAGAACATTCCAGGCAAAGGACAGAGGTTAGGCAACTCCAGACAATAATGCCAAGGTGGGTATGGCTCGTTTTTGCAAATATGGACCCTTGAAATAAGAAGAAATGATCACTATTCAAAGTGAAGCCGTATTTAGCACCTGTCTTAGTCCTTTGAGTCTGCTCTAACATAATACTATATACACTAGGTGGCTTATAAACAACTGAAACTTGTGTCTCAAATTCTAGAGGCTGGTAAGTCCAAGATCAAGGCACCAGCAGATTTGGTATTTGGAGCAGGCCACTTCCTGGTTCCTAAATGGCCATCTTCGCACTGTGTCTTCACATGATGGCAGGGGTGAGGGAGCTCTCTGGGATGTTAGACTTCAACATATGAATTCAGTGGGGGACAGAAACATTCACTCTATAGCATCATCTTTGTAACTGTAGACAAGCAGATATAAACAAATCTCTGAACAAGTAAAAACTATTTGATTAGTTTCTCTGTGTTTTTAACATATCACACTCAGATCAGCAATCAATCCATTAACAACTATTATTTTCTTGTCATAATGGAGTAAACATATAGATTGTTCCCTGAACAAGCTTAAATCTGGTTGAAAAAAGAAAGTGAATACTGGAAGAAGTAAAATGCATTGAGATGTTAAACCATAGGCATTAGGAGAAAGTTCAGTGGGAGTTCATAGATCAGTTCAGAGAAAAGAGAGTGGTTCTAAAGTTGAAGGTGGGACTTCTTCATCCATTTCCTCAATAAGCACTTGTTACATATTTGTACTTAGGTTAGGTACTGGGAAAGACATAGACACTGGATAACTAAAATATGCTTTTGTCCTTGAGTGGCTTGTTGTCTAATGGAAAGAAACTGAAACTGAAATAAATAATTACAATTCAGTGTTACAATATAGATATGTAAAAATTGCTAGGAGAACAGAAGATGTTTATGGGAGAAAAGAGGAAGACTGACTCCCCATCAGAGGAAATGAGAAGAAATGACATTGTGCTAAGGTTTACAGAATGACTCGGGTCTTGGGGGGTAAGGGATGGGCAAAATGGGTGAAGGGGAGTGGGAGGTACAGGCTTCCAGTTGTGGAGTGATTAGATCACAGGATGAAAGTTATAGTGTAGGGAGTGTAGTCAATGGCATTGTGATAGAAATGTATGGTGCCAGATGATAGCTACACTTGCAGGAAGTATAATATAATGTATAGAGGGGTGCCTGGCTGGCTCAGTTGGAAGAGTATTGATCTCTGGGTTGTGAGTTCAACCCCCACATTGGATGTAGTATTACTTAAATAAATAAGTAAACTTTACAATATATATATATATATATGTATATTTAACATTTGGCTTGCCGAATCACTATGTTGTACACCTAAAACTAACAACATTGTATGGCTAGCTCAGTTGGTATAGCTTGCAACTCTTGATCTCAGGGTTGTGAGCTTGAGCCCCACATTGGATACAGAGATTACTTAAAAAAAAAAAAAAGAAAGAAAGAAAAGAAAACCCTTTAAATCACTTTTAAGTTACAGTATCTACAGATATAGGATCTAGATATCCAGAGTCTAGTAAGCCCAACACAGCCAGATTTTCCTCCACTTTAGGAACAGATTGTTACTTCTTCTTTGAGTACCAGATGAAGAGTTGGCTTGTGTTTATTGGCTCTGTTGTATGAAAAACACTTATCTTTAAACACTGGGATCACACCCTCTGTGGTGAGATACTCACACTAACGTACGAGAGGCACCGGGGATCTGAGCAGACTGAGAAAACTGTAGATTCAAGCCTCCCACCTCATTCTCGTTCAGAAGCATAAACTCATCAAATAGAATGGGCTGGCCGACTTGTCCCGTTTCTCCCTTCTTGTAGAGTAGACAGTTGAATTCTCAAAAATTAAACTCACCTCTCACGTAGTGGCTCACTCTGTGAAGAAAGGAGAAAGGTGCCGTAGATATGAGGACAAGGTGGAGTAGGCCGAGGAAGGACAGAGGACCTTGGTGTGCTCAGGGAGAACGAAGCAGTCTGGGATGGCTTATTATTGGATAGGGTGCAGAGAGATTGGCGAATGAGGGTTGGACAGCTTGTCACATCAGACAAGACTTTGGATTCGACTGTGTAGGCGATGAGGAACCATTTGATATTTTTAAATCAGGAGGTGCCAAGATGGGCCTTATTTTTGGAAAGACCATTTTTGTAGCATGTTAAGGATGAGGTCAGCACATTTATTCTGTAAGGGGCCAGATCACAGACATTTTAGGCTTTGTGGGTCATATGTCGTACATCATGTGTCTCTGGCTCAAGCACTTGTAGCACAAAAGCAGCCATAGACAAAGTGTAAACAAATGGACACGATTGTGTTCCAGTAATTTTTTCTTTACAAAAGCAAGCTGTGGGTCATATTTGGCCTGTGGAGCCAAGTTTGTTGTGCCCTGGATGAGGAGATGGTAAGGTTACTGGCAGAGAGAGCAAGCAGTAAACTAGGTCAGGTCCAGGTCAGGGGGCTTCAAAGTAGGCCCTGACCAACAGCATCAACATCACCTGGGGTCTCTGGGGCTGGGTGCCCGTGACCTGAGTTTGAACAAGCCAACCAGGTGATTCCAGTGCTTGCTCAAGTTTGAGAACCGCTGAGCCAGGACAGATGACAGAGAAAACATTTCCACATTTGGGAGGTGGCGGTCGGAAAGAATAGAACAGGACAGATTTAAAATGTTCCAACAAGATCCGATCCCTCACTTTCTAACGTACTGACGTACAGTAGACAGGACTTTGGTGGTTATTTGGTTGAAAGTTTGGGAGATAGCAAACAGTAGTTAAATTATCTTCATTTGTTCATCCATCTCTTGACCTTGATGCCTACAACAATGTAAGGCACGAACTGCTCACAAAGTATTTTTTTTTATGGATCAATGAGTGATTGTTTCAAGGTTTGAAGTTTGAGTGTCTAAATAGATACGAAAATGGCATTAACCAAGAGAGAACATCTTCCATTGTTTTTGAACAGCTATTAGGAAAGCGGATAAAGGGACATTTATTGAGTACCAGCTTTGCCTACTGTGTGCCAGGCAGTTTGTTACCATATTATCTCATTTGTTCCTCAAAACAGTTTTTAGTATCTACGATCATCACCATTTTCCAAATGCAGACAATTGAGGTTCTGACAGATAAATAAGGTGGTGCAAGTGTAACACAGATAACGAGTGATAATGAAACCCAGGCTTATGCCACCTTGCAGAACAGAGTTCTGTTTTGAATTTCGGCCAGACTTTGCAGAATAGGAAAGCTCTAACTATAAAATACCATGGAACTTTACTGCTTACAAAGCAGTTTCGTAGATTAATTCTTTTGAAGGAAACCACACTGTGTGTAGCAGGAAAAGTCTCAAGCTCTAGGTTCAAGCTTTGTCTCTCATGCTTGTCCAGAGGTAGCCACATACTCATCCCTAACGTGGAGGGGATGATAGTGATCAATAGGACTGCTATGCAGGTCAAATGAGATAGATAAAGCACCTGGCATGAGATGGGAGCTCAGTAAAGGGTAGATATTATTATTTTATCATCCTTAATACAGCTCAATGTCAAAGCTTTCTCTGTAAGGATGATGAGGAGCCACTTCGACCCCCCCCAAGAAATCACCTGAGAGAGTTTCTCTCCATTTAAATCTTACAAGTACCCCTTAATGAGTGTCGCTGTTTTGCTTAAAGGACTTATCTCCTTGTTCAAGGTGTGTTGACATTTAAAGGGGTTTTGAACTTGGTGAGGTCCATTCCATTGCTCTTGGTAGCCACAGTGGTCGTCCACTGCAGGGTTCCAGGCTCCTTTCATACCGGTTTTCCTTCTTTCAATGCTTTTATTTATTTGTTTATCCAATCTTCAGTTTCTACACAATTTTCCTGTGTTCCCTCCCGTATTAGTCAAATCAAACAATGGCTGGGCTTGGAGATCAGAGGGAGAGAAAGTTGTTCTTGAAAGAAATGCCTCCTTGTTTCAAAGGAATTGTCTTACTTTTTAAAAAATGTTTTTATTTATTTGAGAGAGAGAGAGCATGAGCAGGGGAGGGTCAGAGAGAAAGGGAGACACAGAATCTGAAGCAGGCTCCATCCAGGCTCTGAGCTAGCTGTCAGCACAGAGCCTGACACAGGGCTTGAACCCATGAACCTGACCTGAGCCGAAGTCAGACACCCAACCAACTGAGCCACCCAGGCTCCCTGGAATTATCTTACTTTTATGAAGCCAAAAAAGAAACTGTCTGAAGAAAGTTGGATTTGTTAAAGAGGCAAAACTCATCACTAATCCCTACTTCATTACTCTTTTTTTTTTTTTTTTTAACTTAGTAGAGCATAACAGGGATGGTAACTCTTCTCCTTTCAAGACCCAAGAATATCACTTCTTCTGCCTCATGAAAAACAAGTTGTGATCATCACGGTGCCTTTATCCCAGAGAGGTTGGTTCGTGACATTGTGTTTACCACCTTTTAGAGGAGAAGCTTCTTGCTTTCCACTATGTTTTAGGTGATTTTAGAAAACAAGGTTACTGCTTTGCAACATGCCAGGTAAACAGCAGTTTCCATTTCAAGGGGAAATCATACTTGACCATCTTGCCTCCTTGATTCCACTAGATTAGGAAACAAGCAGAGATAAACACAGCTTTAGTGGAGTTGGTTGTACACTAAGAAACAACTGGGTCTTTTAAGATAAATGGAACTGACAAACAGTGCATTCTGCAAAAAATAAACACAGCTATAGGAGAGTTATTCTGAACACTGATATCTGCAAATGATACTTGAATAATTTTGATGCAAGGATCTTTTTCTCAAGATTTGAAATAAAATCTTTCACCCTGCCCCCCTCAACCATTTAACTAAGCTTTTAGTCGTCTGATAAAAATCATGTTGTCAGAAATGACAGAACTAATTTGTGACTTTTTCTCAAATCAATTTTGATGTAATGCAAGACTAAATGAATAGCTTCCCTTTTCTCCCCTGCATGAATTAGAACACAGTGTACTGTTCACCGTGTCCTGTCACACAGACTGGCGTGACAGAAACCTCTGGATTTTATTGCAAGATTTGGAGAATAATTATTAGAGATCCATTCTCCCTCCATGTTTATTGGATTTGCAAAGGATAACTGATGATTTCTCATTGTCGGATGAGAACGTCTAACAGGACATTTGGGATGACTTTAAGGTCTAGTCTAGAACTCTCAGACCGTCTCAGGGCCCTCTCATTTTTGCTTTGAATTTATTACCTGGGGTGATAAGAACTTAAGTCTCCCAGTTAAAGTCCCTTCCACTCAGTGGTGAAATTGGAGAGGGAGAACTCATGCAAGCCATCCTTCTGGTGATTTGTACTCGCAGCAATTCACACTTACAGCCCTCTGCCAATTACACCCGTGTTGTAACTTCTGACACTTACACGGGGTGTTTCTCACATGAACATATGCTGTTCTCCTCTTTGGAGGAAATGAATCCCAACCTTTTGCACACTAGTAGGCCACGATTAGTTCAGATCCCAACGTTTTAGGGCAGGAAAAATGACGATAAGAAAACGAGGGAATTGACCATGAGGACACAGAGTTCGTTTTCTCTGGGGCATCATATCACTGCCCCAAATGTTCCTTCAATGCTCTGGTCAAAACGTCCTCAAGGAAATCATCTTGAAATCCATAAAACGAATAAACCTACTCCTTAGAGTTGTTTTGCTTCGGTGTAACATTTGGCAGTAAAGTGTGGTCAAAGAGAGTGCATCATATTAAATGGATTTTATGTTTATTGACTGCTTGTAGCACCACTTAATTGATTTATGCATGCTTTAGAAAGCTTTACACTCTGAAACATATAATACATCATTTATAGTTTTTTATTAAGTCCTGCATTTGGTAAAAGCTGGCGTAAGGCTCTAGGTCAGGAACTTTACCCTTTGGTTCTAGCACTGTTTCTATGAGAAAATAATATTTGATGCACTTTATTTCTACTTATGGTAAGTCTCCTAGTAATCTAATCCACATGTGAAGGCTGCTTGTACTCCCAAGTGCTACTCTCTGTCACATTCCCACTGTGTTTGAAGGAGGTTTTTCTATGTTCTTTTTTGACTATGAGTTGAACTAACAAATGAGAGAAAATAGTAGAAAATAAAGTATGTCTTAAGGGTTTTTTTTAAATACTTATTTATTTATTTTGAATGAGAGAGGGAGAGAGAGAGAGAAAGTGAGCAGGGGAGGGGCAGAGAGAGAGGTAGGGAGAGAAGCCTGCATGGTCAGTGCAGAGCCCAATGTGGGGCTTGATCCCACGAACTATAAGATCATGACCTGAGCCAAAATCAAGAGTTGGCTGCTTAACCAACTGAGCCACCCAGGCACCCTAAGACCTAAGGTTTTTATTCTGTTGATTTTTAGAACTGACAGGAGTGGCCTAAGACTGCATAGAAAGAATATTACAATAACACTAGGATTTTGAAAACTACCTTATGATAACTTTATCTGTATCTGTATCTGTATAGTAGATATATTAAAAGTAATACAGTAGTAGTAAGTCTTAATACAATTACTACTGCTGCATGGGTAGAAAGGATGGGTACCAATATTAAGATCTAGAATGTGGTCTTATATCACCAAGGTGACACATTAAGGGGTACCATGAATTCTGAACCCTTTACCCCAGCCCATTCTTGGTGCCTCATTCCATCCTTCTGGCGGCCAATTTTCTCTCCTATGCCCCCCCCCCCCCCCCCCCCGCCACCGCCCTCAAACAAGCTTAGCACGTCTTGTTTCTCCATATTCCCTAAAACCACCAAGCAAGTTACTGAACTTGTCCCCATCCTGTAAGCAGGAACTGACAAGTAATATGAGAAATAAAAACCAGCACTTCTATTTGAAGATGACAGGGAAAATCGGAAGGTAATGTGGTGCTCTCTATTGGAATTTCTTTGAATCATCATATCCAGTGTCACTTACTTGTCTTTTGAAATACGTCAAGGGTGATAAACATGACATGTTATTTTCTGTTTGCATTCTAAGCACTAGCCCACATTCAGTTAATAGTATTAATGGAAGAGATCACTGCCTGGGAATAGTATAAAATGGTGGCTGATGTAAACAATACTTAGACTTGGTTTTGAAATGTGCTTCTGTTAAGAGATATTTACATACGGGCAGATCTGATTTCAAAATTCAAACAAACCTAAATGGAGGCATAACTCAAGCGAATTGGGGAACTGTCTTGCCTCCTTATCCCAATGTCTACTCCCTGACCCTCTCTGCTAATGCTCCCCTTAGATGTAACTCACCCCCCCAAACTTCTGCCTCTCAATCTTTCTTGACTCAGAGGCCTTTGTTTTGTGTTTTGCTTTGGATTGAGTCAAAGTGCTTCCTTTGCTAATGGGTAGGTTTGATGTAAAAATCTGTGTCAATATGGAAAACTGAAAAGCCAAAATAAGTAACTTTTGGGAACAGTGGAAATGCTGCTAAAATTAAAAGCAAGATTTGCTGCGAGTGATGCACCCTGACTTGACAGTCGATGAATCCGTTTGTGTAACTTGCAGACTACTCTGCAGAAGTGTAACCGTTCACTTTGTGGATTACCATAAAGTGTCTTCCTGTTTCTGCCTGGCCTGCTTTCCCACATGCTTTCTCCACAGCAGCTCACAGTGCTGGAATGGAGCCAGACAGACCAGCCTTCATTTTCGTGAGTAGTCCCGTCACTCAGGAGCTACGGAAGCTTGGGTATTTGATTCAGCCTACCTGAACCTCACACCCCTTTGAGAAAGAGAATCACCAACTCCGTGTGTAAAGGGCACATTATCTAATACACTCCATCATTCTGTACTAATTTACATAGTAACATAATATTCTGATTATTTAGCATTACGTTTTATAGGAGTAAATAGTACTGTTTTGTTCGACTTGGGGAGGAAAGAAAAGCTTTCTGACTGAGCTTCAACAGTCATTAGGTATTGCACAGGCATTTACTCCATTCTGAGTGTGAGTCATCCTTCTTACGTAACTGTGTGTAGGTTTGGACCCCTTTCTTGAGGAGCTTGCTGACACAGACCGCTTTAGTAATACTGCTCGTCATAAACCTAAAGGGCGAATTTACCTTGCAAGTTGTTTAGGTCCCAGCTGCACATTTCAAATGTTTTTATCGTGTTGGCCAAATTGATGCTGAGTCATTGCCAGTTGAATGAATTTATTGTGCCTGCAGGAGCTCAACCTTGAAGACAGGTCCCGTGTCCCCTTTTATGAAGCTTTCCTTGATAGCCTGATTGGAAGGTATCTCTTTTCATCTGATGTCCTATCCTGTTTTACTTCTATCATTCTTATATTAGTACCAAATTCAGCTTTTTTTTAATGTTACTTTTTAAATCTTTCTATTAGGTTGTAAGATCTTTGGGCGCATGAAATATGTCTTATATGAATGTAAGCAATGACCCAGTGAAAACGTTAGACAAAGCTCTGGATCAACCCTCAGCTTCTCTCTGGAACCTTCTTTCTAGAACCTTCTCTCAAAAGTCCAATCCAGTTCAAGCCTACTTAGCCCTCATTTCCTATATTTATTCCAACCAAGCAAGTTAACCTTTAACTATACACTTTCACATTAGTCTCTAATTACTTTACATTTTTTAAGCCACAGAGAGATTATAAACTTCTAGAGAGCGGGGACTCTAAATGAGATGAATAAGACTATGTGGGTACACTCAGCTGGCTCAGTCAGTAGAGTGTGTGATTCTGGGTCTTGGGTGGTGAGTTCGAGCCCCACGTTGGTGGTCGGGTTTACTTGAAAATAATAATTATAGGGGCGCCTGGGTGGCTTAGTTGGTTAAGCGTCCGACTTTCGCTTAGGTCATGATCTCGCGGTTCATGGGTTCGAGCCCCGCGTCGGGCTCTGTGCTGACTGCCAGCTCAGAGCCTGGAGCCTGTTTCAGTCTGTGACTCCCTCTCTCTCTGACCCTCCCCTACTCACGCTGTCTTTCTCTCTGTCTCCTAGAAATAAATAAAACATTAAAAAAAAAAAGAAAATAATAATTATAATAAAGGATATCTGTGAAAGCTCCAAAAAGTGATACAAATGAAAGGTCTGTTGTGTTTTTGCTTTTTCTTAGTGCTCACCGCACAGCTTGGCACTTGGAAGGAATTCAGGATATACTTGTTACAGGACTAACCGCAAGTATTCGTACAAGGGGGGGGGGTTTCTGCTCAGGTGGTTAGGCCTTTTGGATCCACTTTTGTCTTTTTTATTTTTCAACAATAAAAAAATAAAAATTTTTCAACAATATGGGAAGAGAATGCGCTTCCTACAACATAGGAAATTTACCATGGCATCAGAATATTCAATGATTTTGAGGTGGGTCAAGATGGGAAAGCAAACTGACCCTGAGAACACACAGAGTGAGTCCTGTTCCTCAGATGGCACAGGAGAGTGGCCCATCTAAGCCCAGTCATGCCGGAAGCCAACGGTCCCCAGGTCTGGGCTGCCTGACAGAAATGATCACCACAGCTGAAAAAGCAAATTGGGCAATTGATCAACTGGTGATGAGCTAATTCACCTGTCTCCTAATATTTTCTAGACTTCTTTAGGTAGACTGTCTAGGAGACATGATTTGCCGATAATTGTGCCTCTAAGAAACATGATGATTTTGCAAACCCAGCACTGTACAGTAGAATGATGTAAATCTAGAGAACCAAGACCCAAAGTCAACCCTACGTCATTTCTTCAGTGAAAAGACATTTCCTAAGCAGATCCATAGAGACCGATTTAGGTGCCTGGATACATCAATGTGTAAGACAAACAAAATTCCTTGTCTCATGAAGATTATATGCTGGAAGCTGAGCACCATAACAGGCTATAAACTGACACATCGCTAATATAAATTCAGAGAGTGAAGAAGACCGTGAAGAAAAATAAAGCAGGTCAAGGATTTTGAAAATGACAAGGGGCCAGCAACCGAATTTCACAAACACGGCCCATGCAGGTCTCTTTGAGGAGGCAACATTGAACAGACCCCTGAGAGGCATGACTCCATGTGCACGACGCGGTGTGCCCCGAGACACAAGCTGGCTTCGTATATGCAAGGAACAGTGAGAGGCCTGTGTGGCCTGCCAGAGAGACGAAGAGGGAGGGGCAGGATGTAGATTATGCAGGGGGTTAGAGGTCAGCTTGTGTTCTGAATATTTTGGAAAGCTTTGGGGGCTTTGGAGCAGAACAGTAACATGATCTGGGCAACATTTTTAAAAGATCATTCTGACATCTGTAGGGGGAAGAGATCCTATGAGACACAAGATTGGAAAGACAGAGACCTGTCCAGGGGCTACTGCTGTAGTCCCGGCTGGTGATATAGGCATAGCCTAGGCCAAGGTGGAAATCATAGACATAGTGAGAAGTGGTTAGATTCAGAATACAGTTTGAAGATAGTGACATAGGACTTGCTAAGGGACTGGATGGGGGATGTGAGAGAAACAGAAGAGTCTGACCTTTCTTATCATTAATAGATATCAGAAAATAGTCACTGAAATTCAGCTGCATATTTATATGTGTACCAGCATACATGCCTATACCGATGATAAGTCTGTCAAACAACTACTTAACCTTAAAGCAACCGCTTAGTGACTGAATTCAATCATCAATTGCCAAATAAATGCTTGAATTGAAACTCTGATTTCTTTCAGCAATTTTTGTGTGTGCATCCGCATGTCTATCTTTCTGCTTATTTATATACACGACCTAGATAGCTAAGTGGAAAATCTGAAGTACCCTGGGTCAGAACTCTACGGGTACTGTGTTTATAGCCCAGCACTATGGTCCTCTGGATGAAAGGAAGACGGCTACCTGAAGACTCTCAAGTATCTAGCTATAGATACTGCAGCTATAGCTGTAATTTCTCATTTTTATCCAAAGATTTGCTGTCATATGAAACATGGCAATCATGTGAACATAGCAGCCCAGAATAGCAGTGGCATATCACCTCATTAGTGACTGCTTAGACCTGTTCAGATCCCAGAAAAGCACCTAGAATATAAAATCATAAGTAAATTGCAATTGGGCAAGAACACCAAGCATAATATGACACGCAATACATCTGAAGAAAAGATTCCTAACAGCAAAATACACATAGACCTACCTACTAAAACTGAAAATGAGGCAATTACCCTGTCTCACAAGAAACAAAGCAGTCACACCTCAAATGGGGGGTGGTTTAAGTATTTTTTAAAAATCACAAACATGTCTACCTGGTTTTTCTTTTTTTTCTTTTTTTTTTTTTTAATATTTTTATTTATTTCTAGGAGAGAGAGAGAGAGAGAGGGACAGCGTGAGCAGGGGACGGTCAGAGAGAGAGGGAGTCACAGACTGAAACAGGCTCCAGGCTCTGAGCTGGCAGTCAGCACAGAGCCCGACGCGGGGNTTAGAGTTATAGTAAAGTTCTCTTTGGTTCACTAATAATGGCACTTTTCATCTTCACTATTGATCTGTACATTCATCCTGAGTTTCCTCTTTTGTACTATTTTTTACCGTCAATTATCTTAATGATCCTCAGGCATATATTTATTTTTTAAAATGTTTTAAATAGTTTATTTATTTTTGAGACAGAGAGAGACAGAGCACGAGTGAGAGAGGGGCAGAGAGAAAGGGAGACACAGAATCCGAAACAGGCTCCAGGCTCTGAGCAGTCAGCACAGAGCCCGACGCGGGGCTCGAACCCACGAACCGCGAGATCATGACCCAAGCGAAAGTCGGACGCTTAACCGACTAAGCCACCCAGGCGCTCCAGTCTACCTGGTTTTTCAATTCAATTCCTTCAGATAAATAAAGTTACTCAATAGTAACAATATTTGATATTTATGATATCAAAGAACTTTTACAAATTATTCCACAAAACATACTAACGTGGGAATGTCTAATTTTGTAAGTGTATTTTGCGAGAGAGAGACAGAGAGAGAGAGAGAACCAGCAGGGGAGGGACAGAGAGAAAGGGGGACAGAGGGTCAGCCTCCACACTGATAGCAGAGAGCCCAATGCAGGGCTCGAACCTGTGAACTGTGAGATCATAACCTGAGCCAAAGTCAGATGCTTAACCAACAGAGTCACCCAGGTGCCCCTAATTTTTTTAATGTTTATTTTATTTTTGAGAGAAAGAGCAAGCAGGGGAGGGGCAGAGAGAGTGGGGGACAGAGGATCGAAGCAGGCTCCATGCTGACAGCAGAGAGCCTGACTCCGGGCTTGAACTCATGAACTGTGAGATCATGACCTGAGGGAAGTCGTATGCTCCACTGACTGAGCCACCCAGGTGCCCCAAGAATGTCTCATTTTTTTATGGATGAATGATGAGGAACCCAAGGCAAAGCCCCAGCGAACACCCTACTTATTGGAATTGAGCAGGTTGGCAACAGAGGTGGGGAGGGGAGCGCGGAGGACGAGCCCAACAGCACTGAGTGGTGAGAGAGAGACCTAACTTCCCATTACTAAGCGACTCGTGCATTGAGTTTTTCGGTCACATAGCTCGGTTTGGCATAACTCGGATAGATTCTCTTCCCCTCCCCCCCCCCACTCCAGGAACTAGAAGTAGAAATATTTTTACACTAATAGACATGTGGTAGACAGAGTCGTAGTAACACTAACAAAGAGAAAACCAGATAGGATGGAAATGAAAGACAGCTACACTTTAGAATGTCAAGAAGTCAAAAAAATATGTTAAGGGTTATATTATCAAAGATAACTACAAATATGTTTTCAAGTGCATAAAATTTGGTGTGACTCCATTGTGGATAACTTTACTGAATGTTTATAAATATTGCCATTAGGAACCCAAAAAGGACATACAAGTGAAAATACATCATACACATCTAGAAGGAGGACTGTGACCCAAGGAAGAAAACAATTAGGAAATAATAAAAATATCTTTTTGAAAAAATCCAAGGGGGCACCTGGATGGCTCAGTCAGTTAAGCATCCTACCCTTGCTTTCGACTCAGGTCATGATCTCACTGTTTGTGAGATGGAGCCCTGCATTGGGTTCTGGGTTGTCAGCACAGAGCCTGCGTGAGATTCTCTTTCTCTCCTTCTCTCTCCAGCCCTCACCCTCGCTCTTTCTCAAAATAAATAACCTTAAAAAAAAGAAAAAGAAAAATCTTAATGTATTTTAAGCAGGACTGTTGTCAAGGATAGCGATATTAGCATGTTAACATGACTTTTAAATATTCAGAGCAATCTGTTAATAAAATTAGCAACCAGAATGAACTTTCTTAATTCGAGCAAAAAGACAAAACAAACCCCCATGTATGGTACAAATCCACAAGACCAAGACTGAGCTGAAATGACAACTTTATGCTAAGCTCTCAGGGGGAACAAACAGTCAGATCGGCTGAGAAATGACTAAAAATGTAGTTAGCAAAGTTTTACCAAAATAGATTAAGGGTTCCTAAAATGTGTATATTCTTTGTGCCGCTGATTCATTATGAAACAATGAAAAAGTTACCCATGTACACATGAGCTAAACTTTGAAACACTTTTGACTTAAAGCATGTAATAAATTCGCTGCCTCTTTTCTGCCAAAAGGCCCAGTCAGTTCAGAGAGAGTTTGCCTACATAATGCCAGACATCTGTGCAAAAGCTGCAAAGTTTGGTCAAGGATTTTAATGTTCTGTAGATATGATGCCAAACATCTGGGTATTTGAAAATATCTAGATAATTGACAGACTTTTTACTTTTCATCCAGATGTTTGGCATCAGAATTAAATACCAGCTTACTATTTAAGCACATTTGCGATGTGATAGTGTTCTCAGCATCCTCTTAATAGAAAAAAGAGAAGCTTAAAACCATGCATACAGTGTGATCCCAGTTTTGAAAACAAAAATTGTATATATGCCCATTGAAAGGAATTCAGAGAGAAACACACCAAAATATTTAGAGTGAGTATTCATTCTCTGGATGGCGGGATTATTGCTGATCTTTATTTTACTCATAGTTTTAAGAAATTTTTTCTAATGTTCTTCAGTAAAACATGCATTGCTTTTATAACCAGAAAACATTTTAATTGTATGATTCGGCAGGATTTGAAAACTAAGAAAATTTAATGTATTACTTGGCACTGTGTACATACGATTGTAGCTATGAACCTGCTAACAGGTTATGCTGGTTTTAGAAAAGCAAATCCAGGGTCCCTGGGAGGCTCAGTCAGTTTCTGACTTTTGATTTTGGCTAATGTCATGATCTCACAGTTCATGAGATCGAGCCCCATGTCATGTCAGCATGGAGCCTGCTTGGAATTCTCTCTCTCTCTCTCTCTCTCTCTTTCTCTCTCTCTCCTTCCTCCCCCCAAATGAATAAATAAACATTTGTTTTTAAAATGTAAAAAAGCAAATCAAAAGTAAGTTAGCAAAGATATGAATGCTCTGGGAACCTAACGACTACTAAGTGTACATCATGCTGGGAAACGGTGGGCCTGACGGGTTTTTTTTCCTCTCTGAATTGCCCGGAACTTTTCATTCTGCATACATCCCAGTCTGTGCTGCTCACACAGATACACGCAAGTTCACTTGATGCTCTTCCCAACCATGTCCAGTGCTTGGCCAGAGCACTGAGAGGTCTTATCCCAACAATGCCTACTATTTTTAATTTTTTAAAAATATTTATTATTTACTTTTGAGAGAGAGAGAGAACAAGCAGGGGGAGGGACAAAGAGAGAGAGGGAGACACAGAATCCAAAGCAGGCTCCAGGCTGTAAGCCGTCAGGACAGAACCTGATGCGGGCCTTGAACTCACAAGCTGTGAGGTCATGACCTGAGCCGAAGTCAGCAGCTTAAGCAACTGAGCCATCCAGGTGCCCCCCAAACAGTGCCTACTTTTGAGGCCACTACTTCCACTGCCTTTATACCTTCTGACTCCAGGTCCCTTCTTCTCTGGGGTTGACAAAGTAAATTTAGGTCTTATTCATTTTCATGTTGTTATGTTCCTCCAAGTTTAGACATGTAGAAGGTTAGCATCTTCAGTATATGCAGTCCAAATCCCTCTTTTTGCAGGAGGGGAGACTGAGGCCCAGGGAGGTTAAATGTTGGGCTTCTGATGGTGTGTTCAAAGCTAAAACAACAGGGTCTATTTCCAGCTAAGGGTGTTTTTCACTATACAACACTACAGGGGCTGTTCTGGTCCCTCAATTTCTTCATCTGTAAAATAGACTGAATATTTGTATGCAAAGTGCTTGGGGATATTCAAGATAGAAGTTAAATATAAATATCAAGTAGTATTCTGGCACCTTTTTAAATATTTTATAAAGTCTGCTATTCAGTAATGCTTATAAAAATTAAGTATAATCTAGACAGACTCTCAGGATCCTAATAAAAATATTAGCCCCTAATGCATCAGAATCGTAATTGTTCTGATATTTTTAAGAAAGCAAGTGCTATTGATGTGATCCGAACAGTTCCATGTTAAATAAAGACCAAATGGTAGAGTTATCTGGAAACTTTTGAAATGGAAAATTTGAGATCCCTTCTTAAAAGTAACAAAAACAACAAAGGACTGTGTTGGGTGATTTTGGTTTTCAGCCTTTGTAGAGAGCAGAGCAATCACAATTCACTGATGAATCCCATATACTCTCCAGTTGCTGTTAATCTAAAACGCTGTTCAAACAACACTTAAAGTAAAGCAGCAAAACCCATACTCTTTAGTTTATCTTCAAGTCCTTCCCATGGGTTTTGAGAGCAGATTGAACTAACCTGAAAAAAGATACCAGGTAAACAGATCTGAAATAAAATGGCTCCCACTCTCCGAGAAAATTTACAGCTGTACAATTTCAGAAATACTGCTTGGGAAAGTTTCTGTCCCTCCTAGTCCCTGTCCAATAGGAAGGAAGAAAGAATAAAAATAATCATTTCTAGGCAGCGAGCCCTATAGTTACATGCAACCTGCTCAACTCAGTTCTTCCCAGCCAGACCCAAGAAACACTTCCACATTGTAAGGAATATCACAAAACACATGCTTGGCTGGTTCTGGAATCACCCTTCACTGTTAACACTTCCAGGTTTTAAAAATATATGTATTTATTTCCTCAAGACACATAAAATGTGAAGGAAAGCAAGAAGTGAATCTTTAAATGCCTTGTCTTTTCTGCGTGTTTAAGGTTCTTCTCATGAACGGGGCTAAGGGCCATAAAGTGACTAGTACGCGGGCTCATTATTGCTCAGATGTATGTGGTATTTATGTTTTCAAAGCATTTCACCGTCATTAACTTCATGTCAGCTAAGCAGGATATTGGCCTTGATGGAAAAATGATCTAATCCAGTGTGGAAAATTCTGTTTCTAACAACCACACCTGAAACAGGAAAACTTCTCATTTCTTTGTGCCAGAACATTCTCAGCATAGAAGGTTCACAAAGTATGTCCCTAAAATCTTTGCAGAGTGAGGTTGGCAAGGGAATTTTGTCTCATGGAGTGTTTTTGTTGTTACTGTTATTGGGGAGGGGGTTGCTTGTGCTTGGCCAGGATGGTGGCATTTTTGGTAAGTTTTGTTGTGGATTGATTCGGTTTTTCAGAAAAGAAAGAAAAACGCATGCTTAATTGAAGTCATTGTCGAACTAAAACTTAGAGCCTGCCAATGTTCTGAGATAATTTAGCTGATGGTCTAGATCTACCTTTGAGATAGAACAAAAGGTTTTTTGGGGTGCGGGGGGATGGGAGGATCAAGGATGCTAAGGACAGTTTCCCCAGAGGAAGGTCAAACCGCCAGGCGGTCCATTGTAAGGAAAGTTTCCAGTCAAATTTTGATGAAGGGAGCAGCTCGGTTCTTCGGTTCTTCTTCGCACAGTTACTCGTTTTGCAACCTGCCACTCACTCTCTTCTCAAGAACAGTTCGGAGCTGCTGAGCTGTCACGAACATGACTTGATTCCTATGAATTGACTATGTTCCAAAACCTCATTATTGGAAAACTTTTCCATTTGATGCTAAATATAGGGTATTATATAAACACAATGTATTATAGGTCAAATCCTGTTACCACAAATGCTAAGAGGCTATCCAATTTGGAGTTAGGAAGGAAGACTGTATTAGAAATTTATGGCACACATCAAATCTGATTACAATTATATAAAACAAAACTATTTTCAAGCCCTAGTCAATGGGCAACATATTTCAATTGTCAGTGGAAAATCCTTCAGAGTTCTTCAAAATGAGAGTTACTTTAAATGAAACACGAACTGTTCTCAATCTTTTTTATCCGATGGTGATCTCATCCTCCTAAACTCATAGTTCTTATTTCTAAACCACTCATTTAGAATTTCATCATGTATTACCTTGTGACATGCTCATGTGTTATTTTTTTAAGTTTAGTTATTTATTTTGAGAGAGAAAGAAGGAAGAGAGAGAGAGAGAGAACACACGTGCACAAGCCAGGGCCAGGGGTGGTACAGAGAAAGGAGAGAGAAAATCGAAAGCAGGCTCTGTGCTGTCAGCCAGAGCCAAATGTGGGGCTCAGTCTCATGAACTTTGAGATCATGACCTGAGCGGAAATCAAGAGTTGGGCCCTTAACAGAGCAAACCACCCAGGCACCCCACTCATACATTATTTAAAGCATAACATTATTTAACATTTTCTGTGTATTTTATTTGTCTCTTCAACTTGATTGTAATGACTTGGAGAGCAGGTATCCAGGTTTATTTCTGTGTGTACTTCATGTGGTTAAGTCTAGAGAAAGTTCTTGATGAAAGGGATGGAGAAGAAACTAGAAGGAAGGAGCAGGACGATGGTATGGCCAGCCAGGGCAGAAGAGATGCCTATCTGAGAGGGCCTCATGGAGCTGTCAGGACATTTGATTTAATAAGGAGGGGCGCCTGGGTGGCTTAGGCGGTTAAGCATCCAACTTTGGCTCAGGTCATGATCTCACAGTTTGTGGGTTTGAGCCCCTCATCAGGCTCTGTGCTGACAGCTAGCTCAGAGCCTGGAGTCTGCTTCAGATTCTGTGTCTCCCTCTTTCTCTGACCCTCTGCTCACGCTGTCTCTCTCTCTCTCAGAAATAAATTTAAAAAATAAATTAAAAAAAGCAAAACCCGACTCTACACATTCAATGCAATTCCAATCAAAATTGCACCAGCATACTTCTCAAAACTAGAACAAACTATCCAAAAATTTGTATGGAACCACAAAAGACCCCGAATAGCCAAAGTAATACTGAAAAATAAAACCAAAACGGGAGGTATCACCATCCCAGACTTCAGCCTCTACTACAAAGCTGTCATCCTCAAGACAGTATGGTATTGGCACAAAAACAGACACATAGACCAATGGAACAGAATTGAGAACTCAGAAGTGGACCCAAAAGTATACAGCCAACTGATCTTTGACAAAGCAGGAAAGAATATCCAATGGAAAAAAGACAGCCTTTTTAACAGATGGTGTTGGGAGAACTGGACAGCAACATGCAGAAGAATGAAACTAGATCATTTTCTCACACCATGCACAAAAATCAACTCAAAATGGATAAAGGACCTGAACGTGAGACAGGAAACTATCAACACCCTAGAGGAGAAAGCAGGAAACAACCTCCTTGACCTCCACCGCAGCAACTTCTTACTTGACACATCCCCAAAAGCAAGGGAATCAAGAGCAAAAATAAACTGTTGGGACCTCATCAAGATTAAAAGCTTCTGCACAGCCAAGGAAACAACCCAGAAAATTAATAGGCAACCAACGGAATGGGAAAAGATAGTTGCAAATGACATATCAGATAAAGGGTTAATATCCAGAATCTATAAGGAACTCACCAAACTACACGCCCGAAAAACAAACAACCCAGTGAAGAAATGGGCAGAAGACATGAACAGACACTTCTCCAAAGAGGACATCCAGATGGCCAACAGACACATGAAACGATGCTCAGCATCCCTCCTCATCAGGGAAATACAAATCAAAACCACACTGAGATACCACCTCACGCCAGTCAGAGTGGCTAAAATGAGCAAATCAGAGAACTCTAGATGCTGGCGAGGATGTGGAGAAACGGGCACCCTCCTACACTGTTGGTGGGAATGTAAACTGGTACAGCCCCTCTGGAAAACAGTGTGGAGGTTCCTCAGGAAACTAACAATAGAACTCCCTTATGACCCAGCAATAGCACTGCTAGGAATTTACCCAAGGGATACAGAAATGCTGAGGCATAGGAGCACATGTACCCCAATGTTCATAGCAGCACTCTCCACAATAGCTAAAACATGGAAAGAGCCTAAGTGTCCATCAACAGATGAATGGATCAAGAAGATGTGGTTTATCTATACCATGGAATACTACATGGCAATGAGAAACAATGAAATCTGGCCATGTGTAGCAACATGGATGGACCTTGAGGGTGTTATGCTGAGCGAAATAAGTCAGGCAGAGAAGGACAAATATCATATGTTTGCACGTATAGGAGGATTAGGAGGAACTTGACGGAGGAACAAGGGGGAGAAGAAGGGGGGAAATGGTGGGGGAAAGGGAGAGAGGCAAACCATGAGAGACTCTTGAATGCTGACAAAAACTGAGGACTGATGGATGTGGGGGGGAGGGGGGGATGGGCATGGAGGAGGGCACTTTGGGGATGAGCACTGAGTGTTATGTAGAAACTAATTTGACAATAAACTATTTGTAAAATAAATAAATAAATAAATAAAAAATAAAATTTAAAAAAAAAAAAAAAAAGCAAAACCCGTACTCAGCACCTGAGTTGAAGGAAGTAGATTCCGTACAGCTTTCTACTTACAAACAGGGTAGTTTATGAACTTGTAGTTCTCAAATGCAATTTCCCCTAAACAGGAGTGTGAGTTCATCTTTCCAGCTCTAAAAATGGATTAACCCACGTTCTATCGATCCTCTTTGTGCAGAATGGATTCGCTTCATCTCCACATGTGGCGGAGGAGACATCTCTTCTGGAGGTTTCTGCAGGGGCCTAAGGGACCCCTTAGCAGCTGGAGGGTCTTCCTTGCTGTGTACCTGCCATGGACTCTGGCACTGGGCTCATTGTAATGTGCCACAAAACCCAGGTCATTAATGGGGTCTTGATACAAAAGTTTCAGTAGCAGCACTTGGGCCCTGCTTAGCCTTGACATTCCCAAGCTCCTAGCTAATCCTCTGCTGAATAAACTTTAGGCTAATAGACCTCTAGTTTTGCTCCTCTATTTAGAAGTTCAAAGTTAAAAGTTTGTTAAGTAGGGGATCTTCTGTCCTAAGGAATATTAACCCTTACTCTTTCAGAGAAACTTTAAAACTTCAGCCTGCCCTTGATCCTGAATAATAACAGGTTGAAAACCAAGCCTTTGTACCTGTAATGCTGACTGTCTGTCTCCTAGAGAATTGGGTCTTGGAAAAAGAGCTTCATTCTAATCGTCAGCTCCCAGGTCTTTGCAATCTTTGTAATCTTTACTTTCTTCCCGAGTCATTGCCCTATGAATAGAGTAATCGTATAATTCATTGTCCAAGCGAGGACACACTGGGATTTTGTTTGGTTATGGATTTTTTTTCCCAATTTTTAAAATTGAGATTTAATTCACATAACATGAAATTCACCTTTTTATTTATATTTTTTAGTTTTTTAAAATGATTTTTAATTTATCTTTGAGAGAGAGAGAGACAGCATGAGTAGGGGAGGGTCAGAGAGAGGGAGACACAGAATCCGAAGACAGGCTCCAGGCTCTGAGCTGGCTGTCAGCACAGAGCCTGGCGCGGGGCTCAGACCCATGAACCATGAGATCATGACCTGAGCCGAAGTTGGACGCTCAGCCGACTGAGCCACCCAGCCGCCCCTGAAATTCACCATTTTAAACCGTACAGTTCTTTGGCTCTTAATATACTTAGTGTTGGGCAGCCATCACCTGTGTCTCACTCCAAAACATTTTCATCTCTCCTAAAGGACATCCCATAACACAGTAAGCAGTTACTCCTCAGTCCCTTTTCCCCAGGCCCTAGCAGCCATTCATCTACTTCTGGTCTCTGTGGATTTGCCCATTCTGGACATTTCATCTAAGTAGAATCACAAAGTATCTGGTCTTTTGACTTCAGTCACTTAACAGGATATTTTCAAGGTTCATCCCTATTATAACATGAATCAGTACTTCACTTCTTTTCATGACTAATATTCCATTGCATGGCCTAACCACATTTGTTTATCAGTAGAAGGGCATTTGGTTTCTTTCTGCCTTTCAATGATTATGCAATAATAATGCAGCTATGAACATCTACGTACAAGTTTTTGTGTACGGGTATCTGTTTCCATTTCTCTTGATTATATAATGAGGAACGGAATCACTGGGTCACATGAGAATTCATATTTAACTTTTTTTTAATGTCTTTTTTTGAAAAAGAGAGAGAGAGACAGAGCAGCCAGCTGAGTAGGGGCAGGGAGAGGGAGACAAAGAATCCAAAGTAGGCTCTAGGCTCTGAGCTGCCACCACAGAGCCTGATGTGGGGCTCGAACTCATGGACTGTGAGATCATGACCTGAGCCAAAGTCAGGTGCTAACCAACTAAGCCACCCAGTTGCCCCTCATATTTAACTTTTTGAAGAAATGCACACTGTTTTCCACAGTGGCAGCACCATTTTACATTCCCATTAGCAATTTATGAGGATACCAATTTCTCCACATCCTCACCCCACTTGCTATCTTTCTTTTTTGGACAGTAGCCATCCTTGTGGACATGACATGGTATTTTGTTGTGGTTTTTGGTTTGCATTTCCCTAATGATTAGTGGCATTGAGCATGGTTTCATGTGCTTATTGGCTATTTGTGTATCTTCTTTGAAGAAAAGTCTATTCAAGTCTTTTGCCCATTTTTGAGTTGTCTTTTTGCTGTTAAGTTGTAAGAGTTCTTTATGTATTACAGATACTAGACCCTTACCTGTTACATGAGTTACAAATATTTTCTTCAAGAAACATTTATAAATGAGCAGAGAGAGGTATTAATACTTATTCAGATAATACAAGCATACTCTGACACTATTCCAGACAAAACAGGACATGTGATCAAGCTATTTGTTGAGAATCTTGATCCAGCAGGTTGAAGAATAATGTGATGTTAATTTTAATGGGAAAACTTATCTCTGCAAATAACCAAATATAATTAATCAAACGAAGTACCCTCCCTGGACCACCTAGAGTGCTAGATACTGTGGAAAGGAATGTAAAGGAATATTTAAAAATTTATAAGGCTTTAAACAACTTAAGGTCAAGATGAAAGCACAGAAGAAATGTACACATAAATAACTAATAAAGTAAGGATTCACTAATAAAGAAGAAATTAGTATTGGCGTACTAAGAGAAGTTTCAGCCTTGAAGGATAGGTAGCACTGAGATCAAGAGAAATTGTATTTTTAAAAGGATTTACTAAGGGGACATAGTATATGTAAAAGACATGTGCTAGAGAGTCAAAACGCATACAGCAACCTCCTAGACTTTAATGGTAAGAGAAAAAATTGAAAATAGAGTATGTGTTTCATACAGTCGTTCTGTTCTTCCTTTTCCAGCTTCTTATATTATCACCCCATAAGGAGCAAGGTCTTTAAAAATGATAAATGTATATATTATTCTACAACCCGCTTAGGATTCTATTAAAAGGCTACTTTTGAAGAAACATAGCCGTTCAGAATACATTGACTTAATGTTGTTGCTACTCACTGCATTTCATAGTGTCCCCACTGGAAATTAGCCTTGGCTTTGTACTTGCCTAATGGCACTTAAGGCTCTCATTGTTACACGTGAACATAGCCACCTTCTAATAAGAGAGTAAAACTCTGTGAGGACATGAACTTTCTTATTTTCTTGTCTGCACCTGTGCCAGGGTCTTCCACCCACCCATCCACATCTCCTTTCCACGCTGCTCCCCTCTGCTCTTGCCTCCTGGTGGCCATCCTGTGGGCATTCTGTCAGCCACCGATGAGCTCTCCAGATTCTGCTGAGTTCATTCAGTGGGGAGCCCTGGATGGAGAGTGGAGGGAGGAAGGTGAGTGACATCAGAATACTGAGGAGCTCCTGGGTAGCTCAGTTGGTTAAGCATCGGACTTTGGCTCAAGTCATGATCTCATGGTTCCCGAAATCAAGTCCTGCATCAGCCTCTCCACTGACAGCCCAGAGCCCTCTTGGGATTCTCTCTGTTCCTCCCTGATTCATGCTCTCTCTCAAAATAAATAAATAAACTTTTTCAAAAAAAGATTCTTTCTCTCTGCCCCTCCCCTGCTTGTGCACACATGTACACACACACTCTCTCAAAAACAAACAACAAACAAACAAGGACACTAATTCCCCTGGCTCCTTTCCTGTGAGGCCCTCCACCCCTTGCAGCTCTCTCTGGCTGGGCTCTTTTGCCCTCCTTCCTCCTTGTGCCTTCAGAACGTAGGGGCGGTAACAATTGTCTAGCCTTGGGTTCCTGCACAGTCCGTGTTTAGCCAAACCTTCACAGTTCAGCCATCTTGTAAATAATCTGCCCCCGCCCCCGATTATCCTAATTTGACTGTACCATCTGTTTAATCTTAGGACCCTAACTGATACCATCCCCCATAGTATCTGATAGTTTAGTAGTGCTTCACAAATATTTGTTAAGTAATTACTAAATGAATAAATGGGGAGTACATGCTTCCATGTCACTTTGTTTCCCCTGACAATTACTTGGGTAGAGGTGAGATTTTCCATAATGGCCACGGTGCTGGTAAATTCCCAGTTTACACTTAACGTATACATTGATTTAGTTGAGAAATCTATTTTTAATTTTAAAATGCCAGGTAACATATCCCATAGGATGACAAATCTGCTTTATTGTATCACCACGGTAACTAAGTATGTTTTTACTGTACACCCAGCAAAAGCATGCAAAGGTGAAAGCAAAGGACATTTTAATTTTTTTTATTTCATTTTTTCTAAGTTATACATTGTAAGTGGTGTGTATGGGTCTGCATGTGGGGTGTGTGTGTGTGAGAGAGAGACTGTGAGTTTAATATCAAAGAAAAAGAACAAAGGGTAGTTTTTCTCTCGTTTCAAAAACCTCCTATCTTTTTTCTTGCAATCTCTTTCTTCATCATTATTCTGATTTCTCTCTTTGTCAATTGTTACACTGAATGCTTCTGATCACAGGGCAGAAAACAAACAAATGAACCCTGGAGTGCAGTATAATAAATTTAACTCTAGTCTTCATACCTTTTCAATTTTGCCTTCTTTATGTTCACTTTGATTTTCTGTTCTGTTTTGATTGCTTATGAAAGGTGTGTGACTGTGTATATGTGCATGTGTGTGTGTGCATGTTGTGTGTGTGTGCATGTGTGAGTGTATAAGTGTGTGTGGTTGGCATAGACATGGTAAAGAGGGATTTTTTTTCCCTTCAAAAACACTCATCCAAAGACATTCTTTTTAGAGTATCAGTTTTCTCACAGCAGCAAGATGTCCATTAGCTACCTGCCCTACACCGACCAATTAAACTTGCTTTGGCATTCATAAATGAGTTCCTCAATGCTCTCATTTTCTTGAGGGCAAGGAGAAAGTGATGTAGCATCAGCAATACATTTCTATAAACTTGAAGAAAAAATGCCTATCAGAAATAACAGACATGCCCATGCAGATTCTTTTTACCAAGTAATTTGATTAGAATGAGAATAAGAAAGATTATCAGAGGTCAGTTATACTGAATTAATGGTCCAAACATGGTGACCATTTCACCAAGTGTTGAGAAGAAAAATGACAATGGGAATAAAGGATTCACTCCCAACTAGGGATTAGAAGACAAAAAACTTCAGTCTCAAAGAAAACATTTGTACAACATCTTTTTGATGGATTCCAAGTGAGTCACATCATAAATCTCTTGGATGGTTATCTGACTGGGTACAATGGGTGTGGTCACCATTATTTGACTGGACACTATCCCTACTGCTTTCTAAATTAGGAGTTTGGTACATGACCTTTTGGAAAAGTTTCTTTCAAATTATTGCCTGGGCTTGTCATGACTTGTCCCAAAGCAGTCAAACAACTGTCTTCAATGTGCTTTTTTTTGCCCCAATCCAGCTGTTCTGAGCCTTGTGGAGACTGCCTATGCTGCTGATCTGGTTGAGATCATGAGGAGAAATGACAGATTGGACTGCTTGAATCAGAACACCCTCCTTCGGGTGACAGTGTGTTAGGTTGTTTTCCTCAAATACATATGCCATTCTTAATTATATAGTTTTTCAAAAAATGATTCTCAAAGATGACTAAGAGAAATTCAGTCAGAATTATCTTTGTATTAATTTCCTTGCAGAGTCTGTAGAGCAGGCATGAGTTGTCATCACTCTAGTAGGTATGAATTCTCAGTATCGTCCTGATTTCAAGCCAGTGAAGCTTACTTTTTGATTTGGTCAATTCACCAAAAACGTTTCTGGAAGCCCAGCATTGCTTCACAGCCTCAAAGTTCTGTTCAGAGGGCAGGACAATAATCCGTGCTGCACGGCATTTTAGGCATAGTTTAGGGTATACATCAAACCTTGAAGATTCCAGAGGGGCAAAAGTTTTATTAAGTGGGATATATTTTTGTATCCCTTTATTTTTTCCCCTTTTCAAAAAAGTTGCAGAAAAGAGAATAACTTCTTTAAGAAAAATCAATTTAACTGGAATTTCCCTTCAAATGGAAAAAGTGACAGAGTGACATAGAGGAAATAGTTGAGTTAATTAGAATACTTCTGGGGAAAGGCAAGGAAAAGAAACAAAACAAAAAAAAAACACAGCAATTTACAATAGGTTTAAGGAAGAAAACAAACAAGCTGAAAGGACCTCAATTACGCATCGTTATGCAATGAGGAAGCAGGAGTGAGAGCAATGAGAACACGAGGCCAGAGCTATACCCGTAGAAGAAGAGGCATCCCCAACGCTGAGAGTGGGACATTCTGTGCGTACTTCTACACCAACAATCTATGAAATTCTAATCTACTCTTCCATAGCCCTCTCGGAGGCACCTTAGGGGTTAATGTGACTCTGAAACTATCTGGGGAACAAATCAAGTTTTAGGCACCCAGGCCTGAAACAGATAAAGGGGCTGTTGGCGTCGACTTAGGTGCCTAACCGCTTCTCCCAATTCTACCAAGTGTCGGGTCCTGGATCGAAGTGCTGCCGTAGGGAAGAGGCGCAGAAATAGCAGTGTGCAGGGGTGGAGACGGCTTGCTCTGAAGGGCTTTTTGTCTGGTAATTCTGTGACTAAAGATAATATTTGTTTATCTTGTATGTTTAACTTGTGTCTTGTAATCCAGAGAGTTGAAAAAAAAAATGTGGAATTACAAGTAAGTTAGTGAACAAACCCATACTATAGGGTATAATTTCTAGGCCTGGGAAGGGCAGGAAGAACAAAATCAGCAGTTAGGACAGAATGTATTTTTTCTGTGCTCTCTCCAGCCCTTCCAGTAGGATCACTTTACAATTAAAGTACTGATTGCCCAGCAGCATTTGATGCGAAATTCTGTTGCATTCCTCGTGGAGGCAAGTTGACTTGAAATACTTCCTTACTTAGAACTCTCAATTCTTGCACAGTCCAGTGATTTTTAAAACAAAAAGTCTTCCAGAGGCACTTCAAGGGTGGAAAGCCCAAGGCTGCAGAAAACTGAGGGTTTAAAACGTTACCATCATCCAATTGATGCTAGCAGCTCTATGAATACACCAGATATTATAATCGGGAGTTGGGTAACCCGAAGAGTATGGGGTTGGGGGCCATCCCGTTTAGGCTCTTTAAGGATACAAGGCCTAGCCACATTCCAGAAGGAGAAACTATGTTCTATCACAGCCGAGTATTCTCAGGGAGATCAACTCCACCTCTTTCTCTCGTTCCAGGCTCGGCTCAATATTATTGAAGTAAAGCCAACAGCAAGTTAGCAAACCAGCAGGGGAGCAAATTGATTATACAGTTAACTGTGGAAAAACTGAAATTCTTTATTAAGGGAAAATGAAATACAGTTAATTTATGCTTCAACAGAGGCTTTCCCCACGTGGCATTTACTCCACTGGCTCTTTGACTTTGCTGTGAAGCTGTAACTCGGCCAAAAAATGACAGAAGCTTTACTGATTTAAAAATAAGGCAGGTTTTGAGCTTTTTTTTCCCCTTGCATGATGATTTTTCCAGCTACAATTACTGTAACTCACTCATTATAGAGGATAACATAGCAGGCAAACAGGCAAGAAAAAAAGTGTGGTGAAACAGTTGGCAGGATGTAAATTGAAAGTCTTTGCCATATAATTTTAAACAGTATTTATAGAGAGCACCCATAATACAGCATTCAATGTCTCACACAAAATCTCTTAAGTAGTAGAAACATTTACTGAAGTTCTTAGCAAAAGTAGTGGACACTAATAAGTGAAAGAAATTAATAAAACCCTAAGCTCCAAATTTCAAAGGTAGGATCGAGGTGAGGTATGTCAGTTTGGTGGAATTATAAAGCTTGATGCCGAAGTTCCCCTTCATAATTAAAAATAACAATGATTTACATATAGAGAAGGCTTTTTCAAGATATGCATTATATATTTTGTCTTCTTAATTCTTAAAAGGAGCTCCAGGTTCAAGGAAATTGCTATGTTTTTAAAAACTTTTATTCTGAGATCACTGTAGATTCTCGTATTGTTGTGAGAAATAATACAGAGAGTTCACATGCCCATTGCCCAGTTTTATGCCAGGGTAACTTCTTGCGTAATTATGGTACAACATCACAACTGAGAAAGTAACATTGAAACACACCAGCAACCGTATGCAGTTTTACATGTACGTGTGTGTGTGTATGCGCATGCTTAGTTCTGTGCAGTTTTGTCACATTAACATTAGTGTGTCCACCGCCGCAGTCAAGATTAATATTATTCTTTTAGCAATAAAAATATAGTACTATGCATCTTGAGCAACTTGCTTGACTATTTGCTAATAATTCAATGTCTGCTCTTAATTCAGATATTTATAAGTGCCCAGTTACAGTGTTAATACCGTGCCAGATAGAAAGAAGAGCAGAGCAGAGCTACCCCACAAGTACGGTGAGTTGGGGCAATTGCTCAACACTGCTAAAACTGGTACATAATAAAGAGCCCCTGGGGCCAGGGCTGGGAATCTAACATCAGAGACCCCTTTGCCCAGTGTCAGGCTCTAAGATGCACTTTTGTAACATACTTCTCTTCCTCCCCTACTCAGAGAAGGACCCATATTGGTTCTTGTGTCCCTTTTATAGGAGTTTATTCATTCATTCATTCATTCATTCAAAACATTTATTAAACACCATCTGTATACCAGGAATTGTATTATGCATTGGAAATCCATAGATGATTAGGACACTGGCCCTGTCCTCAAGTGGCTCAAAGCATAGTGAGGGAATATAAGGTTGATTCCGCCTTCAAAGAAATTGCATTTTGGGGCCCCTGGGTGCCTCAGTCATTTGAGCATCTGACTCTTGATTTCCAGTTGGGTCATTATCTCATGGTTTGTGAGATGGAGCCCCGCATCAGCCTCTGTGCTGGGCATGGAATCTGCTTGATTTTCTCTCTCTCTCTGTTTCTCTCACTTTGTCTCTCCCTTCCTTCCTCCCATGGTCACTCTCTCTCTAACAAAAAAAAATAAGAAAAATTAAAAAATAGAATTTGCATTCTTATTACATACTGGAAACTGAATGATATAAGCACAACGTGGGCATATATATTAAGAGTCACCCACAAGTAGAGTAGACTTTGAAGAGACCTAGGTCTAAGCTGAAACTTAGAGTGGGGAGGATTTGCACAGCAGAGGGCTAGAAGGAAAGCCTCATTTGCAAAGGGCAAAAGCAAAGGCAAAATATCTCACTGTAAATTTGGGAAGCAGGGGGTGCCTGGCTGGCTCAGTTGGTGGAGCATGCAACTCTTGATCTTAGGGTTGTGAGTTCAAGCCCCATGTTGGGTATAGAGTTTATCTGGGGGAAAAAAGTAAAATTTAGGAAGTAGGAAAATATTTTATCAACTGGAGCAGAAGTTTGAGGAATTAGTGAATGATGACTCCAGACTGTGCCTTTGATTAGATGCTGTGGCCTTCAATGTCATGCCTGCATTTGGCCTTTGGGATTTGGGTAATTAAAAGATAAAGAAGCCTTATGAATATGAGACAAATACAACAAAAACTTTGCTTCAGAGTAATTAATCTGGCAATGTGAAGTTTATGTTAAAGATAAGAGAATAGGGGTGCCTGGGTGGCTCAGTGGATTAAGTGGCTGACCCTTGATTTTGGCTCACGTCATTATCTCATGGTTTGTGGGATCGAGTCCTACATTTAGCTCTGAGCTGACAGCGCAGAACCTGCTTTGGATTCTCTCTCTTGTTCTCTATGCCTCCCCTGCTTGTGCTCTCCTCCCCCCCTCAAATAAATAAACTTAAAAAAATAGATAAGAAAATAAGCCAGAATTTGAAGACTTAAATATTTAAAAATTTACTCTTGTCCATAGAAGAATAACTCTTTGGTGGGAAATAAAGAGTTTTCAGGACCCTTCCAGCAGATTTACCTCATCATCCTTCCTACGACACAGGGGGATGCAATGAAATAAATGATCTAGTTTATGCCTGAAGAAGTAACACCTTCACTAAACCATAATTGCATAGGCTAAGAGCTAAATTAGTTGGAAAGGCACGGAAACCAGGAAAGGGATGAATTGCAAGAGTTCAGCTAATTGAGTAGGGATTTCTTGGAGGTGTTCAGACTTGAGCTAAATATTAAAAGAAGAACATATACGTACAAAAACGGAGAGGTCATGACTTAGGCCCTCCAGGCAGGAGGAACTAAAAACCAAAGATACAGAGTGGGCATGAGTAGGACAGACGTAAGGAACTACAAGCAGAGCAATCTGCCCGAGGCAGCATGCTCATGTCCTTGAAGAAGTTACAAAGATATATACAAGGGTACAGAAGATCACTGCTGTCTAAAGATAGTAATTCCTTTACAGAATAAAGAGAACGTATTATGCCTATTATTACAATACATTTCTATGTCTTTTTAGAATTTGATGTTTACTATGTTTTTGTACACACAAAAAGAATTTTTAAACTTTTTTATAGAATGGACCACATAGGACGCTCAGCCAAAAATGCCCCATTTTAGTCAATACCACTGCCTTTATTTGGGTATAATGTGGGCCACTGGAATCCTGTCTCTGATCATCTTACCATCTCGGTAGCACTGTGCTAGGCATACCAGTAGCTCTGAAAAGGTACAAGGAGAGCCATTCCCCATGGGGCAAACTGGAATCACGCTCCAGCAGAAATGACCAGACAGAGCAGTTAGCAAAGAGTTCAGGGGAAATTAAAAGGCCATAATACATCAGGACCACCACATGTTAGGACCCTTTGTGCAAAACAGAAGTCAGTAGCTGTTGACAAAGCATTATTACAAAAAAACCAGTAAACACTACTTAGAGGAAAAACTTGACCCTGTATTTCACGATTAGACATGTGCCATTTAAGTTAGCAAAATTTCTAAGCCAGGATATCTCCCCTTCTGTGTGAAGGATTTTTCTTTTCTTTTTTTTTTTTTAAGTTGATTTATTTATTTTAGGAGAGCAAGTGAGTGCGAGCAGGGGAGGAGCAGAGAGAGAGGGAGAGAGAGTATCCCAAGCAGGCTCTATACTGTCAGCACAGGGCTCGATGTTGGGCTCTACCTCACCAACTGTGAGATCATGACCTGAGCCAAAAATCAAGAGTTAGATGCTTAACTGACGGAGCCACCCAGGTGTTTCCAAATGAAGGCTATTGCTAATTAATTATGAACTAAGGAAACCAAGCAGTTAAAAAATACATGAAAGGTTAAAGTACAGGAATGATGACTATCTATTTCCATCTCCACTGAGGTTAGAACAAAAGTAAAAACAAGGTTTCACTTGTGCTGTTTGAGGGATTCATGTATATACACATCTAAGTGAGAACTAAGATACCTAAGAACGTTGGTAAATGTTCAGCCCTAGAACTAGACTTACATCTTAAATGGGCTGTCCCTGAATGTGAGAGCTAGACCAGTAAACCTTGGCATTAAAGGGAATATTAATTACCTGCGGATCCTGTTGAAATTGGTGGGTCTGATGGGGTGCCTGGGTGGCTCAGTCGGTTAAGCATCCGACTTTGGCTCAGGTCATGAATCTCATGGTTTGTGGGTTTGAGCCCCACGTTGGGCTCTGTGCTGACAGCTCAGAGCCTGGAACCTGCTTCAGATTCTGTGTATCCCTTTCTCTGACCCTCCCCTACTCATGCTGTCTCTCTCTCTCATAAATAAATAAAACATTAAAAAAAAGAAGAAATTGGTGGGTCTGAGAAAGGGCCTGAGATGTTGGATTTCTAACAAGCTTGCAGGTGAGATGATGCTGCTGGTTTGGAGACAAGAAATTACCAGTCAGCCTCTCATAGCTCTTCCAGGCCTTTGAGTGTTTGGCAAGATTGCTGTCTTGGGAGAAAAAAAAAAAAAAAAGATTGCTCTCTTAACACATTGTCTTAATTCTGAGGTCTGAGCACAAAGCATGTTGGGGCCTCAGAAGCCCATGTTGGGAGAGGTGGACCGGGGCTGGGGAGTCACACAGCATAGGGTAAGCACTCTGAGTGGTAACTCTGAGAAACTAATTATAGTGTCAGAATCAACAGCTCACACTAGACCCTGGAGGCTGTAGCTTAGAGCAGGGCAGGAGGAGTGTCCAAATGGAGTGTTCCCTTCAATCAAGCTGGACAAGGAATTGGACGGGAAGCCCCCACTCCGAGCTCCATATTTCCTAGTGAGCCCCTCCATTATTATGCTTACGATACTGTATTGACAGGATGTGCGTACTGAGTCTCCATTTCCTGTTAGACTGTACACCTCTTGAGGCAGAGCCGTGCCTTCTATTTGCAGCTCATAGAACTTGCTCGGTAAATATTTGCTGAATGATTGAATGAATGATGAGATATTGCATCTCTGTTTGTGCTGATTCCTCTCCTGGAGTGCCTTCCCCATCTTTCCGACTGATTACGTCCAAACTTCTTGTAAGACTCTGTTCAAGGGACACCTCTTCTCTGAAGTTTTCCCTGAGCCTCCTTTCCCCTGGCTGGGTACTATTGCCCCTGACCTTCTTGAATGTCACCACTACACCTGGTATATGTCACCATTACTTCATTATGGATCTGTGAGCCCCTTAAGGGCAGGAACTGTGTTTAATTTAATTTTGGCTCCCTAGCACTTAGCACAGTGCTTGGCACAGAGCAGCATGCCATATAGTACTAAGTATAGCAAAAGCGATACAAAATTAGGCATTCAAACCACAGGTAAAAGCAAACGCAGTATTTTATATTGAATTAGTCCCTTTCATCAGAGGATATTAAAGGATATTAAATTATTTAACAACTAATGCTTGTTAAACTCCGCTAACAAGGTAACTATTACGCTACCTATCTTACATAAGGGTAGCCTTGGAAAAGGAAAAAGGAGGAGAAGCCCTTAAAAGAGGATGTAGGCAGAAGCCCAAATTTCTAGATGGAAAGAGGGCAACATAGAAAGCCATTTAAATTTAGGGCCCACATAATGCCCTCTATTCAGATCTTCTGAAACATCTCAGTGACTGAATTTCCAACCCCTCACCCTGGTGTTTGGTATCACATAGACTTAGTTTTAAGTGGAGACTTTAACCAAATTCAAATACTTGGGGGGGGGGGGTTGGCGGGCGGGGGAAATCTAAAACTGGAAGAAACCCTTTGTCCTAGCGTCTGTTTACTCCTAGATCAAGATCCTTATTATAATGGATTTTTTTTAAACAAATGTAACTTCATGGCACTAAGTCCTCAATATAAAACCCTCCAATCAGGCCAAGTCAATCTCTTTAAAATTTTCCCAACAGTCACAATTTATAAAACATGTAAGCCAAACCCAATAAATCAAGTAAATAGCATTGCATAATGGAGGCTTAAATATAGAACAAGACAAGCCAGAAAGGTTCAATTAAGTAAATGCTGTACATATGTCTAGCTTTGGTGAGGGCAGTATAATATATTGGGTTATTTTAGTATAAAGCCAAATAAAATAAGATAATTTAATGATTAAATAAAAGAGAGGAAGAAAAAAGAATAAAATGAATACTTTAGGGAAACAAAGCGGGCAACAAAATTTTAGAACAACCTAGAGTTTTCAATTATAATATAGCCTTAACAGAAGCTCTTGAAGAAGAAAATCATCAGGAAAACTGGGAAACTCTCTTAATGCAAAAGCAGAGTGCAGTTCTCTGAACAAATAGAAAGTGCTATCGTAATTGTGATTTTTAAATTCCAAAATACTTTCAGGTAATTAATACATAGCGAAAGTAAAATGTACACACATAACAAAGTTGTCAGGTGGTATTAGGCTATTGAAGGAGTAGATCACTCGAAAACAGTTGGGTACAAAATGAAAAACTCATCCAATCACCTGGATATTTTGTCACCACAGTTGCAAAATTATAATGTTTCAAGTTATCTGGGTGACTTAATGAGCTTACATTTTTCCTATGAATGTTCCATTCTGGCCAACCTTTTCTACATCTTTGCAGTAGGGAGGGAATCATATAAATTAGGAACAAGCAGACCTCTGAAAAATACAGCTGTTACATGTACCCATAATACAGTATCCATAAGCACATGTTCATAGTGATCATTCTGTCAGATTAATCATTTGTAACTCTTCTCTTCTAATATTATTCACTGCACATTCATTTACTTTGTTGTCCACTACTGCTTACTAGCAGGAAAAAACAAACACCCTAACTGGCCTCAAGTGTCTAAGAAGCATATATCAGAGAAAAATTTTAAGTAGAGAAATCTATTCACCAATACATTGTTTTAATGCATGGGGGAAATACAGCCATTATTTAATTTTACCCCCCTCCAAACACACAAAAAAATTTCTGTACAACTTGTTTATCATCATAGTCTCAGGGCATAACGTTAAAGATTACTGGGGATCCTGGCTGGCTCAGTCAGTAGAGAGCATGAGACTCTTGATCTCAGGATTGTAAGTTTGAGCCCCACATTGGGTGGAGAGATTACTTTAAAAAAAATAAAATCTTTAAAAATAAATAAATAACTTGGAGGATTACGTCTTCAGTCAAATCACATTTTTCACCTGTTTCCAAACACCTTGTGCCTTTTCATTTGTTTTCCTTGTCTCACTTTATTTAATTTATTCTTTCAACAACTGTAAGCACCTGATAGGTATTAAGCACGTGATAGGTATTGGGCACCATGCTAGATGCAGGTAATAAAAGATGTGAAACATACACACAGTTGGTGCCTTCATGGAGCTTATGATCTGCTGGGACAGATAGATATTCATCAAGCCATTTGCCGTAGAGCCTCTGTAGAAGGGTGTGAGGGATCTCAGAGAGGTCAGGGAGAGAGAGGTGCTTGAACTGGGCTCAGAGGGATAATTAGGAGTCAGCTAGGTGAACAGATGGTGGAAATGGTGTTCCTGGCAGGAGGAATCGCTCAGGTAGCAATCACGGGGCAGGAGAGAGGGTTTTTGGACCTGAGGCAGGCCAGCACAGCCAGACTATGAAGAAGATAGAAGTGGGTTCAGGTGAGGCTCCAGAGACCAGGCAGAAGGCAGACCATGTCCCTCACAAGGGCCTTGCAAACCAAGTTAATACGTTTCATCATAAGCTAAAACGTTCCTCCCCACCCTTCAACGAATGTCTTCAAAATCCTGTATGGCTTTTCTGAAATGCTACCTCCTCCAAACCTCCTCCAAACGCCTTTCCCATTCTTTTCAGCCAAATCTGTTGTTCCCTTCCTCTGTGCTCCAAAGTGCTCTGATAATATCTGTGTTGTCTCATCTATCCCTGTCCGCCTTGTATTGTGGTTATTTTTAATACATGCCTTTCTCCCTTTGGTGCCGCGCAGCTTCAGCAATGCGAGCCTATTCACCTTTGTATTCCACACACACATAACAAGTGCTCAATAAATGTTTCGAATGGATTGAATTCAGTCAATGTTGTTTCTGGTTCTGATTTATGTTCTGCAATTCGTTGAGCCTGCTTCTTCATTATCAAAAGTGAGAGCGAAAGCCAACAGTTTTTCTATGCCGTACATAAAGGCCCTGATGATATAAGATAAACTGGAGAGATCACATATGTGAAGATATGGCTCAGAGATGTGGAGATCATGCAACAACTGACAGCTCACTGCCCCCCTTTGCAGCCTTTACCAAGATGTGAAATTTCTAGGAATGCTATGTGAGCCTAAATACAGGTGATGTCTACAGGCAGGTGCTGACTTTATCCATGACCAGCTTCCACATATGTAATCAGTAGTGGCTACATACCACCACACGTCTCTAAGAGTTGTAAATAATCCGTGTCTAAGCATTGGGCAAGAACAGAAAAACAATATGAGGCATGGAAATAAAAACAGTGTCTCTGAAGACTGGGTCTTAGTTTTTGAGAAAAGAATCCCTATTTTTTTTTCCTTTTAAAGTATGGCTTTTTTGGGGCGCCTGGGTGGCTTAGTCGGTTAAGCGTCCGACTTTCATTTAGGTCATGATTTCGCGGTTCGTGGGTTCGAGCCCTGCGTCGGGCTCTGTGCTGACTGCCAGCTCAGAGCCTGGAGCCTGTTTCAGTCGGTGACTCCCTCTCTCTCTGACTCTCCCCTGCTCACGCTGTCTCTCTCTCTCTCTCCTAGAAATAAAATAATAATAATAATAATAAAGTATGGCTTTTTTTGGGGCGCCTGGGTGGCTCAGTCAGTTAAGCAACCAACTTCAGCTCAGGTCATGATCTCATGGTTCGAGGGTTCGAGCCCTGCGTCAAGCTCTGTGCTGACAGCTCAGAGCCTGGAGCCTGCTTCAGATTATGTATCTCCCTCTCTCTCTGACCCTCCCCTGCTCACGCTGTCTCTCTCTCTCTCTCAGAAATAAATTTAAAAAAACATTATAAAAATTAAAAAAAATAAAGTATGGCTTTTTTAAACACCGTTCAATGAAATGGTGTGAATTCAAGTCATTCTTGTATGCCAAAGAAAGGAAAAACTGTCATGGATGATACTCATAGTACAGTGTTCTCTGAATTATAAGCAGCACAGGTCTTAAACACAAAGTGACCATTCACAAAAAGCAATATGACAAGGTAAAATGAAAAGATTCTGAAAGACAATAGAAAGAGAGGGAGATGTAAATAAAGTAGGAAAGGAATAATAACCAATGCTTCTATGCTGGACTTGCTAGGTACTTCACATGTATGACTTAATCTTCACAGCATTCCCATGAGGACAGTACTATAGTTATCTCCACTTTACGGGAGAAAATGTAGACACAGGGTTAAATAGTTTGCCCAAGACCACACAACGGGTGAGCGGCATACCTAAGATTTGGGGCTGGGTAGCATGGCTCTCCAGAGCCTTAATTCTCAACAGGGGTGAGAATTAGTTCTTGAGGGTGGGGAGGTGAAACAATCATAGACGTTACCATGGTCTGTGGTCCTCCAAAGGGCATAAACAGACATAAAGTAAATCAATGGTATTAACATCTTAGGGGGCAGAGGGAATTGGTTAGGAAAAACATGTCCAAAAAGTCTCCTTGTGGGGGGCAATAATAAAAAAAAGGTTGAGAGGCACTACTCTAGAGATTGTACTGTCAGCTGCCATTTAGCAATGCCTCTCGATCTTAGTGTTGTGTGTTTTTCTTTTCTCAGAGAACAAGTTGACGGGGTAACACTCACATTTCATTAATAATGTGGATTCATGAGCTGCATAACAATGTGGATTCACAATCTGCTAAAACGTAGCAATTCTGAAAGAGCTAGTTTAGCTATCTCCAATTAATCAATTATGCATTTATCAAATAAAACAGAATTTACTGTATGCACATTACTTCTGTTGGTATTCATCTTAGTTTCATGACTCTATGTTCCCACCACAAAAGATAACTTCTAGGGAAATGTATGGAGTAGGTATAGCTTATTCTGGCACTTTCCCTGTTACCTTGCTATTCCACATCTCCCTCCTACTCATTTATTCATTAGACCCATAAACATTTATTGAGCACTCTGTGCAATTTCATCCACTCCTGTCATTTTCATGACAACATATATGCTAATGTGTCTCATTTATTTAATTAATCTGAAACCTCTAATCTAGCAAAAACTTCTCCTCTCAAGTTCCAAAGGACCAGACGGCCTAGTGGACATTTTGCCTTAAAGTTCCCCAAATCACTTTAAACCCAATGTGTCCAAAGGGAGGCGTCTCTCCCCTTCCATACATGGTTCTGCTCTTGGTTCCTCTCCCTCGGGTGGGAACTGCATCTACTTCATCATCACCCAGGCTTGAAACCTGCAAACCTGTCACGAGTCACCTTCAGCCAGTGACCACACCTTGACAATTATGCTTCATCAGATCTTCCTCTTGAGCCAGACTATTGTTCCTAAATATAGAGTCTTATAATCTCTACCTGGAAAACGTCCCCCAGCTATGAAACCCTTGAATAACTGTCTGCTGCTTAAGGAATATAGACCCTCTGTGCTCCGGCCTCTGCCTACCTGTCTGCAGCAGGCACACCATCCTGTCACCACTCATAACCTAAGCTTTTTAGACCTGTAACTTCTTTTTAACATTGGCATTTTCTAAATGTTTAAATCCAGAGGCCCTGAATTGGCATGTATGGATCCACCAAAGCTACCTTTGATATAGATAATATACAGATCAGAAAACAGGGTTGGGGCGCCTGGATGGCTCAACCAGTTGAGCCTCCTATTTTAGCTCAGGTAATGATCTCATGCTTTGTGGGTTCAAGCCCCATGTTGGGGTCCACATGGACAGTGTGGAGCCTGCTTGGGATTCTCTCTCTGCCCCTCCCCTCCTCAAATGCTCTCTCTCAAAAATAAATGAACATTAAACACACACACACACACACACACACACACACTGAAAGAAAAGAAAGAAAGAAAACAGGGTCTTTGTTTTTCCTAAACATAGATTTCCTCGCTAAAGCGTATTCTTCTCTCTTTACAGGAGTGCCTGGGTGGCTCAGTCGGTTAGGCATCGGACTTTGGCTCAGGTCATGATCTCACGGTTCGTGAGTTTGAGCACTACATCAGGCTCTGTGCTGACAGCTCAGAACCTAGAGCCTGCTTCGAATTCTGTGTCTCCTCCTCTCTCTCTCCCTCCCGTACTCATGCTCTGTCTCTCTCAGTCTCTCAAAAATAAACAAATATTTAAAAAATTAAGAAAATAATATAAAGTGTGCTCTTCTGGAAAGTAAGAACACTAGACAAAATATATTTCTATCACTCCTTCAGTGCCCTGCATACAGTAGGTGCTCAATAAATATATTTTATTTGTAAAAATAGTGACGAAGTCACTACTGAGTATTATTTTACAGGCTTGGATGTTCTTTCTCTTAGAAATAAAATTATGTTATGAGACCACAGTATTTCTTATTCATATAATTTGACGGGAGGAAAGACGAAATAAACTATAAATTCAATTTACAGACTTACTTATTGAGGAAATTGAGATATTACTAAGTAAAATATAGATATCCAGTCCAGCTCTTTCAAAAGACAGATATGTAAAAATGTAGCTATTGCTAAAACCAGTTTGTGACATGCTTTCTCGGGTTACTTAATGTCATTATAGCTTGTAATCAATATATAAACAACAGAGTTCCCAAGCAACACATAAGTCTCTGAAAGAAATTGATGAAAACAAACTGTTTTTGCTAAAAATTTGGGACTTTAACCAAAACATATATTTTAATTTCAGAAGAAAAAAGCATACTTTGAATCATAGTTACCCACATTGAATCATAGTTACCCATCAGCTTGAAGCTACTTTACCAAATCTAAATTCATTATAAGAGATAGAAATACATATAAACATGAAATTATCATTGAAAAGAATTCACAATTCTAATTCTTTTTTTTAAAGTTTATTTGTTTATGTTTTAGAAAGGGAGAAGGAGTGTGTGTATGCACAAGTGGGGAGGGGCAGAGAGAGAGGGAGATACAGAATGCAAAGCAGGCTCCACGCTCAGGACTCTCAGCACAGGTTTGAACCCACCAATCATGAGATCGTGACCTGAGCCAAAGTTTGACACTTAACCAACTGAGCCATCCCGACACCCCATTATAATTTTAATTCTTAATAGTCCAATATTTCTTGTTTTGTGAGTGAATTCCCAGGATTTTCTGAGCTCAAAGGTCCAGGGTTTTGGCCTAGCGCCAGACTGGAATGCAGACCCTATCTTACAAAATCCTCTAGAGCAAATACATCCTAGCTAGGGTTTTTTTCTTCTTTTAATCAAAGTCTTATACTTCCCATTGTACCAGATCCACAGAAATATTTCCTTTTGTAAATTAGAGCTATCCACTTTGGTCTCAACTGTCAAGAAAATTCTTAGAAAATTTGAAACTAGTAATAAAAGTGGACTTACAGAATTCTTTCACTTGTCAGTATTAGCAAGTAATGTCAATACAGTACCTATAAAAGACTTGTCCGTATACCAATTGATACTTATTTTGATCAATCACTGGCTCATATTTAATTCTTCCCTAATTGTGTGTGTTCACCAAAGGGCACATTCCTATTTGCCATTTAGTATTTTGTCTGAATATACCTTTATTTTTAGTCTGGTGCTCAAAAAAATGTGTTTTGTATGTGAATAAAATTGAGAATACCTCTGTATCTTTTAAATAAGCAATACATGAGGGGCACCTGGGTGACTTAGTCAGTTAAACCTTGACTCTTGATTTTGACTCAGATCATGATCTTATGGTTCGCAATTTTGAACCCCATCTGCACTGACAGTGTGGAGCCTACTTGAGAAGCTCGCTTGCTTTCTCTCTCCGCCCCTCCCCCTCCCTCCCTCTCTCTCATATATAGACTAAGAACAAGAAATATAGGAATAAAAATATTTTGAAAAATAGTTTTCAGTTGTAAAATTAGGTTGGTCACTACCATATCTTTCAAAACTCTGCAAATGGTGGTTGAAACAAATAGACTGCTTGGAACATATTTTAATTAAAAGTCACACGCAAACCCAGGTATAAATGTATATGAATCTACATAGATTTATTGGTATTAAAATTATCTAAGCATTTTCAAGGATTGAAATACATAGAGTCCAGAGAACTAATACTTCATTCATCACGAAAGATTAATTTGCTCTATGAGACTATGGAATGAACAGGCATTCACCACCTGAAGACATTTTAGTGCAACCGTCTCTCACAAATACTGCACTTCTAGTTCTTGCTCTCTCGTGGAAAAGTTGTAACAAGCAAAGCAAACACCTTTATGGTAATCAATAAGTAGCATTAGTGCTACATATATTATAATTCCAACCAAGTTGGATCTATTTCTGTTTTATGTTCCAGTGTACAGCATTCTCATTTGGTGATGTCAAGAGGGTGAAAAATGTGCTGTTCATAAAATGAAGTATTGAGTTTGCTTTAAATATTCCATCTTACAAAAACACTCTCAAAACATGGAAGTCTACCTTCAAGTTTAACAGAATAATGTATGTTGGAAAGGGATAGAAATAATTTACTTCTTATACATGTATTATGAGCATATTTATTTAATTAAACACACACAAGAATTACATAATTCCACAAACACCAAAATTGACCTGCTATAGTTTTTAGCATTCTCAACCTATATGCCAACATAATTTTTACATATCGTAATGATGGATTAGAATAAATTTATATTTTTGTAAGGTAGCATTTAGGTAGTGTTTTAATATCATTTGCAACAATGTACTTTATTATTGACAAAGAACTCCAACAAACAGCTGGGTTTTTTTTTTTAAAGAACCATATAGTGTATTTGAACCATTATTATTTTTGGCCAGGTTTTGAAAATCCATTTATTAATTAGAAATAAACTGACAGATGAGACAGGGGGAAAAAAACCCTATTTATTAAAATCAACACACCTCCCTTTTGCTTCATTTCCTGGATTCTTGACTCTTTAATCCAATTAGCATCAGGCTGTGGAGTATGAAAGAGAATCTGCACAATCATTACTCAATTAAGAGTGCTTTCTAATGACCTGTGTGTCACCCTTTCGCTCTTAGGATTGTTACTTTTTCTTCCAGTTAGGACACAAAGCAGATCCTTTCTTTTTTCAAATTGCATGGAAAGGATGACTTCAATTTCGTTGTAGATTATTAAAAGCAGAGCTAAACTAACTAACCCCTGTGACAGCAAACCCATCAGTGGTTGCCCGGAGGCAGGAGGCTGGAGGGGAGGAGGCAAAGGGAGGGAGGAATCAGCAAAGGTACAAGACAGCTCTGGAGGTGATGGATGTGTTCACTGTCTTCCTCAGGCTGGTGGTTTCAGGGATACATACAGATGTCAAAGCTTACCCAGTTGTACACTTCCAGCATGATTTCTTGTATGTGATTTATCCCTTAAAAATGCTTGAAAAAATGTAGCTTGGTTACAAAAGCGAAGGTAATTACTAAAGTAAAAGTTTTTGTCAAGTGACTGATTTATACTGTGTTCCTCAAGGGGTAAGAGGTTTTTCTTTTTACTTTGTTTTACTTGTGATGTAAATTAGAAATTTAAGAAAGCTTACTTAATGGGGCGCCTGAGTGACTCAGTTGGTTAAGCATCGGACTTCGGCTCAGGTCATGATCACACAGTTCGTGGGTTCAAGTCCTGCGTCAGGCTCTGTGCTGACAGCCAGCTCAGAGTCTGGAGCCTGTTTCAAATTCTGTATCTCCCTCTCTCTCTGACCCTCCCCTGGTCATGCTGTCTGTCTCTCTCTCTCTCTCAGAAATAAATAAAAAAACAAACCAACAACAACAAAAAAAGGTGGTTGACTAAGAAAGCTTACTTAAGCCAAGCATAGCTTTCTATGTATTATTTTGTTGTTTTCTATTACAAGTCATAGGTGCAATCTGTCATTTTAAGAAATGCAAAAGCAAGGAGCTTGTTACCAAAAAAATTAATAAATGTTCTAAAGTTGTACATTGTTTCAAGCTCACAAATCATCTTTTGCTCGTAACTTTATGATCTTGGTCTTTGATCTTTTTGTTCTTCAGTTTGGTGATTAAAATTTAAAACCTCATATTTATTATTTTTTATACTTCCCCCTTAAGATTAATTATGATTGTTTCATATTTCCACAATACATATTTAATAAATTTAAGTCTTTCCTTGTATAAGAAGAGAATGAGTTGTCAAGATTCTTAAGGATGACTTTACAACGTCACAACTCTGGGAGAAATTGCCCCTCATTATGTATCAAGCGACTTTAGTCTAGAAAAGAGCAGACATTTAAAAATAAAAAAGGAAGGGGCGCCTGGGTGCCTCAGTGGGTTAAGCAGCTGACTCTTGATTTCGGCTCAGGTCATGACCTCATGATTAGTGAGATCGAGCCCTTCATTGGTGGGCGCTAAGAGTGCAGAACCTGCTTGGGATTCTCTCTCTGTCTTGCTCTCTCTGCCCCTCCCCTTCTCCTGTGCTTGTGCACACACATGCACTCTCTCTTTCAAAATAAATAAATAAACATTTATAAATAAATTAATTAATAAATACACACATAAAAATGGAAGAAAGAAAAGAGGAAAGAGAGGAAAGAAAGGGAGTACGAAGAAAGGTGGATAATTTAAGCAGAATGGTAACAGGTGAACAGAAGTCCTACATTCTTATAGAGATGTACTCAAGTAGCTGCTGAACTGAAAGGCTTGTCACCTTCTGGGACAGCTGTGTCCCCCTGGCAGAGAGATAGCCTTCATTCGGGAGGAGCCACGCAAGAGGACAGTGCTCATCCTCACGCCCCAACCGCCATACATATTTGTATCAGGCTTCGGTATAAATGGAAGAACTGAGCCTGTTAGAGCATTGCAACAAAACATCTTAAAATTGGGCGTTTAATATTCCTTAAGGTAAACTGATGTGCAGTGTACTCAGCCTGACCCAGCCAAATATGCGTTAGCATAAGGCAGTAAAATTCCAGATTGGGATTCTGAAAGTTTAGGGTTTTGAAATACAGAGAATCCAAATGATTCACCATTGACATCAACCACAATACATTTTTATCCTCCTTAGAGTAAACTGAAAATTGCAAAATATATACCGTAGTTTCCCACAGTAGGTAACTGAGATATAGTGCGTCTTCATTCTAGACTGTTTCCCTAGCAAATTAGCTCACCACGGCCCACGCTGGATTCCACACAGAGGGCATAATGCCTGGCGAGCAACCTGCCCTGCGGAATAGTTGCAGTGCTGCCTTGCTTCAGGCAAAGCGCTAAACTAAATTTCTGTCTCCCATTGTCATTGACAGTAGAACAGCTGGAAATTAAAGATTTCGAGATACATTATAATGTTTTCCTTAAAAAACTAATTTTTTTTACCGTTTTATTTATTTTTGAGAGAGCATGAATGGGAGAGGGGCAGAGAGAGAGGGACACACAGAATCTGAAGCAGGCTTCAGGCTCTGAGCTGTCAGCACAGAACTCTGTGTGGAACTCGAACCATTGAACCACGAGATCATGACCTGGGGCGAAGTCAGATGCTTTAACCTATTGAGCCACTCAGGTGCCCCTTTAAAACGTTGTTTTATACATACAGTAGCAAAAGTATTCTTAACAAAACTTTGGAGGGACCAATATATTCTTATAGACCCTACATGAGAACTATGTTAATTTTCTCACCATGACCCCCATATTTTTATGTCCTTGTAATCTGATATTAAAGTATATTTTATTTAAGGGGAACCAGGCTGGCTCAGTCCATAGAACATGCGATTCTTGATCGCGGGCTTGTAAGTTCGAGCCCCACTTTGGGTGTAGAGATTATGTAAAAAAATAAAATCTTTTTAAAAAGGGTATTTTACTTCAAACATTAATGATGGGCTTTTCCACTTTCACTTAAGCGTCAATACAGGCAGGCTTCTGTGAGCTGTATGGTACTGTGGAGTTTGTCCATACCTAACTAAAAGTACCTCGCTTAGCAAGCTGGAAAAGCCATGGTACCCGGTTGGAACCTGCCTGGTTTGACTTCCTGTGAAGTGAATGTCCACCAGTGGTTTGGCATCATGTTGAAGATTCACAGCCACGTCATGTAATTTATGGTCACAGACTGCTCTCATGGCGTCTTCCTCCCTCAAACAACCTTTGGTATAAATAGTTTGCCCTGCTAAGCTGAGAGAAATACAACAGGGACCTGGAACCAGAGAACGGTGTACCTGTTTGTGTAAATTGTGGGCAAGAACTACTTACGTTATGAACATTAAAACAGTTTGCAAGGGCTTTAGAACATTCCAGCAGCAGGTTATTGAACTATTTGCTTGGTCTTTAGTACTAAAATGTTTATATGACGTTACACTATTTTGCTGACCAATAAAAGTATCCATACTAAAAGAAAATTGAGGAAAAAACAGCTGCTTTTAAACAGAGATGTAAGAGGCACCTGGGTGGCTCAGTCGGTTAAGCATCTGACTTTAGCTCAGGTCAGGATCTCATGGTCTGTAGTTTTGAGCCCCGTGTCAGGCTCTGTGCTGACAGCTAAAAGCCTGGAGTCTGCTTCAGATTTTGTCGCCCTGTGTCTCTGTCCCTCCCCCCTGTTTACACTCTGTCTCTCTCTCAAAAATAAATAAACACTTAAAAACATATATTTAAAAATAAACAGAGAGATAAGGTTAATAAATGAAAAGAAGGTATTGTACTTTGTATCTGATTGTAGTAATGCATTCATGTGAACACATCACCACTTACAGTCAAGTATAATGCTATACCTGACACTATTTCAATCTTCCTTTTTCAACAAAAGTTACATATTCAAAGATAACATATTTCTTAGGTTAATTTTCATTTTATTTCTAGTTTAACAAGTTTCTCTGTTTTAATGAAATGCTCTCCATTACTCCCCCTGAAAACTGAGAGTGTTTATTGCCTTCAAGGTCCACCTTTAACGTACCAACACTGGGGGCACCTGTGTGGCTCAGTTGGTTAAGCGTCCAACTTAGGCTCAGGTCATGATCTCACGGTTTGTGGGTTCGGGCCCTATGTTGGGCTTTGCGCTGACAGCTCAGAGCCTGGAGCTTGCTTCAGTTTCTGGTCTCCCTCTCTCTCTGCCCCTCCCCTGCTCACACACTGTTTCTCTCTCTCTCTCTCTCTCAAAAATAAATAAACATTAAAAAAAAAAACATACTAACACTGGATCTACCATCAGTAATATTCCAATAAACTCTAACCCTCACCTGGAAGAGAAAATAAAGATATCACAAAAGCTCGAGAATTTACCATTTGACACAATGTCAAATCAACCATACTCAGATTATTACAACAGATGACACACTAAATGTAATTTACACTTTCTTCAAAGATTTGAAAACCAAAAAAAAAAAAAAAAACGATTTGAAAACCAATCCAGAATTTCACAGTGTGTCATCCTCACCACCACACTTGGTCATCATTCATTCTAGCTATAGTTACTGAGGCCACCACATGCCACACACAATGCTAGGCACAAGAAATGAAATGACAGCTAGACACACAGCATGGACTCCGATCTCTAGGAACTTGCATCAGATAATACTGAATGGGTACATAAAAGAAACACACGCTAAAGCATCAATACCATGCCAGGTACCGGAGAGTTCACAGTGCCTACCATGAACCTGAAGCAAGACCATATTTTCTGCTGTCTTTTACTCAGTTTTTGGTTTATTTGCTAGTACCCATAACTTAGTCAACTTGAAACAATTTAATGAGTACAACTTCAGGTAACCATATCAATGCTCTACAGAAGTCAAACATAGCATGATAACTTCACCTATTAATCTTACCATTTCTGTTTAAAAGCGGTTAATTTTTTTCCTTAGATTTCTTTTGGCATGCATGTTTTTACTGATCATCAAAATAGTGTCATGTCATTTATACATTTTGCTTGCTCTGACATATATTCGGTAATTTTAAGAGCATGTTAGGTCAGCTTATCAGTCATAATGGATGAGAATCACTAGTCTGTTTCCCAAACCGGTTATTTCCCAGTAGGAAGTATGAGGTCATCTGTCTTCTTGACCCAGAAGGCACAAATTATCCAACTATAGAGGGAAGAGTTTTTGCTGTGTATCTGGTATCTAATTTTTTTTCTCCACCCAGATTTAGTCTGTGAAAAATACAGCTGATAGAGCTGAGGGTGATGGAGACAGTGGTCCAAATAATTCTGGAAAGTCTAGCTTCATTTACATTCTCCCCCTTGATTGTGCCTTAGGCCTGATGCTTGGGAGAGCAGGTGAGTAGTGGACTTAGGATAGGACGTAGGCTGGAGAGCAGGCAGCCCCCACCAGAGGGGTGCACATGGCCCCTAGCACTCAAGGCACCAGCAGGCCAGCTGGCTTTGGCAAAAGGGGCTGCCCTTAGGGGCAGTGCGATCTGGGGGAGGGTGCGTGGTTTAATTCATCATCTGTGCTACTCTCATTTCTTCTCCATTGTTTCCTATCTGAGTTAAAGATACCACCTGCTTACTGAAAATCAGCCCCTGAGGGCATAAGCAAGGAAGACAGTGTCAGGATTGATCTTGAAGTTTAGGCAGCAAGAGGAGGAAAGGGAGAGTCTGACTGAGGAGAAGGAAAAGAGGCGGGTAATAGGAACAACTGATCATAGGTTCCGATGGCATGGAAGGATTGTTGGATTTGAAGTAGTAAAGAAATGAGGTGAAAGAGGAATAGGGGAGTGGCAGGGGGTTCAGAGGGAAGCAGGTTTGAGGTTTAAGTCTGCTGTGGCCACAGGAGGTAGTGGCTGACCTAGTGATGGGAAGTCTTTAAAGGGGAAGTGCAAGGTGGAAATATCAAGACCTATCATCCTTAGTGTACGGATGCCTTCCAGGAAATGAGAGTGCTAAGCGCATCACTGCTATGGAGGGGATTCATTATTGCCTGGCCTCTAGAAGATGCATTTCTGATATCACTTACCTACTGTCAACATACGTTAATGTACAAATAGGGATTTATTGGCTGAGATTTTATCTACATCTTTTAGAATTTTCCAATGGACCAAGTGGAACATAATCCACATCTATGTTATCACTCACTCACCTAGAGCTGTAGACCACAGCAAGCTTTACCTTTGAGCACCCTACCTACTTAGGCATGAAGCTGGGTAAACTAGCCCATGAAGGCTTTTTTACTGCCTATAAGCTAGGATTGGTTTGTACATTTTTTTCACTGATGGCAAAACATCAAAACAAGAATAATACCTTATGAGAAGGGAACATTAGAGGTGCACCCGGGTGGCTCAGTCAGTTAAGCTTCTGATTCTTGATTCTGGCCCAGGTCATGATCTCATGATGTGTGGGTTCCAGCCCTGCATGGGGTTCTGAGCTGATGGTGCATGGCCTCCCTGGGGCTCTCTCCCTCTGCCCCTTCAACAGACACACTCTCTCTCTCAAAATGAATAAATAAAATAAAAAAAATAAAAAAGAAGAAGTGATTAAACAAAATTCAAATTTTAGTGCCCATAAATAAAGCTTTATTGGAACATGGTTATGCCCATTTGTCAATTTCTGTGGGTGGCTGCTCTCCCACTACAAGGGCAGTGGTGAGTAGTTGGGACAGAGAGCAGATATTCTACAAAGGCTAGAGCATTTATTACCTGGCCTTTACAGATAAAGTTTATTGAGTCCTTATTATTTTAATAAGCATTAAAATAATCCTTAACTTATTTATTCTTTGAGGGGTGCCTGGGTGGCTCAGTCGGTTGAGCTTCCAACTTCTGCTCAGGTCATGATCTTGTGGTCCATAGATTCGGGCCCTGCCTTGGGCTCTGTGCTGACAGCTAAGAGCCTGGTGCCTGCTTCAGATTCTGTGTCTCCCTCTCTCTCTGCCCCTCCCTGACTCACACATGTAGGAGCATGGGCTCTATTTCTCTCTTTCAAAAAAAAAAAAAAAACCACTTAAAAAAACAACAACAACAACGAAAAACCAAGATGTTCATCACAGGAGAGACCATTGCACTACTCAGAAAAGAGATTGGCCAGTGGGATTTGGGCTGAGGGAAGTACTGGGATGGCTGTGTGCTCCCTCTGCTCCTGCTGTGGGACCAAAGTGTGCTGAACAGGATGGCCTGGGACAGATCTGGGGGAGATCAGACCCGATTTAAACCTTTGTGCTGCACATCATTAGCCAGTTACCCGGTTTCTTTGAGACTCAGCTTATTAGTACATGAAGTGGGATAGAATCGTTACCTTGCTGGGTTGATGACATGTGATAACCTTTACAAAAGACCCTGTACGGATAGACCTTCAGTAAATGTTTCTTTTTTCCCCTCTTTAGCAGTGAGATTTTAAGGAAGAATGAAGTAAAACTTACATCACCAAGAGACTGTTTAACACACTGCCGTAATAAGAGAAAAAAATTATTTTCATCTCATAATCTTCACACTTCAGAGAATTCAATTAGAAACTATAAAGAAATCTCAGCCTTTACCCGGAATGAAGCAGAAGGAATTAAGGGACTATGGTGCTGAAAACACACCATGCTGTAACATGAATATCCCAAATTCAGAGCCAGTTAATACCTTAGAGTACAGTCAGATGACTGAATATTGTATAGCTATTAAAAGAAAGGTAAACAGAAAGAAAGGAAGGAAGGAAGGAAGGAAGGAAGGAAGGAAGGAAGGAAGGAAGGAAGGGAGGGAGGGAGGAAGAGAAAGAAAGAAAGGAAGGAAGGAAGGAAAGAGGAAAGAAAGGAGAAAAAAAAGAAAAGGAAGTGTTTTTAATAACATAAAATGTAGATAGAAAAGAGTGAAAAAAGCAGAATATAAAATTTTAATATTTTTAGTTTTTAAAATGTTATTTACTTTGAGAGAGAGAGACCCAGAGAGCATGAGCAGGGGAGGGACAGAGAGAGAGGAAGAAAGAGAATCCCAGGCAGGTTCCATGCTGTCAGTGCAGACCCTGACATGGGGCTCAGTCCCACAAATCATGAGATCATGACCTGAGCCAAAATGGAGTCAGATACTTAACTGACCAAGCCACCCAGATGCCTCTAAAAGTTTATATACAATGCAAGCTCAACTGTATTTAAAGGAAAACACACACACACACACACACGCACACACACACCACACAAAGAATAGTAAGGGATAAAAATGTACATGGACTTAAAAAAAAACAGCTTTACTGAGTTATAATTCACATACGAGGACATAAACTTTTAAAACAAAACAAGAGAATTTGAAAAGATTTGGACTTGTAGTGGGTGCTTCAGTCTGGGGGTGCACATATTTAGTCTTTTAGAGAAACTGTGGGAAGCATCCACTTAGTTCAAGTTTTCAAATCCTTCATTTTGCAGCTAAGGAAACAGAGCCCAAGAGAAGTGACGAGACCAGCCTAAAAAAGTGCAACAAACTAGTAGCAAAGCAGGAACTAGAGCTTTCAGTTTTAAGTCCAAATACACCGAAGCATCCCAATTATTTACATCCTCCTTGCTCTCATCCATATTCACGTACAGCTTTGATGTCACTGCAGTTATAATATAGACACATATTTGGGGACTGCTAATTCTTTAAAACAGTTTTCCTCTGGTCAAGTCTCTCTATGTCAACTTTTATTCTTCTTTATGCCTCTCTCCTAGCTTGTATACCCAGCACATGTGCTGTATTTGCGAGCCTGTGGAATATTTTTGTAAAAAGCCCCAGACACTCAAAGGGCCCTTTTATGAGCATTTGTTGGAATCTCTGACCTCATTTTTAAATTTAAATTTTAAATTCTTTCCTCTTCAAAGTCTGCCTCTTTAGAAAGTATTTAGAATCTTTCCTTTTAATTTTTCAAGACAATAGTTTGCTTTTAAAAATGTGTACTTCCCTCCGCAGCCTCCTGAAGGAAGAGCTGGTTTCTGTCAAACTTACCACCTCCCCTTCCCCCAGTAAAGAATTCTCTGCCTAGAATATGAATAAAAACTTGAAATATTAAAAAAAGAAAAGAATTCTCCACCACAGGTCATTAAGGATCTTAGTTTTCTCTTTCCCTTGTTCCTTAGAACGTTCCACCCATGCGTGCACTTTAGAATCACCTGTGGGGCTCCGAATTTATTTTTACTGAGATGAGGACGTGATTCTTACCTTCAACCAAGACTGACAACTTCTGCCTTGGATAAATAGGTTAAAATGAATGCATTTTCCTAAGGATAGTTTTGCTGTAAAATAAGTCCAATTGGGAAATTAAAAGGTTTGACCTTTGTAAAAGAAATCTCATTCAGTGTCATTTGGAGCGGGTGGGGGTGGGGGTGGGCGTTGTGGACGAGACCAGTGAAATTGTACAACTAACTGTTCCCGTTTATTGATTCATTCATTCAAAACCTACATGATGCCAGACACTAGAGATTTGCACATACTCCCTGCCCTCAAAGGGCTTATAACTTAGTAATAGGAAAAAGAGTACTTCAGTAAATTTGGTGAAGGCCATATGTACTGTGAGAGAGGCATATACAGGCCTCCTCTGAATAAAGAGTATCTTAGAATCTAATTTCAGGCATAGTGATAGAATATATTTTTATCACATTTTATCCAAATCAAGTTTTTAAAATATAATAGAAATTATAGGACAGTGGGATGTAGATAAACACCATAGTTATATCAGAAGCAAATGGGAAGTTTGAAACTGAGGTTAAATTTGAGGGGGCCTTGAAATAACAAAATTGCTTCAACATTGGTATAAAAGATAGAAAAAAGTCATGTTGATATATGATACTTAAGTTATTTAGAATTATAGGAAAAGATAGTTACAGAGTTAGATTAAAAGTAGAAAAGCAGGGTGTCTGGGTGGCTCAGTCGGTTGGGTGTCCGACTTCAGCTCAGGTCATGATCTCGTGGCCCATGGGTTCGAGCCCTGCGTTGGGCTCTGTGCTGACAGCTCAGAGCCTGGAGCCTGCTGCAGATTCTGTGTCTTCCTCTCTCTCTGCCCCTCCCCCACTCATGCTCTGTCCCTGTCTCTCAAAAAATAAACATTAAAAAAACTATTTAAAAAAGTATAAAAGCAATAAAAATACAGGAGAGAGGGCCAACAGAACAGACCAAGAATAGAATAGAAACAATCTGTAGGGAATGGAAAAAGAGCAAGAAAAACAAAGTAAAAGAGAATCTCATGAAGAAAGCATAATCATTCCAAAATAGAATTAAAATATAGTTAGTATCACAATGATATATGAAAGGGAAGGAAAAAATGACAAATTTTAAAGAAAATAGATTATGAATAATAGCACAGTGGTTGAAAATAGATGCTATTAAAAAATCATTTACTATTTACTTAAAATATGCTATATAAAATGTACCTCTTTAGTTCATTAAAAAAACATTATTTTAAGAGTGAGCAGACTGAAAATAAAAATCACTTAAAGGGATGCCTGGCTGGTTCAGTTAGAAGAGTGTGCGACTCTTGATCTCTGGTGGGGGTTGTGAGTTCGAGCCCCACATGGGGTGTAGAGATTACTTAAATTAATAAAGTTAAAAAAACAACTTTGTAAAGAATTGCAAACATGGGGGTGCCTGGGTGGCTCAGTCGGTTGGGTGTCCGACTTTGACTCAGGTCACAATCTCACAGTTCGTGGGTTCAAGCCCCATGTCAGGCTCTGTGCTGACAGCTAGCTCAGAGCCTGGAGCCTGTTTCAGATTCTGTGTCTCCCCCTCTCTCTGACCCTCACCTTCTCATGCTGTCTCTCTCTCTCAGAAATAAAGCGTTAAAAAATTAAAAAAAAAAAGAATTGTAAAAATATCCTTACTTAAATTTTAACATATGAATAACCTAGTAAAATTCAAGAAAGAACTCGTAGTGAAAGCAAGCCCAATGCACTAGGAGAATTTCCTCAGCAAAGAATCTGGGTATCTTGTTCTATATATTCTCCAAAATTCTTTAAAAATCCTACAAATTTCTACTACAAAGAAATCCTGAAAATATGCCCAGAGTGGGGGGTGGATCTAAAACTTTTCAGCTTGACACTAAAACCCCATTCTAGACATTGATGGAAAGTGAGCTGAATATAACACTCAATTTAGCACTACAGATACATTATACCACATTGCTGAGAGTGTGTTTATAACCAATAGTAATTTATGAATTAGAGGGGTTCTTTTTGCATTTGGAGCAAGTTTATTAAAACAGCTATATTGCTAATAAAGTAGTAGATTTTTGGTCACAAAAGAAAGTTGAGTTAGGCTATTGTAACTACTGCTTCAGTGCTAGTATATTGTCTTACAAAATGTTGTAAAGAGATAGTGCCCCTTTAGCAAAGTAGTTCATGATGGTAGTTTGGGCAGAAGCACTGCATGTAGGGAAGTCACATCCATATTCAGAGTGTCTAGTCCATTAAGAACAAATGCTGCCCCTTTCATGAGGGACATAGTCTAATGTAATCAACCCGATACGTGCTATCTAACAGGAGAATGGTGCCAGAGAGGGGACTCGGTGTTGGTCTCTGCTGTTGGCATATTGGGCACTCAGTGGGGGCCCTAGCCAGGGTGGTCTTGGTGAGTGGAAGTCTGTGTTGCCATCATGGCCACATTGTTCATGAACCCACTGTGTGATGACAAAAGTCACTGGGGAAGGAGGTGGACTGATAGCCAAAGAATGGGTCATCTTAGCCACTATTGTGGTATTCCACACAACATTCCTTCTTATTTATTTGAGGGAGACAGAGAATCAGAGAGAGAACACACATGCAAGTGGGGGTGAGGGGCAGAAGGAGAGAGAGAATCTTAGGCAGGCTCCACATTCGGCAAAGATCCCCATGAGGGGCTCAATCCCATGACCTGAGCCAAAATCAAGAGTCAGACACTCAACCAACTGGGCCACCCAGGTCCCTCCCCAGAGCATTGCTTCTGATGGAGGAGCTCCATCAGGAAGTGGGACAATGGAACCATGCTTATAACATTTTCTGGTCTTACCGTATTTCTCACCAGCCTGAGGCAGTTGTCTGGATAGAGTAGTGTAATGGCTGCTTGAAGACTCCGTTATAGAACCAGTGAGGTGGCAGCACCTTGCAGGGCTGGGTAAGGTTCTCCAGGAGGCTGTATTTACTCTAAATCGGCATCCAGTATACTGTGCTGTTTCTCCAACAGTCAGGATTCACGGGTCCAAGAATCAAGAGATAAAAATTGGAGAGGCACCGCTTAATACTACCCCAGTGATCCACTAGCAAAATTTTTGCTTCCGGTCCCTGTGACCTTATGCTCTGCTGGACTAGAGGACTTAGTTCCAAAGGGAGGAATGCTTCCATCAGAAGGCACAGCAGTGATTACATGGACTGGAATTTAAGACTGCCACCTGGCCGCTTTGGGCTTCTCATGCCTCTGAACTAACAGGCAAAGAAGGGAGTTACTGTTCTGGCTAACTGATTGATCGCAATTACCAAGGGCAAATCAGGTGGCTTACCACATAATGGAGGTAAGAAGGAGTATGTCTGATATTCAAGAAATGCCTCAGGGCTTCACTTAGTACTATACCCTGGATTCAAGTCAATGGAAAACTACAACAATCTAATTCTGGCAGATCTGTTAGTGGCCCAGATTCTTCATGAATGAAGGTTTGGGACACCCTACTGGGTAAAGAACCATAACCAGCCAAGGCGCTGGCTGAAGAATATGGAATGGGTAGTGGGAGAAGGTAGTTGTAAATAACAGTTGTGACCGTGTGACCAGTTACAGAATGAAGACCATAATTGTTACAAGTATTTCTTCCTTATTTTGTTATGAATATGATTGTGTGTGTACATATGTGTGTATGCATGTATGTATCTACATATTTGTTTTCCTCCCTCTCTTATTCCCTTATCATATAAGATATATATGACTTATATCAGAGTATTTAAGGGGCACCGGGTGGCTCAGTCAGTTAAGCGCCTGACTCTTGATTTTGGCTCAGGCCATGATTTCATGGTTTGTGGGATCAATCCCAGGATCAAGCTCTTTGCTGGCAGCACAGAGCCAGGAGCCCATCCCCTGTTTGTGTACATGCTCTCTCTCTCTCTCTCTCTCAAAATAAATAAACATTAAAAAAGAATTAACTTTACATTATAGCATTTAAGTTACCAGATACCAAGGAAAAGCATGAACATGACCCAAGGACTCTGAGCCTCTTCTAGGAAGGAGTTGGTATGTTCTCAGTTGTACACAGGATAGTCAGATCATGTTAGGTGGAAGGATGACTTTTTTACTGTCTTTATTAGGAAATTAAGTGTGGTTTAAGGAGATGTGTTTGAAAGTCAAGTTGATAAGCAGTAGACTGTGATGGATAATTTTATGTGTCAGCTTGTCGAGGCTGTGGTGCCATTGTGTGGTCAAACACCAGTTAAAATTTTACATTTATTTATTTTTGAGAGACAGAGAGAGACAGAGCGTGAGTGGGGGAGGGGCAGAGAGAGAAAAAAGAGACACAGAATCTGAGGCAGGATGCAGGCTCTGAGCAAGCTGTCAGCACAAAGCTCAGACACAGGGCTCGAACCCACAAACCATGAGCTTATGACCTGAGCTGAAGTCAGACACTCAACCGACTGAGCCACACAGGCGCCCCTTCAAACACCAGTTTAGATGTTGCTGTGAAAGTATTTTTTTTCATTTAACGTTTAAATCAGTGACCTTTAGTAAGGCAGATTACCCTTCCTAATGTGGATGCTCCACATCCCATCAGCTGAAGGCAGTAAGACTGAGCTTTCCCAGGAAAGAAGGAAATCTGTCTCCAGACTGCCTTCACCCTCAAGACCACTACATCAACTCCTCTGGAATGTCAGCCTGCTGGCCCACGCTGCAGATTTTGGATTTCCCACCTCCCATAATCGCATGAGCCAATTCCTTCAAATAAATCCCCCTCACCTCTCTCTTTCTCTATCTCAATCTTTATCTGTCTCTCTTTGTTTCTGTTTCTCTCTCTCTCTCTCTCTCTCTCTCTGTCTTTCTTCTCTTTCTATAGAAATATAGATATTTCCTTTTTAGGGATTGCGATCATAGGTAACACTATAAAGAAAAAATATATTACAGAAATCTATGAAGATGGGATTTAATATGCAACCGAATTATTATAGAATGAAGCCTCTATTGCGTTTTGTCCTTTGTTATAATGCTACCATAAACTGACACTGAGTCCTTGCAGTCAAGATGATCAATCAAAATTACTTATTGGTATAATAAACTTTGGTATCAAAGGTATAATTTGCAAAAAGTTATGGAGGTAGTGGTATGGTAGCACTTGTCTCCTAGCTAGTGCTCTGCGAAGTCAGGGCCATGTGCGTGGTGGAGGTGCTGGCCTTCTGGTTCTGATCACCCAACACTTCTACCCAATACTGGTCATTATAATAAGGAAATATTTTAACCTTGATGGCTAGAACAAATTCCCCTAACTTACGTTCTGCAACCCCTTTGTTCACTGATTTCACTGAATTTAGTAAAACATAAATAGTTATCACATTCTAATGGTTTTCTTAGCCACATTTAAGCATTCATTCAACAAATACTTAAGTACCTAGTATTTACATCCTCTGTAAAACCTATTAAGATAGGGGTGTTGCCTGGTATTCAGTGCTGGGTCTCTAATGATGAGAATAATGTTCTTGCACAGAATAGCAACTCAATAAATTTGTGTTGAATTAATAAATGGAAAGAAGCATATCCAACACCACTGGTAATAATTTGTGCATTATCTCTCTCATACTTCATGTCCATAGTTGGTTAACATATGTGTCTTAGTTGTGAATATAGCAAGTTCCTAAATAACTATTAGATGTGGCAAAAAGGCTCTTTAAGAAAACAACGTTTTTTGTGAAAAGCTTGAAGTCTTAGATGAAAAGTACAGGCAATATTCATGGACTTCTCTCAAATGTTTCCCTTTTCATTGACTGATTGTGAAGTGGAATATATTTCTCTACAGAAACAAGGTTTTACAAGGGGGTTAGGTTCTCAGAGCTGCCTTCCTAAAACCTGCACAGCCCTGCAGTGGTAATAGAACATAACCGTCGCGCGTGTGTTTCTGTGGGCGGTTAGACCTGAGGCTGTTGCACCTGCCTGAGAACCCTGTGAAGCAGGTCTACGTTAACACGACAAGCCTCTGGAAATGTGGGTCCTCAGACTCACCTGTGGCTTAGTATTTGCTCTTCAGGATGGCAGCAGGGACTCTGAGCAAAGGAAACGATCAACCCCTGAGAGGGTAGGGCCCGGGCATGGAGGAATGGTGATATTGTAAATGAAACCAGTATTAACAGAGGGAAAGAAACGGCTGAGTAGCCTGTCGCAGGAAGGGGGAAGAGGAAACAGGAGTCGGGAAAACTCCAGGCAGAGGCAGGAAGAGAAGGAAGTTCCAGGCCAACAAGAACCTTACCCATCTTAGGCGGTTGGTTGGCCATGTATAAATCAGGGACTGGATTTACTAGAAAGAACCCACTGATTGAGAGTATTAGAAAGTCATAGTTTATTTTACATTTTTTAAATTTTACACGTATTTCTTTTTGAGAGACAGAGCACAAGTGGGAGAGGGGCAGAGAGAATGAGACAGAATCTGAAGCAGACTTCAGGCTCTGAGCTGTCAGCATAGAGCCTGATGCCGGGCCCGAACTCACAACCTGAGCTTAAGTCGATGCTTAACTGACTGAGCCACCCAGGAGCCCTTTTTTCTCTCAGTAAAAAAAGTTTTTTTTTACGTTTATTTCTTTTTGACAGAGAGAGACAGAACACAAGTGGGGGAGGGACAGAGAGAGAATCATGGTTTATTTAAAAACTTAGTCAAAAAGAAAAGCAAGATCTAAATATTAGCTTTTGTTATTTTTTAACAAAAGCATGTGCTTAAGTAAAATATTTATCGTAGAAGGAATTTTAAAAATTGTTTTTAAAAAATGTTTTTAATATTTTATTTATTTTTGAGACAGAGAGAGATAGAGCATCAGCAGGGGAGGGGCAGAGAGAGAGAGGGAGACACAGAATCTGAAGCAGGCTCCAGGCTCTAAGCTGTCAGCACAGAGCCTGTCACGGGGCACAAACCGATGAACCACGAGATCATGACCCAAGCTGAAGTTGGACACCCAACCAACTGAGCCACCCGGGCACTCCAAAATTGTTCTTATTAAATACTGAATATACGCAAAATATTCTAACATGTGCAACAGATATTAAGAGCAACAGATATTCACATACCTACCACTCAGTTGAAAACTTAGATATTCAGCATCTAAACAGGGCTTAGGATGGTGCAAGAGAACAGTTGCAATCTTTCAGATAGTTGTGTGTCTAGAACATCATAATCATCTTGGAGAAAAGCTAAAAACAAAACAACGTTAGCCAGGAGGGTAGGCATTTCATCAAGGATGTCAAAAACTGATTCATAAATAATAGAACTAATTAAAATACAACATTGATTGACCCAGCAAATGTTTTGAATAAAAACAGAGTTTTATATTTTAAAGCCCTAGAAATATTGCTCGACTGAGTGCTCTGTGGTGAGTAGGACTATTTGTCAAGTGGTCTGTGTTTACAAGGGCCTATTTCAAAAGGAGCAAGAAGATGGTTCTTTTACCAAGAAAAAAGAGCTGCTATTCAGATGTGCCCTTTTTCTCAAAGATATTTTTCTGCCTGGCTATAACATCCCCCTCCAGACCTAGGATTTTCTAACAATCTTACATTTTAACCAAAGGAGGCTTTTGTCCTCTGAGTGTGCTTTTTTAGCTTCCTGATACAATGTTTCCAAACTGTGCAAGATCTTAAAAATGTAGGACTCAGGTAAGAAACAAAGTCCTAGATGCATCTAATAATGTGTCCAAAATATTTTCATGAAAAAGTTCTGGTGATGGGTAGTGGTGATGATTGCACAACAATGTGGGTGTACTTAATGCATGTACTTACTTAATGTACTTACTTGAATTGTACAGTTAGCAATGGTTAAATTGGCAATTTTTATCTTACATATATTTTGCCACAATAAAATGTGGTCAATCAACCAACCAACAAAATGTCCAGGCCACGCTGATTATGGGTTCAGATTCTGGTTTAGAACCTACTTCTCTAGTTGAAGATCCCCATCAGTCTACCCGAATGGTGTTCTACATTTAGGGAGATAAGTCCAACATCTGATGGATCTGTATACTGCTTCTTACTGGAGTACATGAGTTGTGATTCTTATATTGCATGTAACTTATTAGATTCTATTTCTAACAGCTAACTTTGGAGTTATTTCAGATAAACATAAGAGACAGGAGAATTGTAGGAAAAATGTTAACACTTTATAAATCGGTTATATTTGTACATATATGTATGTATGTTGTTTTACTTTATTATTTGTACTTCTACTAAAACCAAATGAACTATTGGCACTGGTATCTTCTTACGTTATGTAAAGTACTATTTCAGAAAGTCTCTGTGCTAAAACCTGTGTGGGATATTAAGAAATCTAAAATATGATCCCTGTCCTTAAGGAGCTTGCAGTCTAGTTAGGGAGACGTCAGTAAATGTATACAATAACACTTTTTATATTGAGATATAATATATATAGGTACACATGTGTGTACCTTGAATGAGCTGTACACAAAATGTTCCATGAAAGAACATACACATGTCACCTCTACTCTGATTAGGAATAAGATATTCTCAACATCCCCAAATCTTCCCCATGTGCTTTCCTGGGTGCCATCTACTCCCCCTTCCCCCAAAGGTAACAGCTGTCTGGTATCTGCCATTATAAGTTAGCTTTGTCTGTCTTTGATCTTTATATAAATAACATCATACAATGCTGTTCTTCTGTATCTGACACCTTTCACTCAAGATTATTTTTATATATGATTTAGTTTGTTCATTTTCATTTCAATATAGTATTCCACTGATCAAAAACACTATAATGTATTCATTCACTTATTGAGGAACCCTATTGGATATATGCTTTAGGAGTGGAATTTACTGGGTCATAAAGCAGACATGCTCAGCTTTAATGGACATTGCCAAACAGCTTTTCAATGTACATTTCAAGTTTTAATTTTATAATTGTTTTTAACATAGAGAAATACAATTGAATTTTGTGTAATGACCTTCCATTCCAGAGATCTTAAATTTAATTCTAATAGTTCATTGATTCTTTTGGATTTTCCACATGAACATACAAGCATTTGCAAGTGACAGTTTTATTTCTTCCTTAGTAATAGTTATACTTTTTTTAAAAAAAAATCACATTGGCTAGAACTTTCTGTAAAATATTGAATACAGTAATAGTGGACATTCCATCCCCAATTCTCTTTCCCAATCTGAGGGAGAAGCTGTAAATATTTTCATCATTGAGTTTGACACTTGTTAGAGGCTTTTTGCATATACACTTCATTATATTGCAGAAGGTCTCTCTTATTCCATGGTTTTAGATGTCGAAATGGTATTTTGTTCAGGTATAATTTACAGATAACAAAGTGAACAAATTCCAGTCATACAACTCAATAATTTTTATAAACCATTGTCAAAATGTGACCATCATCCAGATCAGTGTTTTCTTAGGTAAATACTTAGGAGGGAACTGTTGGTCATATGGTAAGTATATGCTTCACTTTAAAAGGAAGTGCCACACTATTTTCCAAAGTGGTTGTATAGTCCTGCCAGCAACAAAAGAGAGTTCCAACTGTTCTACATTCTTGCCAATACTAGAAATTGTTGGCCTTTATAATTTTAGCCATTCTAGAGGGTGTGTAAGTGGTATCTCTTGTTGTTTTAACTTGTGTTAGTTCCCTGATGACTAATGACTTTGAGCATCTTTTCATATGTTTATTGATCATTCACATAGATTTGTAAAGTGCCTTTTCAAGTCTTTCATGCATTTTGTTATTGGGTTGTTTGTTGTTAATTTAGAGGTGTTCTGTACTTATTCTGGATACAGTTATTTTTCCAATAGGTGTATTGTGAATATGTTCTCCCAGTGTGTGGACTGCCTTTTCTCTTCCTAGTGGCATTTTTTATAAGAATTTTATAATTTTAATTTTTTAAGTTTATTTACTTATTTTGTGTGTGTGTGTGTGTGAGAGAGAGAGAGAGAGAGAGAACCAGCGGGTGAGGGGCAGAGAGGGAGTGAGAGAATCCCAAGTAGGTTCTGTACTGCCAGCACGGGAGCCCGATGGGGAGCTTGAGCCCACAAACTATGAGGTCATGACCTGAGCCAGTCAAGAGTCAGGTGCTTATCTGACTGAATTACCCAGAAGCCCCAGAAGTTTATAATTTTAATGAAATCCAATTTATCATTTACTTTTCTTTCCTGGTTAGTGTTCTTCATATCCTGTTAAAAAAGTCTTTGCCTACCTCAAAATTATAAAATATTTATTATCCCAATTTTTCTTGTAGGAGGTCTATAGTTTTAGTGTTAACATTTAAGCCTACTATGATCCATCTCTAATTTACGTTTATGTATGGTGTGAGGTAGGAGTCAATATTCATTTTCCCTATACTAATAAATAGTTGTTCCCACACTATTTATTGATAAGACTTTTCTTTCTCTATTGAATTTCTGTAATGAGTTTGTGAAAACTCAATTGACTGTATATTTAGAGATCTACTTCTGGACTCACTATTCCGCTCCATTGATCTATTTGTCTATTCTTACACCAATATCAGAGTCTTAATTATTGTAGCTCTATAGTGAGTATTGAAATCAGTAGTGTCAGTTATCCAGATTGTTCTTCTTCAAGTTTGTCTTGGCTTTACTTGATAATATTTATTTCCATGTAAATTTTAAAATCAGCATCTTAATTTTCACTGAAGAGACCTGCTGGGATTGTAATTGGGATTGTAATAAATTCAGAGATCAGTTTGGGAAGAGCTGATATCTTAACAATATTGAATTTACCTATCTCTCCTTTCAATTAGGCCTTTGTGAATTTCTGTCGGCCATGTTTTTAGTATCAATGTAGAGATCTTGCACATCTTGTTACATACATTCCTAAGTATTTGGTGTTTTTTATGCTTAAGTAAACATTTTAAAATATCATTTTCCAATCATTTCTTGTTAATATGTAGAAATATAATTGATTTCTGTATGTAGGCCTTATATCCTGTGATCTTGCATTCATTTTAATAGTTTATATGCTATTTTGAAATGCAAGTGTCCACAATCACACTATCAGTAAATAAAGATGGTTTTACTTCCTTCCTTTTTATTTTCTTACCTCATTGCATTGGATAATGCAGAGAAGCTAAATAACCTGCTTCTTAAGTTCACACAGTTAGTAAGAGCCAAGATTGAAACTCAGTCAATTTCAGAATACCCTGGAATGACTGAAGGTATATTAAGATTTTGTTGCTGTTATTACTTCAGAAGATATGGCTAGAAAAAAATAGCGTTATACTGAAGAATATAAGGTAAAGGATTTGAATTGTATTCTGTAAGCAACGAAGGATTAAGTGTTTTCAAGTGGAACAGTAATAGAATGAAAGTGGGTACATTAATCTTATGACAGTACTCAGTATGATTTGAAGGGAGCCTCTCATTCATTTACTTGTTATTTCCTGGTCATTTCTTGAGCCTGTATTCTAGTCTAGGCATTGTTATAGGTACTGAGGAAATAAAGGTGAAGACTATGTGTTGTGTAAAGTAGCAGGGGTATTCAGTGATGGAGAACAGACTCTTAGCACAATCAGTTAGCCATGCTGTAAAATCAGCTTTATGATCTTGCATAAATTAGTTTCTCTGAACCTCACTTTTCTCATATGTAAAATGGGAACAATAATGCATATAATGCCTACTTTGACTAGAAATAAAAATATATGTAATATGCTTGAACTATATTAGACACATTTATGTTAGCTATAATATTTAAGGGATTTGGAAAGAGCAAACAATAAGAATGAAAAAGTTGGTCAAATAGTTGTTTTGTTCAATAATCAAATTGTCAAATAAATGTTTTAATTGATCCTCCCCTCCAATAATTACATTTTTAAGGGAATGAAATACAGGTTTTCACTTTTACAATTTGAAAGTAGAGTGTACCAAAATAGAGGTTAACTGTGCTATGCACAGACCTAGTCAACATAGTAATATTTCTTTATGTTTGTATAAAGAGTTTGATTGTTAAAATACATTTGAGTAGTGCAACAGTTATACAGATGAAGAAACAGATATTTAGTAACTTGTCTAAAGTCAAATAGTAAGTAGCAAAGCACAGTTCATTGTTTATTTCCCTATCTTCTACAGATTTTTTTTTTTTACCATACTGTGTTACCTCTCATTATATCATGCTGTATGCTAATAGTATTAATAATATGAAAATGGCATTGAATCTTCCATTTTTATTTAGTTTAAGTATGAAGACAGTAAGCACCTTGATTGAGGAAAAGAGGCAGTCAAAATAGAAATTTCTTACCTTATTGTATTCACACTGTTCTCATTTTTCTTAGGTATATTGTTAAATATAGAAGTTATCATTTTTCTTCATATTGCATTTATAATTGGGCAGACTTTTTTTGGTTTGTCTAATTGCCTCATCCATACACTGTCTGTAAAGTTTTTGCTTCTACTAAATTTCAGTAATTTCCTTCCCCTTTATGATTTGTACCCATTTTTTTTGTGCCCACAAGTTTTTTCCTTATTGGGTTGTTCTCTGTTGGTGATATACCTAGTTCCTATATCTTTGCTTTTTTTTTTTCTTTGCATCATTATGTCAACTTATTTACTACATTTTCTTCTTTCCATTTTACATTATCCCAGTGATAATTCACTAATACTCATGGCTAGTTTCTATAACCATTATTCTGAGGTCTCATAGGAATCTAAGTTCTATAAAAATACTGCAAACATTTTTTATTAACATGTTTTATGAGCAAGGTATTGGAGAGTGAGGTGGGTGGGGAAGGGGACATGGAGATTGGATCAGAAACTATTGTTTATGTTTTACAGACTCGGTTAAACACAAAAACATATGTGAGAGTTACAGTATGTAAAAATCAGAACAAGATATGGTTGAGAGGCCTGATTAGTTTACAATGTAGTGAAGAAAGACTAATATATAAACAACTCCAGTACAACACAATGTTATTAGAACGACAGCATGAAGTGCTGAAGGAGCCCAGAGATTGTACTGGAGAGCAGAAGTTACAGGATTCCTCAAGGTTCCAGGCAATCGAGTAGCAGCTGGACATAGAACTTACTACGCTGTGCTGTCAGATTTGTTTGTTTTATTTTTGTAGAAACAGTCATATATCTTGAGCACGTAGTAAGTTTTATTGAGAAATATGGAAATGCAACGGGGAGTTATTTATTTGCACAGATATCATGGGTGGTTTTTGACAGTGTGAAATATACTGTTGCAGAGGGCTGATGGGTTCAGGACTTCTGCCAAAAAGAAATCAAGAAAGAGATTCTTTATTACAACTCAGTGTTAGGGGTGAGGACAGGAGACAAGATCTGAGTGCAGCAATAATGCTATGGACTAGTATTTGGTGGAAGATGACAGTCTATAAACACCCTCAATTTCTCCTTTTTTTTTTTTTTCTTTTTGGAGAGCTGTGGGTTTTCAGGGAACATAATTGTTATGGCAGGTAATTAAATAATCTTTAAAAATTTACTAAATTAATACACAGTCGATGCAAACATTATGAACACTGTAGTTAAGTGTATAAAAGTGGAAGTACCCCGTTACACACCCACTATTATCCTCCCCAGTGCTAACAATTTGTTGTAATAGCCTTCCATTTTCCATCTATACACACACACACACACACACACATTTTCTCTCCCAAAATAAAACTGGTGGTATTCCCACAAATTTGAGGTTGAAAACATTAAAAGTGTGGGCTTTGGAGCCCGCTCTGGGCTCAAATCCCCTCCCGCTTCCTGGCTGTATAATCGTAGGCAAATTACTTTATTTCTTTAAGTTTTTTGTGAAGGATAAAAATGGTAATTACCTTGTAAAACTCGAGGATCAAAATCTATAGCGCATATAAATTACTCAGGATACTGCCAGGCACATAGTATGTGTTCGATAAACACTATTATGGTCTATAGCAAGTGACCTTTCTCATAAGACTACAATAAGGAAATCTATTATGCAAATGTTGTTCATTTTCCCCAACTAATGATATCTAAGTTGGGAAGACCTTGCTTTTCCAAAGCATAAAACTGATCCAAGTAATATTCAAGTGAGAATCCTCCTCCAATTTTTGGCGCAGCTCTCCTGCATCCCCCTAACATCACTTTCTGACATTTAGAAAGTGGGTTTTCCGATAAAAAAAACTTTGTGATTCATCCTGGGACGAGGATGCTCCACCAGGTTAGGTTTTACATACTGTGGGCTCTTTTGCTGTATTATGCGATTGCTGGGTGGCACCCCTTTCAGCTCGCCTCCCGCAGTCGCACCCCTCCATCCCCTCTGGAGTTAGGGCTGCAACAGGAGAAGCCTCTCCTCGTCGGAGCGGAAGGAGACTTGATGGACGGGGGGCACCTCAGGGCCGTAGCAGCAGACGCTGGGCGCGTGAGGTGCGCCCTAGGGGTGCAGGCTGCTGGCAGAGGGGCCCGGTCTGCGCGCCGGCGGGAGGCTCTTCCCGAGGCACTTGGCTTTCACCGGTCTTCGTTCGGGGCATCTTCCCTGTCGTCTGCAGCCCCAAGAACCCACTGTCTCCACTTTGCAGCCCCGGCCTGTCCCATCCTCTCGCTTTCTTTTTTGGCACTGCCCTTTGCCCTCCCATGGAGTCGTCTGTTTACTCTCCCTTCACTTGCAGTCACCCATAGATCACCCTCCCTTTTCCACATTCACCCATTTTGTCCCCTTTCCCTCTCCCCCTCACTCTTCACCTCTCCCCGAGTCGCCTTCTCAGAGGACTCTGCCGACGGAGATGCTGCGGACCCCGCGGCCAGGGTCTGCTCCCCGGAGAACCCTCCGTCCACCTCTGCCCCCTCTCCGGGGGCGCAGGAGGCAAGTTTCCGCCCCGTCCTTTCCCCAGTGACAGGACTTGGCGGCGGCCACAGCCAAGGAGACGGAGGGAGGGACGGCCTGGCTCCCGAGCCCCCTCCCCTGCTCGCGAGCTCGCGCGGTCTGTGTCTCTCTCCGCAAGTGCGGAGACGCGGAGGAGGAGGAGGAGGAGGAGGGAGTTGGGGGAGGATCTCCATTGAAATAAACAACCAGGCAGCAGTTATTAACACGGGAACATGGCGGCCGCAGCCTCAGCCGCCGCTTCGGCGGCGAAGGTCAGCGCCGACGGCAGCCGGCACCTGACGGCGTGACCGACCCGAGCCGGTAACCGCGCCTTCCCTGGGGGCCGTGAGGGAGGGCGGGAGGCGGGCGGCGGGCGGGGGGCGCCGCGTCCCCACCCCCGGCTGCGACTGCCCTTCCTGCGCCGAGCCCGGCAGACCCGTGCGGCGCAGAGAGGGCTGTTTTTGTGTGCGGGGACCGCTGCCGGAGTGTGCGGAAAACGGGAGTTGCATCCCGGAGGCGCCGCGAAGCTGGGGAGTTGGGGCTTGGGGGGTGGGGAGGGCGGGAAGCGGCGGGGAGACGCGGAGTCCCTGGGAGAGAAAGGAGGCGCTCCAGCGCTTTGCGAGAGCTCTGGAGACGAGTCCCGGAGCGCGAGGCGGGCGGAGGCTGCAGCCCGCGGCGCCGGCGAGAGGTGAGAGCCCAGTCGCGGCGGGGAGGCCGGGGGCGCGGGCGCGGCCCCCGCCCGAGGACCCTGGCGCCCGCCAGCCCGCTCGCTGCGGGGTTGGCGAGAACCGAGGCTCCTGTCCCCTCGCGGGGAGAGGGGCTGAGACGGGAAGGTGAATCCTGAGAAGGTGCATTCTTTAATGGAAACGCGGAGCGACTGCAGCGGAGGGTGGGAGTCGGGCGAGGGGAGGCAGGACTCGGGAAGTGCTCGGGGGTGTGTGAAGGTGAAGCGCGATGTCAGGGGCAGCCGGCGGGGTGAGACGCTGGGAGGAGGGGATCGGCGGCCCGGGCCCGTGTCAGCGCCGGGGGCGGGGGGCGAGGGGCACCGCGCGCCGCGGGCGGACGGGAAAGAGCTGCGGCGGGCGGGGCGGGCGGCGCGCTCGGGCCGAGCAGGCCGGGCCGCGGTGGGGGCGGGGAGCCGGGGGCCGCACCGCGGCCGCGCCGAGCTGGGCTCGCCCCTGACTTAACTTTCTGGGTGCGGGCATGTGTGCAGGAGGCGCGCTGGGGCCGGGGCTGGGGGCGGGAGGCGGTCCGGGAGGTTCCGGGTTGGCTCGCCAGCGCCCCCTTTTCTCTCCCCCTTCTCCCCGCCCCTGAAGGGACAGGCCCTCAGGGCCCCAGGCGGGAAGCGGGAGGGGCCCTCCCGGCCGACTCGCGAGGGTCACGCCCCGGGCCGGGGACCCTTCTCCTTCGGGCCTCCGGGGGCTGCTGAGGGAGGGGGCCGGGGTCGTCGCGGCGTGCTGGAGCTCCCGGTCCCTCGCCCCTCGCCCCTCCGGGGAGTCCCGGAGGCGCCTCTTCCGAGATCGGGGGTGGGTCCGTCCCTGGTTAGATGGTCCCTCCCTCTTCCCCCTCCCTCTAGTGGTTTCCGGGGCCTGCGGGACCGAGGGGCGGGAATCAGGGACCTGAGCCCTTTGCACCGGCCCAGAGCGGGACCGGGCCTAACACCTTCTGGGTCTGTCACTGGTAGGGGAAACTTTCCCAAACCAGGGACCGAGCCTGAACACCTCCTCCGCCACCTCGTCCTCTAATCCCACTCCCACTCCACCTCCTCCGACGCCTTCCCCTCCCACCGACCCGAATCTCGCTGCGTGTGACTGATGGGGCAGTGAGCCAATCGAAGGCGGGGAGCTGACCTGCCGGGTGTCGGTAAGCCAATCGTCGGGACCGGAGAAAGGAAGGGGGCGGGGTTGCTTCTCGACCAGTTAGAGCAGAGTTGCACGCGGGGCGGGGGAGTCATGGAGACGCCGAGCTAGCTACTCCTGTCCATCCCTCGTCACCCGTTCCTTGGTCTTGCTGTAGTGTCACTTCTAGGGTCCCTGACCCGGGAGGCACGTAGTTCACGCGAGATACTGTATTTTTCTCGGTACCACACGAGACGTCGTTTTGACACGATGAAGTCTAAAGCCACTTAGGATGTGGCAGTAACTCTCCGAGGCCCGTTTCTAAAATGGCATATATTGTAGTGATTTCTTCCGGACCTCAGCGACCGGTTTATGTGCAGAGGGTCATAGGAGTTACCAGTTTACTTCTGCCTCACTTTGACTCAGCTACTCCAGCGTGGGGACAGTGAAATTTGAAAGGGTTCTCTGAAAATGAAGGCGTCGGGATAGTCTTACGTCAGTTGATTATTGGGAGTGTAAAGCATCATTGTTTGTAATGGCTTCACCGGTTCCTTGTTTAATTAGACCGCCAGTTTCCAAAGTGCTTGAAAGTTAGGCTTTGGGAATGACATAAAAAAGTTGTTTATAGCATGCGTTTTGTTTTGTTTTTTCTTGAGTAAACAAAATGAAGTTAGGAACCAAAGCATCACTGTTTGAAACATAAAGCGTTGGCCTTTAAGAAGCAAAGCTCGTCAAAGGATATTTGGCTACAGAAAAAAAAAAGGTAAACTGTAGTGTGCTAGATTACTCCCACACGAAAGATTCTTAAAAATAAATGGTTTCTTCGTAAACACTGCTGAGTTGTACAGTGTGGGGGTACTTTTCTCGTTTAAGGTTAGGAGACCTCTTTGGTGGTTTTATGCTAGTTGTCAGGTTCAGTTCAGTGACTTTCTCAACTCTTGACTTTTAGGAATAAGGGGGAGAGGTCTTTGGTTCTCTAGAAGGAGCACAGGTTGCTGCGCAGGAAGAAGCTGCCGTTTGAAAAGGCAGCAGCTGAGACGGTGCTTTTTTATGTGTGTGTAAGTGTGCTCCTATTCTTTGTTGGTGAGGTTTAATGCACACTGACAGCCGCAAGGACCCTTTTCCCAACTGGAATTTATAAAATCTTTGGGAGTTCAAAGAATGAATCCTATTAAACTGAGAAGGAATCCATTCATTTTCTGTTAAGCAACCCATGAATTTAATCTTGGGAGGCTTGGTTTTTTGGAAGTCCCTTACATATATGATATTTATCTTACCTATACTGGCTTCTCAAGCTTTTATAAGTATTTGGTTACCATAAGAAATAATTGAGGAGGTACTATAGATTTTAGGGAACAGTATTAACTACACATTACACATGTGTTCTGTTGTAATATACCATTCTCAAGTTTATCATGTGAATTCTTAATTTGGTATAATTTTGCATATTTGTGTAGACAAAATTCAATTGCATTTTGCTGTAGGCTTTGAGATGTTATTTTAGTGATAAAATACTAAAACTGTGAGGATAAAACAAATATTGGGCTGCCAGAAGTAGGGAATATCATAAATAACATTCCAAATTTGACAACATTGAAAACCCCCATTATTAATTTAGTAACTGATGGACACTCTGACGTGTGCCCTTCTCTCTTTTCTATGCATAAAAGCAACACACTATTTTACTTCCTTCCCTACAACAATCCTTGAAAATGTTCTCAGATTCTTGGTGGCAGAGAGTAGCAAGTCCCTTAAAGCCCGGCTGGGTATGGGGGGGGCCTCTCAAGCGTATGGAGACATCTAGAAAAAGATGTGCATCGTCAGCTGTGATTCCATTGTGTGCTCTCAGATTAGATCTGAGCCTTCTTCCTCCTGGGGATTTCAGTCTTAACAGAGGAGTTCTTTGACTTTTGGATGTCAGGATACTGAAACAGGGTAGAAAAAAAAAGCTTACCAATTATGAATTAAATATTTTTTAGATAGTTTAGCTCTGATTTTTAACCTTTCATTGGTTAAATACAATTTACATGACTTTCATTCATTGGTAGAGGAACATTTCACTGGAAATGTAAGATGTTAGGATCGGAGGGGGACTTGGGTTGTGGTTTGAGTGCATAAAAGGGTAATGCTCCTTGGTTCGCTTTATCTATAGCTCTATCTTATTAAAGGTTTCTAGGCCTCACAACCGAGGACCTGTGAGCAGTGCTTTCATTACACACCCTATATTTAAGGATTCAGAACCCTAGCTGTTTCAAATCACATCAGGGTGAAACATGGTCCGTAAGTTGACAGATTGAATTTCTTAGAAAAAAAAATGTTTGCATTGTGTTGGGTTTAAAAGTTATTCTTTTAAGCAATTTAGGATGTCAGCAAAAAAAAAAAAAGAGAAAAGAATCATTAAACAATTTTTCTAGAAGGTCGGTTTTCTGAAATGCACAATGTGTTCTTGATATTTTGACCACTATTATGTCGTGGTCAAAATTATATTTAAAAGCATAATTAATGCTTAACTATTTTTATAGCAGAACAGCTATTTAAGAAATTATTGGCTTTTCAGTATTCTGTGTTTATAGTTTTGGTAATTTATGTTATTACATGCTCTATCAACTTTAAGTTAAGATAATAGGGAGAAATTAAAGTCACTGTTTTAAGGTATTGGTCTTTTCTTGCGGTAAATCTTAATCTCAGTGGGAAATTAGGATCTTTTCCCCTAACGAAATAATCAAACTGTATTTACATACCAATAATGAAAGCCATTCAAAGCAAAACAGAACAACACCCTTAATTTTTTCTACTCTCATATCTGAAGCTCATTTACCACTATGCCATGTTTTTTAAATAAAAAATATTCCTAACATTTGTTTATTTCCTTTTTTGTTTTAAAGGGTTGTAGAAGGGTTTATGAATTGCAAACTAGAAAGAATGTTATGTCATGTTACTCTTTGAAGTCTGTTAAAAGTAATGTCTGCAAAAGCTGTAAAATACAATTTTAGGTCATAGACCCACAATTCAGACAGCATAAAGAAACTCATACTTTATGGATTCTAGGTACTAGTGTCTAATAGAGGTGAGAATGTGACTTCTGTGAATAATTTAGAAGTTGGTTTAGTTTTCCTAGCTGTTGTAAAACTGAGGCAAAACTGATTGTGAAAAGACTGGAAATCTTAAAGGTAAACTTGTGTTTTGAAGGTCACTGAAATGGACTGCGTGGTTGTTAAGGTAGATCACAATACTCTTGGCTTTTAAGGCAGAGGTTTTGTCTGTCCTGTGAAATGTTCATCACTAACCACATTCTGGCTTCCAATGGCTATAATGACATAATGCAATTGTGGAAAAAGTGATTCTAGGACAATTTTCAGTTGGTTCCCTAAGTGGAAATTTCTAGAGGAGCATTAAATGAGCAGGGAACCTATGGGGATGCTTTACCTTGCTTCTTTTGAGGCTTTTGGACTTTTAAGTCAGAAAGAGGAGAACTGCTTACAGGTAAAAGTTATCGGCACCTAGTTAAAGGTTCTGAAGGAAAAAACAGTTTTTAATTTGAGTATCAGTTGATATATACATGATAAATTGAAGTTAGCAGGTTAAATCTGGTAGAATTGTTGCCTTATAGGTAGCTAATTATGAACTGTAAAGAGTTCCTGATGGGTAAACTTAAATCTCACATTAGGCTTTTTTAGATCTTGTCTTTGCATTCTTGCCTCATTTAACCATTGTTTCATTTATTTGTTTACCTATTTATTTGATGAGTATTTGAGTATCCCAGCAATGGTAGTTTACTTTGATAGTGTAAACCGTTCATTACAAATCCTGTGACTTACGAGGATAACAGAGTGGGTGATTTTTTAAAAAATGTCTATTTATTTTTGAGATACAGAGAGCACAAGTGGGAGGAGGAGCAGAGAGAGAGAGAGAGAAAGAGAGAGAGAGAGAACCCCACGCAGGCCCAGTACTTTCAGTGCAGAGCCTGATGCGGGCCCGACTGTGAGATCATGACCTGAGCCCGAAATCAAGAGTCGGATGCTTCATGGACGAAGCCACCCAGTGCCCCATAGTGGATGGCTTTTTTTGATGGAGGAGGAGGTGGAAAGGGACATGGTCACCTTAATTTTCAATAAGCTTTGATACTAAAGATCTGGTTTTGTGTGTGTGTTTACTTTTAATTATGTATTGCCAGAAAATGTTACTTCGCTTTGGATGGGCTGAAAATGGGATTATATGTTTATAATAAGAAGTTGTTAAATGTCCCCTTGGCTGATTAGCTAACAATCAAATAGGTTTCCTTTAACAAATGTATGAGCATTTATAATAAGTGTTCTGTTTTCTCTGGAATTGTGTCCGTGTGGTCAGCATGGCAAGATTCGGTTGGTGGAAGGTATTAGGGCAACGGGGCAGGGACCTCCTGGTTCTGTGGCGAGGCTGCCTCATGCAGGCAGCTTTAAGTGACACACTCTGGGCCTTTACACCCTGAGTTCCTAAAGGATGGAAAACTCCCTTGTGCAGCCTTTCACGGGTGTTCTGCTCTGAGTATTCGTTTTTCTAGACTTAACTCATTCTCGTTCTTGACTAAAATGTCTGTATGGGGAGAGTAACGACAGTACAACATAAATGATAATAGCTCGCACTGAGTTATTGTGTTGGGGCTTTCTGAGGAGTGTGTGTGTGTGTTTGCCACAGCCCTATAACATAGAGGTTACCTCATTTTCTAGAAGATGAAGCTTAAAGGAGGTTAAGTCATTTTGCCTATGAGCAAAACGTTGGGGAGAAAATTATCCTTGACCAGTGAGTGAGGGGAAATGGATGAGTATCAGGGAATGGCGAGGCTGAGAGTGTCTTCCTTGTAAGAATCTGATAAAGAACAAGTTTACAGGCGTTTCTGAGGCTGTTGGTCTAGTTGTTTAGTCCATGAAAGGGATGAAGAGATCTGAGTGGTTCCAGTCCTGCAAATTATGCCAGCAGGTATCTAGCAAAGTCTGGCATCAAGGCAGGCCTATACCTGGACAGGTGTTACTTATCTTAAGGTCTACAGATAGTCTCCAGCTTTTTTTTTTTTTTAATGTTTATTTTTTGAGGAGAGAGTGAGAGAGAGAGGCGTGCGCGCGTGCGTGCGGAGCAAGGGCAGAGAGAAGGAGACAGAATCTGAAGCGGACTCCAGGCTCTGAGCTGTCAGCACAGAGCTCGATGCAGGGCTCAAACTCAGCGAACCGTGAGATCATGACCTGGGCTGTAGTGGGACACTGAATCGACTAAGCCACCCAGGCACCCCAAAAGTCTCCAGCTTTTTCGTCATCAGTCCAGTGTTTAACAACTATGAAATTGCAGGGTCCTTGTCTTTTAATGTTAAAAAAAAAAGAACTGGAATGGATGAAGTAAAAATAGGTAACATTTATTGAATGGTTACTAAAAACCTGGTGCAGGGTTAGGGCGCCCTCACTAACACAGTGAGATGGGTGCTCTTATTACCATTCCTATAATATAGTTTATGAAGTGGAAGCACAGAACTGTCACAGAACTTGCCAAGGGTCACACAGCCAGGCTTCCAGAGAAGAATTTGAACTCAGGCAAATATTGCCCGTTAGCCCTGCCCCCTTAACATGTGTTCTCTTACCGGATGGGCTCTACTTCTTTCAGCACAATGTGGTTGCATCTTATCAAGTGCTTCGTTGAGGGAACATGGATCAGTAATTCTCTACTAGGGAAGAGGAAAGGGGTAGGAGTAGATTTTGAGAAAGCACATGCTCACAATAAAAAGCTAAGAAAATAAGCTCTAGAAAACTTGATAGTGGGGGTTAGGGAGAAGAAAATAGGTTGAGAGCATTATAGGGGATATAGGTTTAGAAAGGACGAAACACTGATACAGATATTCGACTTCTATCTTTACAATATATTTAGTTCTAGTATGTTTCACTATTAGGTGGTGATTGTGTGACGCATATTTACAGATTTTGTGCAATCTATGAGGCGTGGATGACTTGGTGATGAGATACTGTAGTCTCAAAAGAAGGCTGATAATATATTCAGTCATATGACTTGGGCTCTGCTATTTGTGGAATTCTTCTGTCGCCTCGATTGTTTGCAGGGAGTGCGGAGGGCTTGCAGGAATCTCTCACCTGTGCACAGGCGGGGAGTAGCGTGCTCTGCTTCTAGTGTTCTAGCTTCTGGGGACTGAAGAATTGTAGATGAAAATACAAAGTGTGATATTTTCTGTTATTCATTTAGTGTGTCTGTATGAAATGTGATCCCACATGTTCCAAGGCTTAACTTGCAGAGTGTGAGTGAGTTCTGGAAGTTCCTGTTGCGGACTGACCTCTGCCCATTGAAGTACCCGTCTAAATAAGGATTGTCTTTTCTTTAAATTTTTTTTAAGGTTTTATTTATTTCTGAGAGAGAGAGAGAGAGACAGCATGAGCAGGGGAGGATCAGAGAGAGAGGGAGACACAGAATCTGAAACAGGCTCCAGGCTCTGAGCTAGCTGTCAGCACAGAGCCTGATGTGGGGCTCGAACCCACAAACCGTGAGATCATGACCTGAGCTGAAGTTGGACGCTTAACCGACTGAGCCACCCAGGCTCCCCGAGGATTGTCTTTTCTAGCAGATTATTTCTGCTTATCATTAATCAAACATAAAGTGACTTCCCTTGCCTTTGGTAGTATAGTAACATTTGTAAGAATATTTAATACTAATTTATCTTAAAATTTCTGATTCTGTTAACATGCTTAATGATGAAAAGCTTTCAGTTATTATTAAAACGTAAATTAAAAATGAAGTTGCGTATCGTAGAGGAACTTATGTTTTTACTTGAGTCATTTCTAGGCCATTTCTAGAGTCAAACTAAAGGGAAAATTTAGATAGTTACATGGGTAACAGATTGTTAAAAATTTATTTTTAGGGGCACAGAGCATGTGACTCTTGATCCTGGGGTCGTGAGTTCAAGCCCCACATTGTGTGCAGAGATTACTTAAAGAAATAAAAATACAATTTTAATGTGCTTGTATATATTTTAAACATAGCATTACTCATAAATGTGTTTATCAGGCAGTCGCCTCTGGTTATTGTTAGAACATAGGTGCTGAATTCTTTCACATATACTTTTAGATTCCTGAGTAAGGAGTATGGAAATTCCTTGCTAAAAATCTGAATCTCAAGGGTGTGAATTTCTGCATATTTAATATTAATGCCATTTCTTGAAATTACAGAGGTTGGTCTCAGTCGTTATGGAGATAGGCAGTAGGGGCTGGCGGGTGCTGGAGGCGAGTCTGCTGCCCCCTCCCGAATCAGCCACTGTGTGCTTGCAGCCTTGTTGTGGATGATAGTGTTGGGTGTGCTGTGCACTGAGACTGAGCTCGTGCCTGGCTCAGTACTTGGAAGTGAGGGTGGGATGGGAAGTAATGGGACAGCTTTGGACTGTTTAAATTTGGGTATAAGTCTTTGTAGACTTTTCTCCTCTGCTTTCACTTATTTTTCTCCTTTGGCTTTCTCTCTCTCTCTTTTTTTTCCCCCTTTAAGTTAAAGACGGATGATGGCTGGTAGTGAAGGGAACACCATGAAGATTATGGAGGAAGTCTGTTACTATCATTAAGTATTTCATGTATGATCATGATCTATGGTTTCCCCCTTTCCCAAACAGATTGGCTCTGCTAACAGCACTTAGTGAAGAAGCTAGCTATTTGTTAAGTAAGCCATTAGGTTGAAAACAGATCACTTAACAGGCACAGTACAGTAATTGGCTGATTTGTTGTTAGAAGTTGGTTGCTGGACAGCATTGTGGTCCAGTAGACAGGGGGGCTGAGCCTCTGTTGTCTAATAGGATTGGGTATTACATTCCCTAGCTTTTATGTGTTTCATTTCTTCCTTGTTTAAGGATATTGTTACAAGCTCTATAGTGTTAGATGTCTTGAAAGTGTTCATTAGATTCTAGTGGCCCAAGTGGCGTACGTTGTAAATATTAAGATGATTTAAAGTTGATGAAAATTGTAACCAAATTCCTAAAGCCTTAGGAATGTCTGCCTCTTTGGAGTTTCTGGTGGTATGTTGTATTTTCAATTTCTGGAATTCCATTTTGGGCTTATTTTATGTGTAATGTTCTTACTGCTGTTTTAAGTAATAATATCTTGATTCCTTAAGACTTTACTGTAAAAATGTGATATGAAAATATTTATCCCATTAAAAAATGCTATTTTATTGTATTGTAGCACCACTAGAATCTTTTCTAAATAAACACATAGTAAGTATGTGTTTGGAACCTAGTGAAGGAAGTGAATGTCATGTAGAGCTCTTTGATTTATGCTGTGCTGCCTTTTATTTTAAGCAGGAGGTGTGTACAGTTAATTAAGAATTTTAATAAATGAAACACTTTAGGCAATTAGAAATAACACAAAAGATGACATGATATTCATTGTGAAGTGAACATATTGAGACTGACAGTTGATGGTAACAGAAGTCAACAAAATGCCTGGTCATTGAAGGACTTTAGAAAATAAAATTGGAGCATTATATCCTTCTCTGGTAAAGGATGCTCACACAACAGCATTCTTGTGATCTTTGGTGAACTCATTTTAATAGTGAATATTTTCATATTGAGAAAAGGTGTTCAGGAGAAAAGATTGTCAGGAGATAAAGGGAACCCCAGATATTCGACTTTAGGTGAGCAAAGCCTTAGGCAGGAAGGAGCCGGCTCTGGATGCCTCTGGCCTAGCCTGTGTGCTGGTGGCAGGGCCAGTGAGCTGCACCTCCTGCAGAGGTCAGGATTCCCTCTAGGAGAGGCGTCCCCACCTCCACCCCATTACTATCACCGGGGGCAGCTGCTGACCTGGGGGGGTCAGAAGGGAGAACCTGTGGCAGATGAAACATGGGTTAAGTCCCAGGGCATCCAGGTCCCAGATGCTCACCTGCATCTCCCACCAGGAGCTGGCCGGCTCTGAGGTATAACATCTTCTGATCTGTATCTGTAATTTGGGCAGTGCTGATGGCCTCTTCCCTTTAGGCACCACTAAGCCCCAGAGTCCTTCCACCCCCGTGCTCTGTGAGGTGAGAAGTGAGGGGATTTCTCCACCCAAGAGCAGGTCAAGTCCAGATAAGACAAGGGAAGACCTTGAGGGGCTTGTGATTTTCCGAGGCTGAGTGCCTTGCCCTTTACCTGGCTTTGCCCTCAGAGGAGTGAGGGAAGCTGACACCTCACTAAGGGATAGAGTTTTCCTCGCTATGGGAGCCCTTTTCCATTTCCTTCTTGAGAAATTTCCTGTTGAGGTTTATGTCTCCTGCAGGTTCATTATAGATTTTCTAAACCTGCCTCAGTTGTTCATAGCAGTGTACTGTCTTCGAGAAAGAGATCGAGTATATAATGGGGATGGGGGCAAGACTTTCAGAAAGAGGTTGGGCTGGCCTAGGGAGGAGTTGCTGTGTTGAACCTAGGTCCATGCAGATGCAAGATATCAATGCAGTAGAACAGCGTTGACGAAGTGTGTAAAACAATGAAGGTATATATAGAATAAATTGAGAGTAGTAAGTACATGCCCTTGCAGCTTGAAAGATTTTAAGGATGCACTACCACTTTATCCACGTGATCATACTGAGTAGTTAACTTATAGTACTTGTTACTTTAAGTGGAATAGGCTATTTATATAGACCTTTTTTTTTTTTTTTTTTTTTGGTTTAGATAGATAAATGGTGGCTGCTTCCTAGTATCAGTAAAACAAATGAGAATTTTTGATATACCTTCTTTGGAGCTTAATAACAAGGTGAAAAACCATGAACTAAAATGCTCTGAATAATCAAGCATTAAAATTTGCCTATTATGTTCAATAAATATGCTTAAAATGATTGTAAGCATTGGCTTATCTGAATGAAAGAAGTACAACAGGAACTAGTACACGTTTTCTTAGTGGTTTGCTAAAAACTGGGTAGTAAGGATGGAGTACATATGTGTATATTTTTTGTTCATTCTTTCTCCCCCTCCAAAATAGTATTATAGAACAGCTTAAAGCCTTTTCATTTTTAAACTGTATTTGGACTGATTTAACAAATTCTTCTTTTGTACTGTAAGTCATTAATACACTGATCTTCCCCAAATACCCCTTTTATAATAATAATACAGTTTCCTACACATCACAGAATGACATTCCTAAATACTTACTAAATAGGTCTGTCACAAACTCATTTTTCCCTATCTCTGCTTTTTACGCAAGCCTTTGTACCCGTTTGTCTGCCCTTCCTGACCTTCTCTGAGCATGTGTTGACCGTGCAAACTCATACTCTTTGATTTGCCCAAAGAAAACTAATGAGTTATTCTAAAATTCAGGAATCATTCCTTTGATATAAAACTCAATTTATTGGGAGTTTATATTATTACTCTCAGTGAATAGCAGAGTATATGATCAAAACAAAAAGACATGGAGTCCAGCAGTATTCAAATGTTATTCGTAAAGATGCTTATTACATTGGTTACAGATTTTACAAAAAATAAGAAGGTCCACTTACCTTCAAAACAGAAACAATAAAGACTTAAATTTTGGGCTTTGTTGCTTCTGTAAAACTGAACATTTTTCACACTGAGACTTATTATCTTTTCCCCTGCAGAATATTTTGACACTGTGGTGAGAAGAGGGATTAATAATCTCAGGTTCTAGTGGAAAGAGGAGAAAAAAGGTAAAGAAAACCTTGGGGAAATTCAGTAGTACTGGAAAGGTAATAAACAAAACCAAACACAAAGAAAGTATACCAGGGTTGGCACTTAAATACTTCCATTGAAGAAGTGATAAAAAAGAGTATGAAAGCGTCGTTTGAAGGGCTGATGTCTCAATAGATAAATAATGAAATTCTACAACTATCCAAAGAGCAAATCCCTTATAGCCCACACATAACATATACTTGTGACAACACCTATAAAAATATTCTCAACCTTCTTCCCAAATCTCTACTTAAACAATAATTCTCTATTTTGTGGGATCATTTTATTTGCAGAGTAATTGAGAAAGCTATCTGTCTGTCTGTCAACTCTTTATATTCTGTCATGAGCCAATTATATATTAAAGTAGTAGAAGCAGTGTATACACGTCAGGTGGAGAAGCAGGGTGGTGCTTTGTGAGGTATAGGTTCATATCGCTCTCTGTTCCTTAACTCCCGTGATCTTCAGTAATGTGGTAGAACAAGTGGCTAAATAATGGTGATTTCAATGCTGTGTGTGCTGCTGTGTTCTCCCTCTTCCTCTGTGCGGGTGTGGGTGTGTTGGATGAACTCTTTGGAAGTAAATTACAGATGCCCCTTTATCCATAAAGTGCACTGCCTTAAAATAAAGGCATTATTTTATATCACTGTATACAATATGAATAGGACTATTAAGCCCAAGAAAACTAATGGCAAATAACAATTCTCTAATTAGTTTTCCCAGTTGGTCCCAAACTGTTACAGATTTGGGTTTCAAACCAAGAGCGAGTCAAGTTTCCACACTGTATTTGACTCTGTAGTCTCTCTTAATATGAAAGATTTCCCCAAGTTTTTGCTTGTTTTTTGGTTTTCAGACTACTTTTTAAATGTTTCTTTTTAAGTTAAATTTCATTGTGGCAGTATCTATAAAATTTACCATCTTATTAATTTTTTAAATGTATGACTGAGTAGTGTTAAGTGCATTCACATTGTTGTGTAACCAATCTTTTCAGCATTAAGACTTCGGTTTCTCCAGGGGCGCCTGTCTGGCTCAGTCCAAAGAGCTTATGATTCTTGATCTCAGGGTCATGGGCTCAAGTCCCATGTTGGGTGTAGAGATTACTTAAAAAAAAAAAAAAAAAAAAAAAAAAAAAANTAAAAAAAAAAAAAAAAAAAAAAAAAGACTTCAGTTTCTCCAGAAGTGTTAAGAAAATTAAATTGGGGCGCCTGGCTGGCTTATTTGGTGGAACACGTGACTCTTGCTCTCAGAGTTCTAAGTTCTAGCCCCATGTTGAGTGTACAGATTACTTAAAGTAATAAAATCTTAAAGAAAAAGGTAATGAAATTGTTAAATATATTAATGAGTTTGATCAGGGCTGAAGAATAGCATAATCTTTGAGAGCTCATTCCTTGAGATAGTGGCATCTTAGGACTTTTTCTTGGCATGGCCCTTCTGAATGCCCCTCACATTGTTCAAGTGCACCACAAGATGTTTGCTGATGCAGACACAGAGGGAATGCTGCCTCTGAGAAGGTTTGCCATCAGAGAACTCTTGGAGTCTCCCAGCAAGTTGTAGATTTCTCTTTTAGGCACAGGATGGAGATTGAGACATTAATTTTATAGAAATAGAAAAGCTAAATAGAAAGCATTTATTCAAACACTTGTTTGGAGTAACATTATGGAGACAAAAATTTGCTGGGATTTTAACTTGGGTTTGGCAAATTGGGTTTTTTGAATGCTTGACTGCATAACTTTGAATTTGAAGCTTTCCTCTTTTTTTTTTCTTTCAGTGTCTTCCTTTATTCTTTCTTCTGACCTTCTGTGCCTCTCTCCCACCCCCATGATTTCCAGCTTTCATTTCTTTTTAACTTCCTAGTCTCTTTCCAACTTCAGAACCTTATTAAAGTATAGTAGAGGCCTCTTGTCTTCCCTCGTAAATCACAGTGGATATCTGGGATTTATTCTCATTTTGAGAAATAGAATATGAAAGTAAAACTCATTCACTGGTGTGCAGAGTATACCAGAGTGGTACCTCATTTTGTCACCTACCTAATCCAGTGAAGAAATAATTACTATTTTAAGTAGGCTTCAGTTCCAGTGCAGAACCCTATGTGGGTCTTGACCTCATGATCCTGAGATCAAGACCTGAGCTAAGATCAAGAGTGGGATGCCCAACCAACTGAGCCACCCAGGCACCCCAGTAATTATTTTTAATGTAGATCTGGAAGCGTCAGTGGAAAAGTTGTGGGTGGGAGGAACAGTACCACTCAAGGAAGACAAGAAATGGCACAAGACTTTAAGTAACTCCAGTATAGCTCTCAACTTGAAATTTGTAGGCTTCTGGGAAATAAATAAAAACCAAGGTTATCTTCTCTTACCCTAAGTAATACTCTTGGGGGTGGAGCATTGTTAGGCTAATGGCCATGAATCCTGCACTTCACCTTCCTTAGAGTTGGATGGCAACACCCAGCACCCTGCAACAACAAAACAAAACAAAATATGCTGCTCAGGAATAATGAGAATGTTACTGAATTAATATCTGTACTGGGAAATCATATACTTAGGAGATACATAAGAGACATGAAGAATGTTAAGAAAAGTGGGGCTGCACATAGGCCTCTTTTGATTTAACATATGTGGACAATTTTAAAGTGACTAGAATTTAATTAATTTATTTTAATTTTTTTAAACATTTATTTATTCTTGAGACAGAGAGAGACAGAGCATGAGCTGGGGAGGGACAGAGAGAGAGGGAGACACGGAATCTGAAACAGGCTCCAGGCTCTGAGCTGCCAGCACTGATGTGGGGCTCAAGTCCACAGACTGCGAAATTATGACCTGAGCCAAAGTCGGACGCTTAACCGACTGAGCCACCCAGGTGCCACTAAAGTGACTAGAATTTAAAATAAGTGACTCAGAAATACCATTTTCTGATATTGATTGATTGCAAAACTTTCCTGATCTGTCTTTCATACATACTAAGTGATAGCCTCTTGTTCTTGTCTTTTTGTATATATTGTGCTGCTTTTTAAATATGGTAGCATATTAGAAAGGGTTGGACAAAAAGTGTAGTTGCGTTTCTGAGTGGCTGTGTGCTAATAAGGTAGCAGGTAGCATCATGGCTCAGCTGAGTGGGGAGTACTTCATGAAATGTAACCAAAACAGGGACATTATGGACAGGTGGGGGAGGGGTACAAATACAATATAAAGAAAGTGATATTATTGCAAAACAGTGGCTATATAAAACCCTCAGAAAATGAGAGGTTGTGTATCTAATTTTTCTGGTTTTGTTTTTTATTCCTTTGAGCACCTTACATTTTTAAATTAGTCATTTAGAAGGAAATACTTTTAAAGATTTTATTTTTTAAAGTAATTTCCACACCCAATGTGGGACTTGAACTCATAACCCCAAAATGAATGGTCACATACTGTACCGACTGAGCCAGCCAGATGCCCAAAGGAGAAAATACTTCTAAAGTGTGAAGTATTTTCCCATGCTTGAGATTCTCTCTATCCCCCTCTCTGCCCATTGCCACTCCTCCAAAATAAATAAACTTTAATAAAATGTGAAGCATTTTCCTATTTTCTAAACTGGTTTGAAATGTGCTAAAATTCACTAAGGTCCACGTTCTTTCCTCAGTTACTGATCTGTCTGTCTCTCTGACATGTAACTGTAAACTGCAGAATGCGAGGTAACTCCTGGACTTGACTTTCTGTCTCTTCACTGGGTGTTACTTTGTGTGTGTGTGTGTGTGTGTGTGTGTGTGTGTGTGTTTTAAATGACAGTGCCTTTTGTCCTTTCTGGTTTTCTCCATTTTATCTGCTGTGGGTTTAGAAACCAGGTAACCAGATTTGCTCATTCATTTGGTAAAAATTTAGTGAGCACTTCCTGTATATAACCAGACAATAGAAACACAAACATTTAAAAAAGAAAAGGCCCTTATCCTTGAAGATCTCCTAGGGAAGGAAGGACTCACTTGGGCAAGTAATGGCAATATGTGCATTAGAATAGGAAATTGTATTAGAGGGCTAGTCATATATTTTATGGGGGCAAATGTTCATTTTGCGAGGTGAGGAAAGGCTTCATAGCTGCTGGAGTGTTTGATTTGAGTGAGCCTCAAGGGCTGATTGAAATTTCATCAGAGAAGAGGTATCCTAAAGAGAGACACGTGCAAGGGATGAAAATAGAAAATATTATATAGTATGTTCTATTTTTCTCTTATTTTATAGACACTTTTTAAAATATGCACTTTTAATAAGATCTGCATCAGAATCAGAGTCTCTCTTATCTGTAAAATTAGTAATCTTTAGAGCACAGAATTTGGGATATTTACATTGAATATTTAGAAAGAAGCCTTTTCGTCTCCATTTCTTGCTTGTGTTCTGGATTAGGGAGTTCTGTTTACGGTTGCTGCATATTATATATCCCTCACTTGGTGGCATTATGCTCACAAATGTTGTGGACCACAATTGGAAAAGCCATGATAGATGTACTTATCTACTCCATGATGTCTGGCATTCTGCTAGGGAAGTCTCAGAGCCAGGGCTTGACAATGGAATCAGTTGAAGGCTTGTTCACTTTCATGCTGCCTGGTGTTTGATGTAGGCTGTTGGCCATGCCCTCAGCTGAGTTATGTGCTGAGATACCTATGTATGGCCTCTACCTGGCTGCTTGGGCTTCCTCACAGCATGGTGGCTAGGGTTCAAAATGTAATATATCTAAGGAAGCTGTCACCCTTTATGTCTTAACTTCATTAAGTCACATAGGGTTACTGATGCCTTAGTCACATCAGTTCATATTCAGAACACAGATTTGGGAACACAGATCCCAGCTCTCCTGCGGAGGAATGTTAAAAGTTGAATTAGAAGAAGAGAGTGTGGGATGGGAAGTTGTGGTCATCTTTGGGAGCATTTACTGTCACAGGCTAAGTTGTAGAAAATTGAAGCATTACTGTCTTAGAAGAAAAGGAGAGAGGAGGGAGGATTTATTGCAAAGTTCTTAAAGTATGTCTAATAAGATTTTAGATAGACGTTTAGAAGAATTTTCAGATTAAAAAATTATGGGCTTTTTTTTTTAAACCAAAGGAAATGAGATGATTTTAAAGAAATTTGGCAAGAGTTTCTCTGTTTATCTCCAAGTAAAATTATAGGGCGTTAGTTAATCTTTCTAAAATTTTTCTTTAAGTTCTAGAATTACCTTTTTTTAATATAGAAAAATGTGGCCTATTTCATGTATTTATTTGGTAGAACTTTTGATTAAATGATAATGACATATATTTTTGAGCTGTTTGTTTTACCAGGAACATTTCTAGGGAAATAGCCCTGAAAGCCACTCATGATACGAATAATTATAAACAGTCCCCCCCTGCAAGTACCAGGAGGGTCCTGCTTTAGCAGATCAATTTATAGATGAAGGCAAGGTTTTGTTCAAAAGATGATATTTTCATGTGCTATTTTCTATCTCATGGATGATAGAGGGTTTTTTTTATTTTATTTTTTATTTTATTTCTAGGAGAGAGAGAGAGACAGCATGAGCAGGGGAGGGTCAGAGAGACAGGGAGACACAGAATCTGAAACAGGCTCCAGGCTCTGAGCTGGCAGTCAGCACACAGCCCGACGCGGGGCTCGAACCCACAAACTGCGAGATCTTGACATAAGCGAAAGTTGGACCCTTAACCGACTAAGCCACCCAGGTGCCCCGATAGAGGTTTTTTTTTATTCTAAGTCTCTAGTCCAAATTTTAACCAACCAAGCCACCCAGATGCCCCTTCTAGTCCAAATTTTAAGATGCATAAATTGTCTAGTTAGCTTATCAAAATGGAAATTCCAGTGTCTCGCTGAGGTTTAGGAAAGTATGGAGGAGGTCTCTGCTTTTTAGAAGACACTCTTCAAGAGACTCTGCCCGATTCTGCAGAGCCAGACTTGAGGGTCCCCTGGTTTAGGTTGTGAGCCAAGGTAGGAGTGAGGGATTCTTTTCCTACTAGGATATCCCAGTAACCTGAAACAAAGTAGAGGGCTAGGGACACTCCATGAGAAGATTGCCCCGCAAGGCCATCTGTTGTCTGTGTGTCCCAGTTGAGCTCACAATTCCACAGTAAGAAATTTCTCAGTAGATCAGAAAACCATACAGCGAAGTAATTGACATCTTACATACCATCAAGCACAGACCTGTCCTTGGGAAAGGCATTTCACCTTTAAGAATAAAATGAAAGTAAAATCTTTCAAGATGTTGTCATTAGTTTTTCTTCCTAGTCACTTTTATAAGATGATGTCACTGCAGGGCACAAAGATTATAAAATTTTTGTTAGAGAATTTACTAAAAACTGTGGAATGTTCTGCTGAAAGATGTGAATATTACATATTACATACCAACAAACTTTGGAGTTTTTTACATGCAGGAGTTCTTTGGTTTTGAGGGGTTTTTATCCTTTTTTTTTTTTTCCCCCTCTATTTAGTCAGTATGGAGTAGCATTTAAGAGCCACATTGTCTAGACTGTGGTCTGGCTCCATCACTTGAACAGGTGTGACCTTGTGCCTCCGTTTCCTTAAATGTTCACTGTTGTTATTATCATTATTTTCTATCTTCTTCAGTGATCAGAGTCTGAGGCACAATTGGTGTCCAATAGAGCTTGATTAGTTTTTTGTGATTGCTAGTCAGAGTAGATTATTTTAAATGCAAATTGAGGGGGATTTAAGGAACTGCTTAGAAAGCTAATCCTGAAGACTAGAACCACCTCTGTGTGGTCAAGTTTTTTTAAACCACCTTTCTTTATCAATTAATGCATGTTCCAGAAATGGAGGGGTTGCACAACACTTTATATTATAGAGTCTATAGGGATACATTATAAAGTTTTGTAATTATAAACTGTTTAAAGTAAATGTGCTACCACTCTGATTATTAATGATTATTACTATAATCGCATTAGTATTTTAGTACCTAGTAGGTCTAATTCAGTGGGTCTCTACAAGTGGGAGTAGGGAGGGAGGACAAGGGTTATATGATATGTCATTTGCTCTGTCAACATTTGTGTCCTTTTTGTATCCATGTGGTTCCTTGGTAGTTGAAGGCGGAGCTGATAGTGCTGTTTTAGGCAAAAGGTTGAGGAGAGGGTGCTTTAAATCAATAAAATTAAAGCTTCTTATGTTTTGGAAAAATTTGGGAGTTGTTTTAAAAATTACTCAGAAGTGGTAGAACATTTTATTTATCCTATTAAACATGTCACGGGTGCCTGGGTGGCTCAGTTGGTTAAGCGTCTGACTCTTGATTTCGGCTCAGGTAATGAGCTCACTCATGGTCCAGGGGATCAAGCCCCATGCGCAGCTCGGCTTGGGATTCTCTTTCTCCTCTCACTCTACCCTCCCCTGCTCATGTGCGCTCCCTCCCTCTCTCTCCTAAAATAAATAAATAAACTTGAAAAATTGGTAAAAACATATCAGAAAAATAAAGTACATAAAATTCACCTGTAATTAATCTGGGAGATTGAATGGTTATTTGACATATCTCTGTGTGTTGGTCTCAGAAGTGGGCAGGTGTATTCTCCACAAGAGATAATACTTAGATTTCTCAGAGAAATCTGATGAGACGTCAATGTTGGAGCCATTTGACCGGTTTTGATTTAACTTGAAACCTCTTTTCTTTTGACAACACTACTGTATGTGACTTGACCATTATTTTGACTAGTTCAGATGGTGGCTTAAAGCACAATAATTTTCTCAGAAAAGGTAAAGCTCTTGCTAAGAATGGTTGGACATAATTCACCGAAAGCAGGTATTTGCTTGGATCCTGAATGTACTCTATGAAGTAGATGCTACAAAACCACCTGAACAGCGAAGGAAAGCAAGTCTGATTAGCCGATCTCCACCTCAGCTGTCTTCATTGTACAGTTTAGTAAAGTCTGATCATCAGTGATAGTTTTGTTTTCCATAGAGATAAGTTGAGCCGCTGAATTGTTCAAGATCTTGCCTGTTCCATAGAGAAGTTCACATTTCACAAATCATAATGAAGGATGCTTATATTCAGTTGTGTTTGCCCACATTTACTACACAAAGTACACACTGATTTACCCAGAGATGATGGACAACTTGATATAGCTAAGTTGCCTAATGGGGAATTTCCAGATCCACAGGGAGAGATGAGAGAGTTATAGTTACTGGTAAAGTACATTTAGAAGGTTGGTTTATGAAGTTACCAAGGAATAAATGCCATTTCTTATTAGGAGAGTATGAGCAGCACATTTCTGAATAACATAAAGAACATTTCTTAGATGATTGTATATAGAATGTAATCATTTAAAAATTTTGGCTTAAATTGGGAGTCCAGTTTAAATACGATTTATAAATCTTAGTAATACTGTTAAACTTTAGACTGATAACCATTACTTCATTTCTTTCAAGCAACTGACCTGTGTAATGACAGGTTAAGGGACTAAAATAGAAGGAGATGGTCATTCCAGGTCTAGCTCCTCCCTGGTGAGAGTTTTTCCTTTTAGGTCGGATTGTTGCACATTCACATGGGGGATAGCATAACCTCTTTCAGTGCCTGGCCCCTCTTTTCATTTTCAGTCAGTCTGGTGGCTTGGCAGGACTTTTCTGGAAGCTCACACCTTTCTGGAAGTGCATGGCGGTGTGCGCTAGCATCTCAAGGAACTCTGTCAGGCTCTGGGTGCTTTATCTAGCGTTTACCTTTCAGAGAGATGCCACTGAATTGGATATGAAAATTCACTGTCTTTCTACTGTTTTCCTTAATTTTTTGTATTTGTTTTTAATCTTGAAATAGGAACATTTATTAGTAAGTCAAATGAGCTATTGAGTCAGAGCTGTGGAAACTGGGGGGGCACCATCTGTGTAGTTTGTGATGTGCCGTATCAGCTCATTGGAGCTTTTAGCAGGAAAAGTGGTCTAAAATTACAAAGCATTATAATTAACACCGTTGATTCTGTAGTGGATCAGGGTGTGAAAAAAATGAATCTCTGGGGGAGAAACTGCTTTTCTGTATCAGTTGTATTAACCCTTCTGGAGCATGTGATATTATTTAGTAATTTAGCAATTGGTCCTTATCAATTTGCTCTCTCAGTATGTTGCAGAAGAAGCGTATCCATGTTTTGGCTTAGATCAGACTTGTTTTTACAGGTAAAACTGTCATTTTCATTCAGAGTAGATACTGGGCTAACTTCCCTACCTCGTTCTTCTACCTGGTTCTTCTGGAATTCCTGAGCAACAGTATCTAAGAGCTGGATTTTGTATTCTAGATATCATTAATGGGCCTGGAGCAACAAATACTTAAGCTTTCCCTGCAGGGAATATTAGTGTTTCCCCATCTTCTGTGACTCTATCACACTGGAGTCGACACACCTCTTTGTTCTTTTCTTCCTTGCTTAAATAGAACAAAATATCTATTAAAAATTTTTTTTTCAGTTTTATTGAGATGTAATTGACGTATAACATTGTTTTAGTTGAGGGTGTACAGTATCTTGATTTGATGTATGTCTGTATTGCAGAATGATTATCACCGTAAGTTTAGTTGGCATCCCTCATCACATAGTTACATGTTTTTTTCTTTGATGAGAGCTTTTAAGATTTACTATGTCTTACCACCTTTCAAATACGCAATAAATTATTGTTATCATCGTTATTATGCTATATGTTACATCCCCAGAACTTATTTACCTCAAAATTGGAAGTTTATACCTTTTGACCACCTCTGCCCATTTGCCCCACTCCTTTCCCCTGCCTCTGGCAACCATCTGTCTGTTTTCTGTTTCTGTGAGTTTGGGTTTTTTTAGGTTCTATATGTAAGGAAGATCTTACTCTGTATGACTTATTTTAGCATAATGTCCTGATTCATCCCTATTGTTGCAAATGGCAGATTTCCTTTCTGTGACTGAATAATATTTCATTGTATATATATACATATTCTTTTTTTATTGTTTATTTTTAATTTTTTGAGAGAGAGAGTGAAGCAGTGTGAGCAGGGGAGGGGCGGAGAGAGGGAGACACAGAATCTGAAGCAGGCTCCAGGCTCTGAGCTATCAGCACAGAGGCTGAAGTGGGGCTCAAACTCACAAACCATGAGATCATGACCTGAGCTGAAGTCGGATGCTTAACCCACTGAGCCACCCAGGTGCCCCGACATCATATTTTCTTTATCCATTCATTGGTTGGGAGGCCCTTAGGTTGTTTCCATGTCTTGGCTATTGTAAATAATACTGCAATGAACATGGGGGGTGCAACTGTCTCTTTAAGATAGTGATTTTATTTCCTTGGGATATGGACCCAGAGATGGAATTGCTAGATCATGTGGTAGTTCTACTTTTAATTTTTTGAGGAACCTTCCTACTGTTCTCCATAGTAGTTATGCCAATTTATATTCTCACCAACAGTGCATGAGAATTCCCTTTTCTCCACATCCTCCTCAACTCTTGTTATCTTCTGTGTTTTTGATGACCCGTATTCTAACAGGTGTGAGTTGATAGCTTATTGTGGTTTTCATTTGCATTTCCCTGGTATTTAGTGATGTTGGGCACTTTTTCCTCTGTTTTCTATTTATCTTCTTTGGGGAAAATGTCTATTTAATTCTCCTGTCCATTTTTATTTATTTATTTATTACATGTTTATTTTTGAGAGACAGAGGGGAGACAGAATGGGAGTTGAGGAGGGGCCGAGAGAGAGAGAGGGAGACCAGAATCAGAAGCAGCTCTAGGCTCTGCTCTGTCAGCACAGAGCCTGACTGCAGGGCTGGAACCCCGAACCCATGGATGGCAAGATCATGACCTGATCCGAAGTCAGGTGCTTAACTGACTGAGCCACCCAGGCGCCCCTCTCCTGTCCATTTTTATTTTTTTAATTTAAAAAAATTTTTTTAAACTTTATTTATTTTTCAGAGACAGAAACAGAGCACAAGCTGGGGCAGGGCCGAGAGAGAGGGGGACACAGAATCCATAGCAGGCTCCAGGCTCTCGGCTGTCTGCACAGAGCCCGATGAGGGACTTGAACTCACGGACTGTGAGATCATGACCTGAGCCCAAGTCAGACGCTCAACCGACTGAGCTAGAGAGAGGGAGAGACGACCTCAAGCAGGCTTCATGCTCAGCACGGAGCCTGACTTGGCGCTTGATCTCATGACCCTGGGATCATGACTTGAGCAAACGGGATGCTCAACCAACTGAGCCACCCAGACGCCCCTAGCGAGTTTTGTAAAGAACAGAATTTCACACGTTCTACATGCATTAACAGATACTGACTGAAGGAACAAAATGTTGGGCTGTCTAGTCTTTTAAAAGTTTGCTTCATGGTGGAATAATCAAAGAACCTTGCTATTAGATTGAGAGAGTGAGCCCCTTGCTACTCAAGCAAACTCAGTAACAGACATTACACTAATAACACTAAGTTTTACGCTCTGTCTTGTCTTTTTTGCCTAGCACAGTGCCTGGCACTTTGTAGATAGTCATTTGTTGAGTGAATGAAAAAAATTAGTTTGCAAAGGGAATTCTTGGCAAATGAGTCTCGCGTGTGCTCAGCATCATTTGTAATTTAAAGTGAGGAGGGAGGGCAAGTGGGAGGGCAGAAAATGCCTAGAGGGAGGGAGAGAATTGATTTTGTCTGAGAACTAATTCCTAATCCTAGTAGGATCTCATTTTAAGAAGTTATATTCATGTGACTCTACTAAATGAAACTGAAAAGAAAAGATAATTTTAAAGCTTGTGCATATAATCAGTTATTTAGTCTTTAGTTTGCAGATGACTTATGGCATTACTGGGACTTACTTTCTTTTTTTTTCCTCACATTAGTAACCTGCTTGACACTTGTTTCCTGTCTTATTTATAGAAGGCATAAAAACTGTATGTTAAGTACTCATGTTTGCATATGCAAAACACTTAGAACTAATCTGACTCCCTTTTTGAGCCTTGGTGAGTTATTTATAAACATCATAATCATTGACACGTTTATATCATTTGATGCAAAATTCACCGCGAGAAAATAGCATTTCAATCTGTAACCAGCAGTTGGTCATCTTATTCAAGCTTTCATTGATAATGTAAGCTAATAACTACATCATTATAAGAAATCAGTTGATAGAATAAAATTAGTTGCTCAAAGTTTTATGTAGAGGATACAGACATATACTCCAGTTGCTAATTTTAATATCTAACTTATTAAGGTATTTAGTTGGTACATAGGAGACTTTGTTCTCTTGGGGCATGCTATGGATCACCAATAAATGCAGATCATTTTTCCCAGTGACTGTCCCAGTAAACTAAAACTGCGGCAGACACAGATAAAGTGACGGTGATAACATGAACTACGATAATTGGAGGATAGGCAGTCTGATGACTCCATCAAGCAGTAATGCACTTGTCTAGACCCGTTCAGAGAAAAAGGATACTTCTGTTAGGAAACTGTAAAGGTTGAGTGAAATTCTTGATAAATATTTTTTAGGGATTTTGAGATCTTTGACTCTCTGTTCTGTCATATGCTATACCTTTTTATTGTTATTATTATTTTTTAATGTCCTGGTCCTCGTGACATTTAATGTTCCTGGTCCTCATGAGAAGAACATTGCCTACAGAATGATCCAAGAGCTTTATAAGGATCCAGAATTGCGTGGGTTTGAACTCCTGCTCTGCCACTGGCATTGTGGGGATCACAATAATGGTGTCTGTGATTTGCTTCTCTTGTTGTGAGGATTAGACAAGGCACTGACAACAGTGCTTGGTCCGTGGTCAGAATGCTATAAATGACTATTACGATTATAATCAGCATCATCAGGCTGCTTTGAGCAAAGTTGATTGAATAACAGTTCCTTAATTTTATGCTGTCATTTTTTAGCATAGCACCTAAAAGAGCTGTGACTTTGGAACCAGAATAACTTGCATTCTTAATTGCTGCTATTTTACAAATTGTTGACCTGAGGAAAGCTTCTTTAATTTATTGAGCCTTAATTTCTTCAGTTTTGAAGTAATAAAATCTCATAGGATTATGGTAAGGAATCTTTGAAATTGTTTTTTGAGTTGCCAGGTCCCTTTGAGATTCTACTGACAGCCACAGAACTGTCTTCCTTGAAAAAAATGGACCTCCTCCGTTCAACAACCCCACCCTCTCATTTCATTTTTGCATGCTACTTCAGCCATCTATAATGGCACTGGATGCGTGTTCAAAAATACTGGTGTTCCTTCTCACTACTACACATGGTTCTCTTTCCTTCAGTCTAGAGCCAGATATCCCTGTCAAATTTTAAACATTTAAAAATATTTTATATAATCTATAAAATAATTTAAAATAATATTTTTAAATATTTCATAATAAGAAAAGTCTTTGAAAGTTTGCATATTTAATCATTGCTAAATAATTATGTGGATGTTATTTAGAATCAGCTTGCGGCTATTTTATTCAAGGCTGTTGATAGATGCGGGGTGTAAGCAGTATCTGTTAAGACTGTGATACTGACCCAGATCTTCCAGGAAATAGATAACCAGAGGGAATCCATTAAACTTGATCTCTTGTGGTTCAAACTTGGGGCAAAATTTTTTGCTTTCCTCCCAACCCAAACTATGATTTTGGCACTGATAAGTAGGCCAGTATGAGCCTATGAAAATCAGAGTCAGACTTATCATTGTTAGTTTGAAGATTGGAGGATTGACTATCAGACTTGTCATTTCTTTGGAAAACAAAAATTAAAATTCTGTTTTTTGCATTTAATTTAGATTTATAAGCTCCAGTGGTAGCAGCTGTCTCATTTTAGATTTTGTGCAAGAACTGTCACAGTTTTGGTGCTCAATTAATGTGTTTTTACTTTTTATCTAAATTAATGATTCTGCCCATGAACTAATTTACATATTTCCATTTGCAGTATTGTGGAAATGGAAAACATTCTTTTTAATTCAGTGCCTGGGATTCTGGACTAAAAAATTCCAGTTCATCAGGCAATTGCACAAAAGACAGTTTTATTTGAAAATATGTGGTAAAGCTTTTCTTTTTTAAGCTGTTCAACCTATTTTGCTTCGAAAGATAGCTCAAAATTGGCAGACTGATTAAAGATATAGGAAATATTAAAAGATTTAATCCTTGTAATATATACTTTGGCTACTACTAATAAGTGTAATACACTAAATATTAAGTTTTTACTTATTTATGCAGAATTAAATTCACCATATGGAACTATTTCTTTTTAAGGTGTTTCTAAGAAACATTAATGTGTTAGACTTGTAGGAGATTTCTAATAAATGGGAAATAAAGGTTTCTTTAAAATAAAGGCTATTTAAAAAAAGTTTCCATGTAATCAGGACTTTAGGAATAAATGTTATCCACGGTCTAAGAATTACTGAAGTGCCTCATTTATTTTTTGTTGTGTTTTAGTATGGATTTTGAGTCATTAGGGAGATTGGTTGATTAAGAGATCTTAAAAATAAATACATAGTTTTTTTTTTATTCTTTGTGTCTTGGTGTTTAGAAAAACATTGTATGAGCACATTTACTGCAGAAAAAGCCATCATCATCATTTGTGGAAAATCAATATATATATTTTTTCAAAATTTAGATTGATGGTACCATGCCATCAGTGTTAGTTAAAGCTTGGGGGGTGTTTCAGGGGTCAAGAGGAGAGCAGCTGAGTTCTTGAATCATCAGTGACTATGAGATTGACTTTCTTTGGTGGCTCTTTCCCAGCCTGGGCCCCAGAGTTCCCCCTGACTAAAGATTAAAGATATACCTGAATAGGATTTTGATAGGGAATAGTATTAAATAAGTGAGGTATTTATCTCTAACACTGCTACCCTGGGCTATGGTGAGCAGATTTTGCTTTTCTCTATGAACATTGAATTTCATTCATCTTTATTAAGATAGAAGTTTAGTATAATGTAAACCACCCAAACACAGACCTTTAAAGTGATATTGCATTTGTACTTGTTTAATAATCTGACAGTTCTTGGGGCGCCTCGGTGGCTCAGTCAGTTAAACATCTGCCTTCAGCTCAGGTCATGATCTCATAGTTTGTGAGTTCTAGTTCTGTGTCAGGCTCTGTGCTGACAGCTCAGAGCCTGCTGGAGCCTGTTTGGATTCTGTGTCTCCATCTCTGCCCCTCCCCCATTCACTCGTGTTCTGTCTCTCTCCACCCCCTCCAAATAAATAAACATTAAAATTTTTTTAAAAAAATAACCTAAAAATTCAAAGATGTTAAATCTACTCAGGTTCTTTCATTCTTCTTCAAACTGTAGGTTGTGACCCATTAGTGGTTTATCACTATAGAGCATTGTAACCAGCTTAAAACAAAACTAGAGAATATAAGGGAAAGATTTCAGAGTGCATTGCATAAAGTATAAGCAAAGTATAATTGTGTAAGGGCATACCCTGTGTATACCAGCTCCCATGTGGTGTGTTTGTGTGTGCATATACCGGGTGTGTAAAATCTATTTTTACTGTGAATTCTCAGCAAGTTGGAGAGATGTGATAATATCAGTTACTCTCCCTGAAGGAGATCAACTAATGGCCTATTTCAATTTTGAGGGTGCTTATTCCTAAAATAGGAAGTGATAGTGTGCCTTCTGGTGGGTATTGTAAAATTGTCACTGCATTCTGTATTTGGAAATCCTTATTCTACTCCTGCCCTGCTTCTGCTTTTACGCCTGCTTCACTACTGTTACACTATGGAATAATGGCTCTCAGACAGTGTGCCTGTGGACTGAGGGATTTCATCACTAAAACTGAGTGGAAGGATGTTTTTCCAAATAAGTTAGTGGATAGAATTTGTTCAGCAGAAATTTCTTTTTCCAGGTTGTCTGACACCTGGGCAGGTTTGAGAACTGTACTGGGTGTGTAAGAATGCCTAACAGGTTCGTCTTGATTTACTGATCAGTCCCTAAGTCTGAATCAGTATCACAAAATATGGGCTACCAGTAGCAATGGCAAGTTCACTGGGATGTTGTTTATATTTAAAACTATCACAAACATATCAAATTACAACCCTCTATCCTCTACATTTCATTATTTTTGCCTTCAGTGCTAATTTGTAGCTATCTTCAGGGGCAATAGAAACAGTGTATTCTGTTGCTTTTGATTCTCAAGGATACATGATGAATCCTTTTTGGATTTTCTGAAGTAGCTATAATACCTGATGCCATAGACAAATTTCTAGCCAAGCAAAGGCTTTTCTTTAACTTAAAATTCAGATGACAAACCTAGAGTTGGGCAACCTTACTCTAGGATGATGTTTTCAACTAAATCATATACATATATTTTAATTTTATTGGTGAATATTTTAATTTTCTCAAAAACATAAAATAGGGTCATTGTAACAAAACAATCCAACATCCAAGAAGTATATAAAATAAAAGGTGAAGTCTTTCGTTTTTCTTGCAACAATCCTCTCATCCAAGGAGAGTTAATAATTAGTTCTTTATTGTTTCATACTGTCTTTTCCATTTACAGATAATATGTGAGATTAAAGACGAAAAAATAGGATTACTAAGCATCAGTTTTTTCCTTCTTTTTATTTAAGTTACTGTGTAGACTTATGTTTATTAGCTATATATATATTTTTCGTTGTAAAGTTGTCAATTTTGGAAAATAGAGGTCAGTAAAAAGATAATCTTTTGTAATTTAACCCTGTAGAGAGAATTCTTTCACATATTTTGTATATGCTTTCAGTTTCTTTTATATATGTCCTTTTATGTTCAGATTTGATTGAACTAATGTGGGGTTAAGCTTTTAATATTGTGTGTCAGGTTGCTTATTTTTCCACTCAACAGTGAGTGAAAAATTATATAAATTGATAAGCTCATGCTAAAATTCATGTGGAAATGCAAAGACCTAGGACAGTCAGAATTTATTTTGAAAATGAAGAACAACCTTGAAGGTCTTACACTCTCTAATTTCAAGGCTTATTATAAAGATTCAAGAATCAAGATAGTGTGGGCGGGTGCCTGAGTGGCTCGGTTGGTTAAGCATCTGGTCTTGATTTTAGCTCAGGTCATGATCTCACTGTCGTGAGATTGAGCTCTGCTTTGTGCCAAGCCTGGAGGCTGCTTAAGATTCTCTCCCTCCCTCCCCCCTTTTCTCTCTCTCTCTCTCTCTCTCTCTCCTTCCCCCACTCATTTGTACACACACTGGTCTCTCAAAATACAGTAACTTAAAAAAAAAAGAATCAGGATAGCGTGATATTAGCATAATGGCAAGACATATAGATCAATGGAACAGACTAGAACTTGCAGATATATCCAAACATATGTGGTCAGTTGCTTTTTGTTCAGCAAATGGTGTTAAAACAATTGTATATTGATATGGGAAAAAATGAACCTGTTCTCTTGACTTTTTTCTCATAAAATGCATAAAATTTCATTTGAAATGGCTCATAGGCCTAAATATGAAAGCTCTACCGGAAAACATAAAACAAAACCATACCAACTTTGGGTTAGGCAAATATTTCTTAGAGACAAAAAGCACTAACTATAAAAGATTAAAAAAATTGATAAATTGGACTTCATCAAACAAAATCCAAGCCATCTGCTCTTGTAAAAAAACTGTTAAGAAAATGAAAAGGCAAGCCACAGATTGGGAGAAAGGACTTATAACACAAAAGACTTATATATAGACTATGTAAAGAACTCAAATTATAACTTAATAATAAGAAATCAACCAAAGATTTTAGATGTTCAAAAGCTTTAGACTGATACTGCATTCAAAAATAGACATGCAAGCGCACGTGAGTGGCTCAGCCAGTTAAGCATCTAACTCTTGATTTCGGCTCAGGTCATGAAATCACACTATGGGATGCACCTGCATTGGGCTTGGTGCTGACAGCTGGACCTGCTTGGGATTCTCTCTCCCTCTCTCTGCCCCTCTCCTGCTGGTGCGCTCTCTTTCTATCCCTTTCTCTTTTTCTCAAAATAAATAATCATTAAAAAAAATTAAGAAAAATAGGCATGCAAATGGTCAATAAGCACATTGGTGCTCAGTATCGTAAACCATCAGGAAAATGCAAATTAAAGCCACAATAAAATAGAACAGCTAAATTAAGAAAAATGAATACCAAGTTTAGGGGAGAAAGTGAGGCAAACTAGACCTTGCTCTTTGCTGGTGAGAGTGTCAACTGTACTACTACTTTGGAAAACAGACTAGCAGTTTCTTAGAAACTTTCTTTTGAAGTTTAACACAGATTTACGGTATCACTCACCATTAATCTAAGAGGAATGTAAGCACATATTCATAAAAAGACTTAATACATCAGTGTTCATAGCAGCTTTATTTGTAACAGCTCCCAGCTGAGAAAAAGCCAAATGTCCATCAACAGGATAAATTTAATAAATTCTAATATCCACACAATGGGATACTCTAGCAATAAAGGACAGACTAGTGGTAAAAATAACAATTACATGGATGGATCTCAAAAATGATAACTGGACTAAGAGAAGCCTGACATGTATTTTCCACTTATATGAACCTTTAGAGCAGGAAAGTCTGAGATGTAGTGATAGAAATTAGACTCGTAGTTGACAAAGCCAGGGATGGAATTGATGTTAAATGAAGGGACTTTCTGGAAAGATGGAAAAGTTCTACGTATTCATTGCAGTAGTAGTACATATTTGTTACATGTTTGTTAAATGTTATCAAACTGTACACATTTGTTGTATATGCATTTGTACATGTGTATTTCATAAGATCTAAGCTTTGGTTTAGCCAGGCTTTCAGATGCTTTTTTATATATGATGGGAGGTAGTGCCTTTGGTAAGAGTGAATTCTGTAGTTCCTTTCCCCTGGCCCCACCACACCCACAGGCACAGGCCAATCATAAAATCATTTAAAATAAGCATTTGTGGCATATCCAAGAATAGAATTTGGGGGAGGGGGTTTCTATTTGTAAGTTATTTCTCTGGAGCTGTCCTGTGTGTGTGTGTGTGCGTGTGTGTGTGTGTGCGCGCGTGCCCGTGCACACATTCAGTTCTGCATAACCCCTAACCTTAGCAACACATGTTAAAATATTCTAATTTCTATATTAAATATAGTTTTTTCCCCCTTCTTTTCCAGTAACAGCTTTAGTAGTGATGTTTGTATGGGTGGATGACCTTTGAGCTCTTTTATTAGAGTTTTAGAACAGAATCTGGTTTCCAGAAATACTGTTTTAATTTCTCCTTGGAATTTTTTTTTTTTGTATGTAGGGTTTCAAAATGAATGTACCCTTATGTCTATTTTTTTTTGTCTTGTGTTATTTTCCTTCTCTCTTAACTCAGAAATCTAACTCACTGATTTTTTGTTCTTATTCTTTGGCCTAATGGATTCCAGATAACATAAGTTAAGCCTATAAAATTTTTTTCCTAATACTTTAAAAAATTATATGCATATACAGTATACATTTGTGAAAATCTATTTTTTAATTTAATGTGTTTTACTTGTATTTTAATACTAAAGGAATCTATTATGTTATCTCATAATGAACTTTAAAAAACTTAACAGTTTTTAGAATAACTCTCTTAAGAGGTTCAATGATATTAGCCTGAAGTGATAGGGAATTTCCTTTTCAGGGTTTTGAGGAAATTGATGCAGTGAATGTATGTTAGAAGCTTCAGCAGTTCCTATGTCCTCTTGGGACTGATGTAGTGTAGTATTTTTGTGCTTATGTGGTTTAACACACACAACAAAAATACCTACCCTCCAGATTAATACTCACAGGATAAAAGTTTTCATTGATAGCTGTCATAATAAAATGTCTATCCTTTTATCAGAATATAAGGAATTTCTTTTTAAAAATTTTTCTTCATTTTATTTATTTTAGAAAGAGAGAGCATGGATGGGGGAGAGGGGCAAGGGGAGAGAGAGACAGACAGACAGACACAGAGAGAGACAGAGAGAGAGAATCCAAACAGGTATCATGCTCTGTGCAGAGCCAGACACAGGGCTTGACCCTACCACCCTGATAATATGACCTGAGCCGAAATCAAGAATCAGATGCTCAACCAACTGAGCCACCCAGGTGCCCCCATAATATCAAGAGTTTCTAGAAATCGGGGCGCCTGGGTGGCTTAGTCAGTTAAGCGTCTGACTTTCACTTAGGTCATGATCTCGTGGTTTGTGGGTTCGAGCCCCGCGTCGGGCTCTGTGCTGACTGCCAGCTCAGAGCCTGGAGCCTGTTTCAGAGTCTGTATCTCTCTCTCTCTCTCTGACCCTCCCCTGCTCACGCTGTCTCTCTCTCTCTGTCTCCTAGAAATAAATAAAAATATTAAAAGAGTTTCTAGAAATCATTTACTACTTCCATGTGTTTGTAAGTGAAATTCCTTGTTTATTTTTTTCCACAAAATCAAGTTGTATATTTTAAATGAGAACTCCTAAACATCTGATGACTCAGTTTAATTTATTTATTTTTAAATATTTCATTTTTAAGTAATCTTTACACCCAACATGGATGGGGCTTGAACCCACAACCCTGAGATCAAGTGTCGCATGCTCTACCGCTAAGCCAGCCAGGCACCCTTGATGACTCTTTTTATTTTAAGAAGACTGATTTTGTTTTTACAGTGTATTTATTTATTTTTGAAGGGGGAGACAAAGAAAATCCCAAGCAGGTTCTGCACTGTCAGTGGGACTGATGCGGGGCTCAAACTCATGAACCCTGACAAAACTCTGAGATCATGACCTGAGCCAAAATCTAGAGTCTCTCACTTAACTGACTTAGCCATGCAGGTGCCCCGATAACTCTGTCTTAAGTGTATTTAAGAATCCTAGATTGTTCTCTGCAATCTTTCCTTTCCTTTTATTTTTTTTATTATTGTGGTAAAAAACATGTATCATAAAATTTACCATCTTAACCATTTTCAGTTGTGTTCAATTCAGTAGTGTTACATATATTTACATTGTTATGCTTTCCTTTGTTAAGATAATTTAAAAAAAAATTTTTTTTAAATGTTTTATTTATTATTGAGACCAAGAGAAACCGAACACGAGTGAGGGAGGGTCAGAGAGGGAGACACAGAATCTGAAGCAGGCTCCAGGCTCTGAGCTGTCAGCACAGAGCCTGATGTGGGGCTCGAACTCACGAACCATGAGATGGTGACCTGAGCGAAAGTCGGCCGCTTAACCATCTGGGCCACCCAGGCGCCCTGAGGTAACTTAATTTTAATACACATGTATCATTATTACCCAGCATAAAAAAGCTCATGTGAATTTTTTCTTTAATTTTAAATCACTAGTCTAGAATTTTAAAAAGTTGATCCCCAGCGTGCCTTGGTGCCTCATTTGGTTAAGTGTGCTCAGGTCATGATCTCACAGGGTTTGTGAGGGTTCATGAGTTTGAGCCCTATATCAGTGCACTGGTAGTGACAGTCCTAATTAAATGATGGCATTTGGAAGAGCACGGCTTGAGTAAGACTCAGTGTGCCAGTTCTACTGCCTGAGTTATTCCTATAGCTGCTACAAATCTGTGGTGGAAATGATATAGACAAACATATATCACAAAGAAAGTAATTTTCTTTTGAAGTAGGATATGTACTCACAGAGAGGGGGAGAGGGGAATACAGTAAGTTTTTTATTTCATAATTGTTACTATTTAAAATACAATTTCCACAAGTGGGAAATAATTTCTAGAGAGTTCCATGACAGGACGCCTGAAATGTTCTGACATAATATTTTTCATTTGTCTGTTTTCTCTTTGTACCCCTTACCTTTTCATTGTATGTGCGTGTTTTAAAATATTCACTTTATAATCTTGAAAAAGAAGTACATGAGGTACTGTTCTGCCTTTTCCACATTGTAGCTTCTTGTTTTACCCTTTAGGCAAACACAGAAGGTATAACGGGCTGTGGGGCAGAAGGATCCTACTATGTGTCCAGAACTTTCCTCAAGTCTTATTTAAGCTTCATAATATTCCTAGGAGGTATGTACTAGCAGCCCCTGCCCACCCCCACTCCACATACATTCACCATGTGGAAGGGCTGGCACGATCTCAAACTCATCATTGGCAAAAGCAGGATTTAAATTGAAGGATGATTATCAAGATTGTGTGCCTTCTGCTCTCTCTCTCTGCCTCATGTTGCCAGGGAGCAGACAGGGAAGCTCATTGTGGATTAATTGGGTCTTTGCTACTCGGTAGCATGTAGTCAGTAATCAAAAAGCTAAATTCCAGTATGTACCATTGCTCTGCTACATTATGATGGCAGTAATTTCAGTATCAGGTTTTTAAGCCAGTGTTTGTAGCACCATCTACAGTGAACTTTAATAAAATACAAAATCCCAATTTAAAAAAACAGATTAATCAGGCCTATACTCACCTTTATATTGGTGTATCTCAATTATTTATTTATTTATTTATTTATTTCTAGGAGAGAGAGAGACAGCGTGAGCAGGGGAGGGTCAGAGAGAGAGGGAGACACAGACTCGGAAACAGGCTCCAGGCTCTGAGCTGGCAGTCAGCACAAAGCCCGACGCGGGGCTCGAACCCATGAACTGCGAGATCATGACCTAAGCGAAAGTCGGACGCTTAACCGACTAAGCCACCCAGGCGCCCCTATTTCAATTTTTTAAAAAGAACCAGTTGTATTAATGGCGTCCATAAATGGGCAAGTTTCAATATTTAATCTGTTTGACTTACAAAAATTGAATTATGTGGAAAGTTTCCAGCTAAATCTTAATGTCAAATTAACTGTTTCAAGTGAAATCTATACATTTTGGTAATGGATAAAAAATACAAAACATTTAAAATGTCAAATGTATTTTTTAGGCATAATGTGAAATGTAAAGAAATGAATAAATATATAATGAAGTAGTTAATAGAACTGTCTTTTTGGAGGGACTAATGCCGTTTTTGGAAAATGCTTAATGCCATTTACTATTTTAGTTTAGTAGCCATTACATTAGAGATGCTGATTTATGGCATATTTACAGAGTATCTACCAAACTTGACTTTCCTATAAGGAGTGACAAAGTAAATTGCTCAGTTTTGGGAGGGGTAAGTTGCATTGACTGACCAATAAATGAGTTCTCCTAGTACCCAGAGGTCATCCTATGGCTAATGAAGTAGTTAATAGAACCGTCTTTTGGGGGGACTAATGTCATTTTTGGAAAAGGTTTAATGGCATTTACTATTTTAGTTTAGTAGCCATTACATTAGAGATGCTGATTTATGGCATATTTACAGAGTATCTACCAAACTTGACTTTCCTATAAGGAGTGACAAAGTAAATTGCTCATTTTTGGGAGGGGTAAGTTGCATTGACTGACCAATAAATGAGTTCTCCTAGTACCCAGAGGGCATCCTATGGCTTAAGTGAATCAACAAAATTATGAAGCAGCATTTATTTCCTTTGGAAAAAGGCTTAAGACCAACAATAACAACTGTCCTTCTTTATTTTTATTTTTAATGTTTATTTATTTTTGAGAGGGAGCGCGTGAGCAAGGGAGGACCAGAGAGAGGTAGACAAAGGATCAGAAGTGGGTCTGTGTTGACAGCAGAGAGCCCGACGTGGGGCTCAGACCCACAAACATGAGATCATGACCTGAGCCTAAATCAGATGCTTAACCAACTGAGCCCCTCTGGTGCCCCTGTCCTAATTTTTCTAAAGTAGAGTTTTACATAAACTTCTTATGTGACACTTTAGAAATACAGTGAAAGGTTTTAATAAAATAATGCATGTAAACTAAATTTGTTTTATAAGAAAAACAAAATGAAGAACTGATAAATTTTATTAATACAGATAACTTTGGCCTTAGTAGTAGATTTTCTTTGACTTGAAAACCTAAATAATGGCTGTATTTCCCTACCTTATTTGATTATGTCCCTTCTATTTTGGGGGGAGGGGTTTCATCCCTCCTTCATCCGCCTTCAATTGCCTTTGAGATTAAGCTTTCTAAACTCTTAACTTTCATTCTTCCCTTAACTTTTCAGTGTATTGTAATTGCCTGTTGGTTGAAGTCCTGGTGTTCTATAGCCTCATGCCATGAACGCAAGCCTTGAACTTCAGCCAAACTTCTTTAGCTAGTATTGATTGATCCTTGCTTGCGGCATTCTTAGTCTTTCTGCCTGTTCAAATCCTGTGTGTACTTTGCAGTTTAGAAGATTAAAAGCCTCATTTAACTTTCCAGACCAAGTGAGCAACTTTTATTTCCCATTTGATGAGATTCTTGCTGCTATTCTCTATGCCTTCCATTTAGTATATAAGCTGTCATGTCTTGCATTGTCTTACAACATTATTAACCACTTACATTATTTATCTCACCTCCTGGTCGTCATTTGAAATCTTCCTGAGAGCAGAGGCCTCTGCCTTCTTGTTCTGAATCTATATTGAATTCATTTCTGTAGCATTTGCTTTGGTGTTTTGCATATAGTGAAACTATAAGAAACATAGAATTCAAGAAACTATAGATTTTTAGAGCTAGAGATACAGGCCAAATGTTGATATTTATAGTTGAGAATCCCAAGTCAAAAAATGTTGATTTGGGGAAATAGTATCTTCTTGAAATCATAATATGGCTTGAGCATGTTTTATTTTTATGTAGTTTTTCTTTCAGCAGGGTCTTCACAATAGTTTTTCACTATAATTCCTTTTTAAAAATAGCTTTTAAGAAACCCTAAGCATTTAGATATGTGCTTATTTTACAGAGAGAATTTTCAAACACCTTGAATGGTACTACTTAATACATAGAAACTGATTATCAAACATTTAAATTGAAACTGTATCTGCAAACTGGTTTTTACTAAAAGCTGGAGTACTGTGATTATTGGTCCCTCTGTGCAGTAACTCCAAAATCTATGTGATCCTCTCAGCAGTCCTATTTTATATATGTTATTGGTGTAACTATTACTCTGTTGGTAGTCTTTTCACTCTGTCTGGAAATGTAGTCCACCTCCTGAGGAAGAAAGGGAAAAAATAGTAGCACTTAATACTATTATTCCCACAGAGCTTCAGAAATTGGCACAAAAGTTTTCATGTTAATCTCACAAATGCTGTTATTTTGAATTTATTTCATTTCAAAACAGTATTCAGTGTCTTTTAATGAAACGCAGGAGCTGAAACAAGGTCAGCCTCGTAGAAGAGGGAAGCGAGAATGGTTTTAAGAGTTTGTATGAAAGGAATAGCAATGGTTGAAGGGAAATCTGGGCTACTAGTAACTTGCATTTATTTCTAAAAAAGAATCTTCCCAAGGAGTTGGTATGGTGTTTTGAAGGTTGTATGTGAAGTCAGACATGATGGGGTTGCTGTAGTTTTCCTTTAGGAGAACTACAGAAGATTCCTGCTGTGCCCTGCAGATTTGGAGTATACTGGTTACTGTATTTCTCATGTTTCTTTTGCCTTTCTGAAGTTTTAGCACATTGAGGGGGAAAGAATGTGTCATCTCAAGGTCTTGACTAGAATTTGACTAGTATTCTGCCAGAATGTGTGAATTGTAGCCACCAGAATTCTCTTGGAATCCCATCTTTGCTAAAATCAGAATTCTAGGAAAGAACAACAAGCATTTAATAAGTACACCACCATCCAAGTAATTTTTTCTTTTCTTTCTTTCTTTCTTTTTTTAAACCAGTGGCTGCTTAATTTTGTAGAGTGGTTTTTCTTGCTTGGTTTCTGAATGTTATTTACAGCCATGTATTCATCATGCAGGTGGTAGAAACATAACTCGAAATTGAGTGCTCAGGGAAGAAGCCAACGTAATAGAGGATGAAAACCCTTTTGATAGAAAAACTCATTTGTAAATTTTAGGTTGGCAGCTATCATTTTTAAACACACACGTGCACATACCTACATATACACATATTTTTTTCTCACCAAAGTCCTTGGGTGTTGGACTAAATATTTCAGTCTTGAGCCTTTTCTTACTAGTTGTGACTAAGGCCATATTAGAGTAAGTTCTCACGGAAACATTTAATATCCTTAATATTATTTTTTCTTGGGTTTATAATCTGTGTTGGATGATACGTAGATCCTGCCACAGAAGTTCTGTCAACCCATACTCTAATGCGCCCCCCCTCGCCTTTAACCCCTTTAGTGCAGTATACTTCCATCAGCTTATGTCCTCAGATCCTCACACCGCACTTGTTGGATACCACACCCCCACACACACACCCCCGCGGTAAAACATGGTCCCAAGAGCATTGAGTTATGAGGGCTGTCCGGAATTTGGAATCTTCCTGGGTTCAGCATGCAAGGCCTTGCGGCTTTGGAGGCAGGGCAGTGAAGAGAGTGCTCTTTTGGTAGAGAGGCCTGTGGCTCCTGACTTTAGTAGCCGTTGTTTAAAGGTCTTTTCCCTGACCAGGTGCAGACTCAGGTAATTGAGTTCAGTGTTTGCTCATTTTATTCTTTCCTCCTGCCCCTTCCCTTCATCTTTCATTAAAATGAATGGGGATTAAGGGCCCTTTTACTTAATGATATTCCTACGTAATACCATTCTGCACCTTTTTTATCTTTTTCTTTTATTGTCATGTATTTGCTCATTTTTCCCCAAGCTTTTTTTCCTTACCATTTTGAAAGAAAATTTAGAGGATTATTTTCTCTTGTCACCAGCAAAGGTTTCTGTAGTCAGAAAGAGCATAGGCATCTCCAGCATGGAATGCTTGACAGGCATTTTAAAAACATTTATGTCTATAATTGAAAAAGGGCACCATGGGAAAATATGAGCTTTAATTGTTAACACTCTAGAGAAGTCCATAAGATGAGGGGTTTTTTTCTCTGAAAGAATACCATATGGGCTAAAAAAAGAAGAGTATGCTATATAATCTGGTCCTGAATTAGATGATTTAGAAACTATATAAATTTTCAGAGAAAGGAAAAAATAAAATTGGCTATATGTAGAGATTCCTTGTTTTCAACTAGGACAGAACTTTATTCTTTGGGCTTATTCTGTACAGTGTTGTGCTTGTTTTTATAAAGTCCTCTGTAGAGTTGAGTTGTCTCTGTCCCAACGATCGATCCCTACTAGATAACTGTTTGCCTCCAATAAGATAAGTGTGTGTTAAAATGGAAAATAATGAGAAAAATGTTGGGCCAGAACAAGGTATTGCTAAATAACCACATCACTTGGTGAATCCCTCCTAGAGCGTGACAAGCACTTGGGACCACCTCCGGGCACACAGACAGCGGGGGTCCACCCTGGCGCAGGCTTCCTGTGCACAGACCGCAAAAACTGACACAAGCCCCCAGTTCTACTTACTGTATAGAACCTTCTGGCAGTTACTGCCCATCGCTTTGCTCCTTAAGTTCATTGGTAAAGAACTGTCCTTTAAGTGTTGCTGGGCGATGGAATACTAACAGCGGTCAAAAGAGCTTAGGCTGTGGTGTCAGACAAATTGAGTTTCAAGTCTTAGCTCTTCCATTTATGTCCCAGTGACTGTAATCATCTCTGGGATTAGCATCCTGGCTTGAAAATTCTTATGTTCATTGTTTATAACTCATAAAGAGTGTAATTAAATAACAACTATTTTTGGCATTTTTACATTGCACCATTTTTCGGCATCAGTATATATAATCTGATTTAGTTTGCCAAAATCTTTGACTCCATGTTGTTTGCTTTTACCAGTTTGCCCCATTTTCTCTCTAAAAAAATTATAATTTTCCTTAAAAAGTCAGAATTGCTGCTATCTTCAAATTAAAGTTGATTAAACATTTCCCCAAGTATTTTATGTTTTTTGCTTATCCTATTTCTTCCTTCCCTCTCCTCCCCTTTCTGCAATACTGTATTTAAGGATTGAGTTTTGTAGGTTTGTTCTCAGTGCTAAATGTAAAACTAGAAGGTTTTCTGTTTTTGTTTTTTGCTTTTTAAAATTTTTTTAAATGTTTTATTTATTTCTGAGAGAGAGAGACAGCATGAGCAGGGGAGGGTCAGAGAGAGAGGGAGACACAGAATCTGAAGCAGGCTCCAGGCTCTGAGCTGGCTGTCAGCACAGAGCCTGACGCGAGGCTTGAACCCATGAACCGTGATATCATGACCTGAGCTGAAGTTGGACGCTTAACTGACTGAGCCACCCAGGTGCCCCAAAAGTAGAAGGTTTTAAGTGACAACTTGTTTTCTAGTGTTCTGGGATGGGCAACTAGGATAGGCAACTAAGATGTTTTCTCCATGCATATTTTTCCTGGTAATTTAGACACCTACTTTCAGTCCTTGTCTTTTAATCTGCAGTAAGTCTCCATACAACATTCTTTCCCTTTATCATTTTTGTGCCATTCTTTGAGTCTTATGTACTTAGGGTTTTTCATTGTATTTAGCAGTACTGCATATAGTGTTTACATGGTGGAAGAAACAGTTTCATAAAGTAGAGGGTTTTTTCCCTCCCAGAACACTCCTGGAGATGGCCAGCATTTTCTTGACCCTATATTGAACATTTAAAAAAATTATATTTTTAATATGCAGCACAATCCATTTAAAAAACGTACAGTTCTATGTGTTTCAACAAAAAATACAATCAACTGTATGCAAATAGATAGTCCTGTAACCATATATATAGAACAGTTCTGTTACCCCCCAGATTTTACTGTGCTTCTTTTTAGTCCATCCCAGCCATCATCCTTAGCCCCTCACAAGCCCTGATCTGTTTCTATAGTTATGCCTTTTCTAGAATGTTATGTAAGTGGAATCATACAGCCTCACAAGTCTGGCTGTTGTGTGTATCAGTAGTAGTTCATTGCTTTTTATTGCTGATAATATTCCCTAGTATGGTTGTACCACAGCTTATTTATCCATTCACCAGGTAAGGGACGTTTGGGTTGTTTCCACGTTCTGGCAGTTATGAATAAAGCCCCTATAAACTTTTGCCTACAGATTGTGTGAACATAAAATTTCAGTTCTCATAGATAAATATCCAGTAGTGGGCTTGCTAGGTTGTGGGGTAAGTTTAAACTTATTTACTTGTAAACTTGTTAAACTTCATAAGAAACTGCCAAATAATTTTCCTACGTGAATGTACCATTTTACATTCCTACTAGCAAGTAGGGCAATGCTGGTTGCTTTGTATCCTCATTAGCACTTTTTACTATAAGGCTGTTTCTTCTTGGAACCCTTCTCATAGGTGTATAGTGATCTGTCTGGTTGCCATTTGAGTTAGCATTTTTCTGATGACTAATGATGCTGAGCATGGTTTTGTGAATTTATTTACCATTTGTATATATTCTTTGGTGAAGAGCCTGTTAAAAAAGAATTTGTTTGTTTTCATTTTAGTGAGTTTTGAGAGTTCTTTATATATTCTGGTCAGAATCTTTTATCAGATTATGTTGATTTGTAAATATTTTCACCCAGGGTGTGATTTGTTTTTTCATTTATCAATTTTTCTTTGATAGATTGTTCTGACATTGATTTTGATACTATGCAAACACAAAGCTTTTAACAAGCGCACCTAAGTATGCCTGTGTTCATTAATGTAGAGGTATGGTTTTGATTATCCTATTTTCTTATTTTCCTTCTTTGATTTTGCCCTTCTTCCCCTTATTTCCTCCCCCAATACACACACACACACACACACACACACCCATACACATGCACATGCACACTTATTTATTTGTAAATTAGGTCCTTTAGGACAATACAGTAAATATCTGTGCTTCAAAAAAATCAATCTTGTCACACTTATGTTTAATGGACTTTGAAATGGTGCAGCTGTATAGGGGAAATGAATTCTGTTCTCTGTAAAGGACTGCTTGTTTGCAGAGCTATTGAAGATGGAAGCATTTATGCCACAGTCATATAGCTTGTCAAAACTGGATATGTTCCTGTGTTTAAAATATTTGGGATTTTCCAAAAGTTGCCATTTCCTCTTGATCCTTTCTAAGGAGGGCTTGGTTTCTGATTACAGTTAACCCATACTTTACTGTTTAACTGCCTTTGAATAGACTTAAAATATTTATTTAGATGAATTGTTGAACTTGTATTGGCATTGCATTTGCCAATGGTGGACATTAGAAATGTATTTTCATATAATTGGATTATTTAATTAATGGAATTAACTAATGGAATAGGTTGGTTCTGAGGTCTGTAAAAATAGATTTTAAGGGAAACCTGAAGACAACGGCATATTCTATTTTTTTTTTTTAATGTTTTATTTATTTCTAGGAGAGAGAGAGAGAGACAGCATGAGCAGGGGAGGGTCAGAGAGAGAGGGAGACACAGAATCTGAAACAGGCTCCAGCCTCTGAGCTGGCAGTCAGCACAGAGCCCGACACGGGGCTTGAACCCACGAACCGCGAGATCATGACCTAAGTGAAAGTCGGACGCTTAACCGACTAAGCCACCCAGGCGCCCCAGGCATATTCTATTCTTTTTAAATTAGTGGTAGGAGATAATATATGCTCAATGATCCTCATTTTCCTCAGTAAAGAGCTAGAATTTATATGTAAATATTTAAAATGAATTAGAATTTCAGAAACATAGTTTAATTTTTTCTATTCAGTCATTTTTATATACTAAAGTTTTCATTATAAACACATGCTCTGTAGAGACATAGTTTTGTTATGCAGAAGGTTTTGTTAAAAACAGATAAGGTATTAGGATCGGGATCATCTTATTTAACAATGCGAAGTTACTAGCAAGAGTGACTTTGGGCTAGAATTTTAATTTTGTCTCTAAAAAATTTTTAGTTTGGCCTTTGTTTCAAAAAGTAGTTTTTGCTATTTAAGTGTTGTGTTTAGCTGAATCCATATTAGGATTAGTATTTTAAAAATAACATTGTTAATAGCAGAGGTATTTCAATCCTCTGATCATGTGGAAATGAATGGTTTTGTGTTAACCCTGGCTTTTAAACAGGTGTGTTGCAAGAAACCCTCTTGGTGGGATGAAATAACCATGAACATAAAATCTTCCAGTGACCTCTTTTAAAGGCTTATGTACTGTAATTAACTACCCTTTAAATATAAGGGTTCTGTTTGTACTGCTAATTAAATTCATAGTTAAGACTTGTAGGGCAGCATTTAATTTATGTGTTGTTTTGTCTTGGGACTTCAGTAATTTGAAAGGTGATATGAAGGTATAAATAGTGAATTTTCATTAAAATGTACTGGGAAGATACATGCTAAGTTCTCAGAAAATAACTTGTCTGAAAACTAAGAGTAAGAGAGAAAACTCAAAATTTTTATTTCCCTAGTTATTTACTACTTGAGGCTCTGTGATTTGCTCATTGACACTGAGTTGATTTTGGAAACATAAAATGTACTAAAATCGACTTGATTACATCAGGTAGATTAGCATAGGACGCTGATATATTACAAGTAGGAAATATATATTTCTATATATATTCTAGATTTTATATACTAGATTATATATTCTAGATTATATACACTAGTGTATATGATATATTAGATTATATTTTAGTAATATATTACTACATTTGTTTGGTTAATTCAGAGTAGGGATACTTTTGATGTACAGGTCTTGAAGTTTTTGTGCTCAATTCTCCTTCCTAAGAGATTCCCACAAAATTTACTCCAGTAAATAAAGATTAATTTAGGAAGACAAAGAGACATAAGGAGAATGGAACTGGGAGAGAAGGGACTATACAGTTAGGCAAGATGAAATGATACCCACACACAAAGTAAAGTTACAGGGCAGGGTATATATATTTCAAATGCAAATAAGATGTAGAATGATAAGCACAATGTCGATTAGAAGAAAAGCATTTATTGCATTAACAGTAGTACAAATAGCAACCTATATGTAGTTTTAAAAGATTTTTCTCACCCCAAAAGGAAACCCTGTATCCATTAAATAGTTACTTCCCATTTCCTGTTCCCACAGTCCCTGCAAACACCAAGCTGTGTTCTGTCTCTCTGAATTTACTTCTTTTTGATATTCCATTATAAAAGGAATCATGCAATATGTAACCTTTTTGTATCTGGTTTCTTTTATAGCACAACCTTTTCAAGGTTTTTCTAAGTTGTAGTATGTACCAGTACTTTATTCCTTTTCATAGCTGAATAAGACTATTATGTGAATATACTATAATTTGCTTATCTATTCATTCTTCCATTGATGAACATTTGGAAGCTGTTCCCATCTTTTGTCTGTTTTGAATTGTGCTGCTATGAAAATATATGTGCATGTATTTGACTAACACGTATTATTATTTTTTTTAATTTTTATTACAGCCATCTTACTGGATGTGAATTGGCACCTCATTGTGGTTTGAAATGACCAGTAATGGGGCGCCTGGTTGGCTCAGTAGGTTAAGCCACTAGCTCTTGATTTCACCTCAGGTCATGATATCACGGTTCATGAGACTGAGCCTTGCGTGGGGCTTCATGCTGACACCACAGAGTCTGCTTGGAATTCTCTCTCTTACTCTCTCTCTGTGCCTCCCCCACTAGCTCTTTCTCTCTCAAAATAAATAAACTTAAAAAAAAAATGACCAGAAGTATTGAATGTCTTTTCATGTGCTTGTTGGCCATTTGAATAGCTTCTTTGAGGAAAATATCTGTTCAAGTCCTTCGCTCATTTTTCAGTTAGATTATCTTTTTGTTATTCAGCTGTAACAGTTACTTGTATTTTGGATACTAGACTCTTACCAAATATATGATTTGCAGATATTTTTCTCCAGCTCTGTAGGTTGTCTTTTCATTTTCTTGACAATACCCTTTGATGCACAACCGTTTTTAATTTTGGTGATATCCAATTTATCTGGTTTTTGTTGTTGTTTTTGCTTTTGGTGCCAAATCCAAGGTCATGAAGATTTACCACTTTGTTTTCCTCTAAGAGTTTTAGTCTATTGTGGTTCTTCTATTTTGGTTGTTGATCTATTCTGAGTTAAGTTTCGTAAGCAATGTGATGTAGGTGTTCTGCTTCATTCTTTTGCACGTGGAAATCTTAATTGTCCCAGCACTATTTGTTGAATAGACCTTTCTTTTGAAGTTGGGAAGTGTAAAACAACTTTGTTTTTTTTCAATATTGTTTTGGCTATTTGGAACCCCTTGGAATTTTTCATATGAATTTGAGGATTGGTTCTTCAGCGACAGAAAGAACTATTGGAATTTTGATAAGAATTGCATTGAATCATTAGTTCACTTTGGGTAATACTGCCTTCTTAATAATATTAAGTCTCCAATCTGTGAACATGGAATGTCTTTCCATTTATTTAGCTCTTCTATAATTTCTTTTTTTTGAGTTTTTATTTTACTTCCAGTGAGTTAACATATAGCAGTATAGTAGTTTTCAGGCATACAATATAGCAGTTCACCAATTCTATATGTCTCATTTCTTCAGGCAGTAGTTGTAGTTCTCACTGTACCAGTCTTTCATCTCGTCAGTTAAATTTGTTCTCAGGTATTTTATTTTGGATGTTATTATCCAAATAATAAATAGGATTGTTTTCTTAATTTCCTTTTCAGGTTGTTTATTGCTGATATATTAGAAACGCACCTGTTTTTTGCATGTTGATCTCGGACTGTGGCAGAAGGTACATTTAAAATAAAATTTGAAAGATAGAATTTGATGGCCCAAACAATGGGGAGAAGTATATTTCAAGCACAGAGAATTCATTGAATTGACATCTACTAAACCACCTCCGCCTGGGGACAGTAGGGGAAACGAGAACTAACTACATTGGGGGGAAAAGCATACATGGTAACTAATAGAAAACATATTATGAGATAGTATAAGGAGAAAGCAAAGAAGAAATGACTCTAATCCAGATTTAATGATGTCTTCTGGGTTGTGAAAACAGCCAGCCAAATATTTGATGGTTAAGTGAGGTAATGAATGTGAAAATACCTCAAAATCTGGCAAGATATTCTAGAAATTTAAGGTGAAGCCACTTCTGTGACCTTCAGTTTCCATATCAATTTGTGTAATAGTCAGCTAATAGGGAAACTTATTTTAGTGGGGAGTTTGGTTTTAAAGGGTTAATCTGCAGGAAATTGTGACTAACTTTTTGGGAACAGAGCTGTTTACTTATTACACGCTCCTTTAGTATTGAAATATACCATGTATGAAAGTTTTCAGTCTTTATTCTTCCCCCTTTTGTATTTTAAATCATTAGAACAGTAGTTTCTTTAGCAAAATTTTCTGTAATTCACAGTTTCCTGGGAGCACAGGACTGTGTCCCTGTCCCTGTGCGGCTGTAAGAATGGTTAGCTTAATGCTTCTGTTTGTGCTGCGGGGACATTTATTGGGAGGATTAAAAAAATAGAAAAGGAAACAAACTTTTAAAAAGAGAGACAAGGGCTACAAAATAATCTCTTTCATAGCCTTTTGAAATTCTGAAAAGGCAGGTAAAAACCATTATTGTAATTGTAGGTTTCCCCAGAGAAGTGTGAAAATACTTCCCTCTTGTGTAAAAATAGTTTCATTTGAATATAGCATTCCTCTCCTGCTACCGAAGTGGAGATAACCATTCAGTCCCATTCAGAAGCACAAAACAGGTCAGCACACTTTGAAAAACTTCATGTTATTAGGTTACCTTTTATGTGATACGTAAGTAGGACAGAAATAGGAAAAAAATTCCTTAGAATGGGGATGGCAGATTTAAGTTTCCATTCTGTTTTTCACTGTTCATTGTATCCATAATATACATTGCTAATAAATCATAGCTTTTTTGATGAATTTTGGACATAGCCTTACAAGCTTTCTCAGCCTGTGATTTCAGGCAGTATTTGGAGTTCGTATGTGACAGGAAACCTGTTTGCAGCCTTTATTGAATGTAAGTTTCATGAGGGTAATTTTCTCCTTCATTTTATTCACTCCTTTGTTCCCAGTACCTAGAATAGTGTCTAACACAAAGTAGAGACTCAATAAATGTCAAGACAAATAAATGAAGAGATGAGTATCTGTCTCAGAAAGTGTTTGTAAGATAGGCAGCCTTGAAAACTCTAGCTCCGATTCCTTTGTTCAAGCATCAGGATCTGTTCCCCTTTAGGTGGATGTTTGTGTGATTTTATTAGCTTAGGTCAGCACAGTCTTTCTTCTGGTTTTGAATATTCTTGCATGTTTTTCATACTGAGCCTGGCTGACCTGGCCATGTGCCGCACATATGGTTGACATCTTACAGTAACAGAGATAGAAGTACATTTGATAGCTTGATCAGTATTCATTTCCCGATATATAATAGCTTAATTTTGTTGAATTTGCATTTAAAATATTATAGACAGTGTGCTAATGACTGCAGTGTCAATGTGGATTAGACAGCTTACAAAGCAAACATTCGAGGACCAGCATCTGTGCTGAAACACCTTTAATTACACTAGGCCTTGATCGGCTTAATTTTTTCCATAAATAAATTCATTATATTGGAACTGTTCAAATCTCTGAGAATAATAAGCCAACAACTTTTTTTTTTTTCCAAAATCTGTGCTACATGAAGAATAAATGTCTCTTTCCATTCTTGCTTAAATAAAGTTCTCTTATTTTTTAAGATTGCTGTTAGGCAGACCTTTTTCATTAGAATCCCTTAGTATTAAGTAGATGCTTGTTTTAAGGTTTATTAGTATTAAACTCTTAATATTATCTAAAAGATTTCCCTATTTTTCTGGTGAATACAATTATCAAGAAATTTTGTAACTGAAGTTTAGAGACATACTGTTACTTTTCATCAAAGACAGAGGCCAGGTGTCCTTGGTCTCTGAATTGTTAGATTAGGGCTACGTCATAGTTTTTAATGTATCTCAGATTGCTATGTAGTAGTGTAGTTATTCTGTGCTAATTTTGGAGAATATGATCGTTACTGCCTTCAGAGGAAAGGAAGGCATGGGTTATCTCGATTTTCGGCTAGAACTACCTTTGGGAACATCTGTATGAGAAGGCTTCTAAGTGTTTCATAGTTGAATATGAATTTTGTTCTCTCTAGGCTTTTAGATTACTTAACCCGAAGCCGCATCAACAAAATATGAAAAAGTTGTAAAGTTCAATCAGATTTATGATTTAGTATTTGAAAATATAACATGGGGTTATAGTGATGACTTTTATTTATTTATATATATTTTTTAATGTTTTATTTATTTCTGAGAGAGAGAGACAGAGACAGAGACAGAGAGAGAGAGAGACAGAGAGACAACGTGAGCAGGGGAGGGTCAGAGAGAGAGGGAGACACAGAATCCGAAGCAGGCTCCAGGCTCTGAGCCAGCTGTCAGCACAGAGCCCAGTGGGGGGCTCGAACTCACAAACCGCAAGATCATGACCCGAGCCAAAGTCGGACGCTCAACTGACTGAGCCACCCAGGCACCCCTAGTGATGACTTTAAAAAAACTTTTAAAATCGTTTTTTATAAAAAGGAATGCCCGCAGGACCTGAGATGAAAACGATGTATGTTTTCATATTATTTATGATGCTTTGCAATGGGTTTAAAATTACAGCTGAAACCTTTGTCATACCCTTGGGAGAAGGTAGATTGTGCAAATAAAGAGAGCAGTTCCTTTTTGTAGAGAAGAAACGGGTTTTCTTTTGATGGTTACAGCAACATGATGGAATCCAGGACTAAGGTCTTGGCAGACATTGTGTACAATTAAGGAGATTAAATATGAAACTGACTTTCAAGTAGTTCTATGGCTAAATTATATTTACCATGATTAACAGTTTATAAGGGTCAGTTTATTTGTAAGACATTTAAAGACCTTACTGAGGAGTTAAAAGGTAAGCACGGGAATCAGGACAGTGTGCACCGTTATAGAATCAAGTGGGCTTTGCTTGTGTAGGTCAGAACATAATTACCTGAGAATTTTTCTTTAAACGTTAGAATTTTAAATAAGCGAGATACCAGGATTGGCTTGGTGGTAGTGATTTTTGTAAGGTGTGGACAAAATGTAGCATAGTCACACTACATACAAATCACACCACAGACAAGCAACCGGGTTCTAGTTCAAGTTCTACCATTCAGGACATTTATGACTTTGGTCAAATTACTTAACTCTCTTTAATCCTTCAGTGTTTTTCATTTGCGAAATGTGTATATGATCATTTTCATTCTAATCTCCCTTCCATCTATTATGCTAAAAAAGATTTACCAGACTGAAAAACAATTTTAAAGAAAAAGTTGCTTTATCTAAATTCAGTGTTTAAGGATGATTTTCGTTCTGTTAAACACCCAAGTTGGTTGGTTTTCTTAAATATGTTTTCTTTAATGGTAATAGACTGTCTCTGTGAAATGACTTTAAGCAAGATTGCTGTAGTGAATTTTTAAAATATATTTTCAAAGTAAAATTTTAGTTTGTGTTAATCATTGGATCTAACTTAAAATTTTCAAATTAGGAAAAATTTGAAGCTCTCAAATGTAGTGCACCATTAAACATGCATTAAAATATAGGGTGGTTTGAATAATCTATTTTAATACTACTAAGCATAGGAGTAAAATTAGCCCTTATGGGTGTTATTTCCATAAAAGCTTCATTCATTCATTCACTCATTCATTCATTCATTTTTAATGTTTGTTTATTTTTTAGAGAGACACACACAGATTGCAAGCAGGAGAGGGAGACACAGAATCCAAAGCAGGCTCCAGGCTCTGAGTTGTCAGCCCAGAGCCTGATATGGAGCTTGAACTCACAAACTGAGATCATGACCTGAGCCGAAGTCAGCTGCCCAAACAACTGAGCCACCCAGGCGCCCCAATAAAGGCTTCATTTATAAAGTATGAGCAGATTGAGTGAGAAGCAAAAGTGAAGATCTCTTCTGGTCAGCCTGTCACACAGGACAGTGTTTTGAAAGTTGGGGCACATGACCGATAAGTGGGTTATAAAATTAATTTAGTGGGTCATGACTAGGATTAAGAAAAATATAATATATATGATAGTATATCACACGTAGTAACAGAAAATACTTTTTCATGTAACTTTGGTTTCAGTTACTGTGTGTGTTGGCTCATGATGTAAAACGTATTTCTTAACTGACCTCTATTCAGTATGAGCACTTACCACAGTACATAGTACATTCAGGGTAATAGGCAGTTAGTAAATGTTTAACTGCACAAAATTTGATTTAGTAAATCTGAGTGGGAGAAACCCCAAAATAATTTCAGAAAGTTTACTAATACAAAATGGCATTAAGAAAATTGTTAAGAACTTACATGTTGTGTTGGGATTCTTTTGTTATATGCCAGTGACCTTCTTGGGTATAAAGACTATGTCTCATTAGGATGGGATGGGACTAATATTCAGAGTCAGAAATCTGGGTTACAATTTTGACTCCTGTCACATAAAAACTTTGGGACATTGGGCAACCTTTTTCAGCACTCCAAGTTTCAACTTCCTTATTTGAAAAGGAGAGGGGCATCTGGGTGCCTCAGTCAGTTAAGTGTCCAACTCTTGGTTTTGGCTCAGGTCCTGGTCTCCTTGTTTATGAGCTTGAGCTCTGCATTTGGTTCTGCGCTGATAGAGTGGACCATGGCTGAGATTTTCTCCCTCTCTCTCAGCCCCTCCCTCCCTTTCTCTGTCTCTGTCTCTGTCTCTCTCTCTCCCTCCCCCCCCCCCCCCCCTCTCCCTCTTCCTCTCTCTCTCTCTCAAAATAAATAAACATTTTAAAAAATATGAGGCACCTGGGTGGCTCAGTCGATTGAACATCCAACTTCAGCTCAGGTCATGATCTAGGTCATGATCTCATGGTTCATGGGTTCGAGCCCTGCATCAGGCTCTGTGCTGACAACTCAGAATCTTGAGCCTGCTTTGGATTCTGTGTCTCCCCCTCTCTCTGCCCCTCCCATATTCATGCTTTGTTTCTGTTTCTCAATGATAAATAAATGTTAAAAAAAAAAATTAGGGGTGCCTGGATGGCTCAGTCGGTTAAGCTTCCAACTTTGGCTCAGGTCATGATCTCACAGTTCGTGGGTTCGGGCCCTGCGTCGGGCTCTGTGCTGACAGCCAGCCCAGACACTGGAGCCTGTTTCAGATTCTGTATCTCCCTCTCTCTGACCCTCCCCAGCTTGCTCTCTCTCTCTCTCTCAGAAACAAATTTTAAAAAATTTAAAAAATAAAAATAAAAATCTCATAATTAAGAGAGATACTACTTATAAACACCAAGTATTTTGCCTGGACTATAGTAGATGCTTAATAAACATTAAGTTAATTTAAAGGATATAAAAACATAATTGAATATTCATGTTTCTTTTAAAACACTGTTTTGAGTATCCTGGGAAAAATATGAAGTGTAAGATTAATTGGATCACTTGCATGAGTAGAAATTCTTCATGACCTTTTGAAAAATGAAAGAAACCATAATTATAGAAGATAGCTTTCTTTAAAAAAAAAAAATCAAACATTGCCCAATTAGGAAAGTGTAATGTGCAAGATGTAAATTAGAAGTCAAGTGGGCCAAAATCAAATCTTGTTAAAATTAAAAATGAATCCAAATAAACCCTCCTCAACTCAAAAAGCCCAGGTAAAGATTCATTAGTAATCCTTGGAACTGTTGATATTCATGTGTAAATTATATACTTAGGGATGAAAAAATAGGGGTATATTTATTTTTTTCTTCTTTGACATAGAAAGAGAGAGGGAGCATACATGGGGGAGGGCAGGGGGGAGGGGAGGGGGAGAGAGAGAGAGAGAGAGAGAGAGAGAGAATCTTAAGTAGACTCCATGCTCAGTAAGGAGCCCAACTTGGGGCTCGATCTCACCACCAAGAGATTATGATCTGAGCCGAAATCAAAAAGTCAGATGTTTACCCAACTGAGCCACCCCAGTGCCGCTTAAGGTTTTAAGTAATTTGTACACCTAAAGTGGAGCTCAAATTTATAATCCTGAGATCAAGAGTTGCATGCTCTACTAAGTCAACAGATAGGTGCTCTTAGTCTTGCTATATTTTAATATTCTGGTGTTTGGAACAAAAAATTACCAAATCTGGTTTCAAAAGAAATGACTGCTTAATTGGCAAACTGGAGTTATTTTAGGGGACTATTGGAGTATGTCATTAAGAGAGAAGCCATGAAGATAATTTATGGAAACTTTAAGAGTTCTAATACAAAAGGAATAAAAAAAAATTTGTGTTACTGTAGGATGGAGGAGAAATGTTATCCTATTCTATTGGCTTAGAAACAGGAAGTAAGTATTGATTGTGAAGGTCATTTCTCTGGAGGCACAAGTGTGTTCTTGTGTGTGTGTATGGGTCCCCAAGGAGTTTGTGTGAGGACTAATCTCATTCCATATGTTTGTAAATGACCTAAAGGAGGGTGTATGTAGTCAAATTTTAACTCTTTTGGGCAGTGAAGTCCCCAGGAAAAAACCTAACTGCAGGTAATGAGTGAGCAAAAACCTGAGTGAACTAGTGTGGGATATTTCTTTTAGGAAAAATCGTGTGAATTGCGTATATTAACTGAGGAATCCTGAATGTAGTTAGAATCAGGATAAGAATCAGTAAGCTGTTGTAGCTGGTTCTCTGTTGGCATTGAGCAGAGGTCAGTAACGTGCTGGGCATTCTGTGGAAGAGTGTGAGAAGCGTGTTGCCACTGTATAAAACAGTGTTTTCAACACATACCAAAGAAGTGCTATATGTTCTTCTGTTAGAATAATGAGCTATCTGAACACATGGCAGTAAACTGCAGATACTTGTTTCTTGGAGCTATTAACACTGAAGAGGATGTCACTGAGACTATTGAGATGCCATCTTGGATACATTCTGCAGAGTCCATGATGCTGGAATGGAGGGTGGGGTAAAAGTGCTTCTAGGAGTTTTGGAAGAGTCAGTTTTAGGATAAATTAAAGAGCTCTCTTTTATATTTGAGAGGAAACTTGTGCAAATTAGTACTACAAGATAGAATATAATGGAAAAAATGCGTGAAAATTAGATTCACAGATGAGACATGTGTAATAGGATATTAAAGAGAATTGGAGCTACCTAGAATTACGCTATTTTCCTTTTGGCAAATGACCTGAAGGTCTTCATTAGTTCCTGAATTCAGACAGAATTCAGTATTTGATGGAATGCTGACCTGACTGTACATGCAGTCACTTTTCACGTGAAAGCTTGGGGAACAGAGTTGTCATGGCCGAAGACCACCCAGAGTGTGCAGTGCACCTCTTGATGCCTGTGAGCAGGTCAGGGAACAAGGAAGTCCCCTTCTTTACTTAGTTTGCTAATAGTGCCCCCCTCCCTCATTTGTATCTAGCAATGTTGTCATACAGTTTGCTTATGTTGTCTCTTAGGGATTCTCAGGTAACAGCTTATTTTTCCTGCTTCTTGAGACAAATTTTTGATAATGTATATTTTTCTAGATTATTATCTGTTCTATATTTTTTCAAATATTGGCATAAAGTTGTTCAGAGTATTCTTCTGAGTATTAATGCTCTGCTGTGTCTGTAGCTATAATTATGTCCTCCTAAGTTCTTTCTGCAACTTTTTTTTTTCTTACTTCCTTGACATCACGTTTTTAAAGAAGGAACTTGACTACTAATTCATCATTTTACCATAAGGTAATGATGCCCAAATATAACAGCCCCCAGTTAACTTCTGCTGAACTGAACTGAACGTGACTTTAGTTCTGTCTCTGACCGATACCGCCCTTCCATTGCTCCTTTTTCTTCCCATTTTGCCTCCATCCCCCGCAGGGAGGTATTTTCAAACATGTTTTCCTCTCTTCTGTGCCAGTATATTCTTTTGATCAGTGATCTTATCCAATCCAAGCTCTGCCATCACCTCTTTTTGGACAGCTCCCCAATGTATAACCCCAACCTCACCTTTCTCCTAAGCCCTGGCTGCTTGCTTGGCGTTTCTTTGTGCTACACCTTCAGTGTAGCCCAACCAGAGTGAAGCTCCTGACTTCCTCCGCCCAAACCAGTTCTCCCTCCAGATTTCCTGTTTTCTGTTCATTGGCACTGCCACTCTCCCAGGCGCAGAACATCAGTTGTTGACTCTGCTCTCTTACTTTCTACATGCCCTCGCCTGCCAAGTTACATGCAGCCCAACTTCACGATGTCTCCATATGTATACGTGACATCCCTTTTCAATCCCTCCATCACGGCATGTATTCAGACCCTTAGTACTCTGTTCCTCGACGGTTGTGGCACCTCCTTGCCTTTTTGGCCGAGTCACTTGATCTTCGTACTGAAATACGATTAAACTTGCTAAAGCACCATAATCAGTCCATTTGTTAGTCTCACTCAGATTACTTTGTTCTCCCTTAGCCTTTTCAAGTAGGTACGACCTCTTTTCTAGGTCTTCAGTGATAATGCCCACTCGTATCTTGGTCTGTCTCTCTCTTCCTGCCTTACCCATGCTTGTATTCCAGCTTGAGTGTTCCAGCTCTCATTTGCTTTCTTGAGTTTTTGTCCGGCCATTTTCCTCTTCAAGGAAAACCCCTGCCTGTTGAAAGGAAGCATGTCAAGGGTAATCTCTTATATTCTTTCCTACCTTCAGGAACCTGCAGAACATTTCTTTGTTCTTTCTAGGGCACTGATCTCACCTTGTTTTTAGAGCCATTTGTGTCTTTACTTAATCTCATACTAGATTATAAACTTCCAATGGGTAGGAACTGTTTCTTACTCAGCTTTTCCTTTTTTGTTGCCTCAGCAATTTGTTGTCAGGAAATATCGATAGAAAAAACTCCAGGGAAACTTCTTACCCTCTCTTACTAAGACATTTACTGTAATGTGAATGAGTGCTATAGAAATGCCATAAACATAGCCTTTCTAGAGATGTGGCTGCGGGCGCTAGTCCTGCCCCCAGGGGACTAGTGTGACCTTCCTCATAGGTCCTGTCCTTATAAAGCTTCTGCTTGGAGTGAGTCTGGAGGCCTCACAACAGAGACACTGACTTCTGCTACAGCAGGACTAGGAGGCAGTTATCTTGTATTGTCTCTCTCTTTTTTGGGGGTGTGTGTATGGGGGGGGGGTTATTTCATTTAAATGTAGAATTTCAATAACTCGTGATGATATTTTAAAGTTTAAGGTAAAAGTTAATTCAGGATCTATAAACATAAGAGGTAAATCTTACTATTTTTGCCCTTTAGTCTACAGAATGAAGATGATTAAAAGTAAGAGATTACATTTTATTTACATTAAAGAAAACTATTTTAGGCCAATTTAATGTGAATCTGCCAGTATATTTTACATGGACGGTATTGGCAAATATTAAAATTAGGCTTTTGTACTTGAAAAATCCTGACTAACCTGTCATGAAGCTTGTCGACAAATTAAACTCATGAAATTCCATCATGATAAAAGATTTGGGGATGTTTGGGAATGCAGTGAACAGATATACATAGGGATTATATTAAGCATTAATTTGCTCCCATTTATGAAAGTTAGGTTTCTGTTCAGGCTAACAGCTTGAGTATAGCGATGGACATTTTAACCCAGTCTTTATTCTATAGCTTCCACTTCTCCCTCCTTCCCTGCCTGCCTTCCACTAGTGTTTGGAGTTTTTTTTTTTTAAGTTTATTTAAGTAATCACTAATACCCAGCATGGGACTCGAGCTCACAATCCTGAGATCACGAGTCACATTCTCCTCTGACTGAACTAGCCAGATGCCCATTTTTTGAGTTCTTACCATGATCTAGATAATGGACCAGAAAGCAGTGATGCAGTGTTGAATAATGCAGTTCCAGAGGCTAGCTACCCACTTGGAACTTCTAGTCCAGTGGGCCATTTGTATATAGACATATGATAAAGTTCCTTATTTTGTAAAGGAAAATAATTTGTTATGACAGTGGTTAGCTTGTTAAAGGAAAAAGGCAGGTAGCTCATGTTCAGATTGATAGTCATTTCAACCAGTAATCAGAATTTTAAACTTTAGCAATATAAAAATACAGTGGTCAGTACAGGCACTGGCTTTAATCTGGGTCTTAGTTTACTGATCTCTGTAAATAGGGATGTTACCAGGAGTTAGTTTGCTTATCTCTGTAAATAGGGATGTTAGGAGGAGAAGTAATTAATGTTTAGCAAGCACTTTGATATTTACACCCAGTGGCTGTAAACAGTTATTAAAAAGTCATTGTACAGGTCAGAATGGCAGGTGCAGTGGGGGGCCGGAGTGAGGGCCAGAAAAGCAGAGACTTTGCAGCTTTGAAGGAGATACATGTGGAAATGTTCAATTCCTGATTAAACATTTTATTATTAAACTATTTGCAGTTAGGATTTCATCCATAGATCTCTGTACGTTTCACAGTGTCACAAAAAACCATATAAGTTCTGTTTATGAACATAGGTAAGTTGATTATTTCTTGATTAGAGTGGTGTATATACAATACCACAGATTCTAACTCCTTATGGTGAGAGTAACTCCCTTAGAAATGTCATTTCACGATGGGCACCTGGGTGGCTCAGTTGGTAAAGTGTCAGACTTCAGCTCGGGGCCATGGTCTCACAGTTCATGGGTTCGAGCCCCACATTGGGCTCTGTGCTGACAGCTTGGAGCCTGGAGCCTGCTTCAGATTCTGTGTCTCCGTCTCTCTCTCTCCCTTTCTCTGCCCCTCCCCCGCTCATGCTCTGTCTTTCTCAAAAATAAACATCAAAAAAAAAAAAAACTAAAAAAAAAAAAAGAAGAGAAATGTCCTTTCACGAGAAAATAGGCACTGCAGTTTTTTGTATTGAAGGTATTGGGGCAGGTGCAGTTTTGTGTGGGGAGAAGATGGTGGACGCGGAGCCCTGGTTCTAACTGCCTGGTAGCCTCAGCTTCGCTTCTGCAAGCTGGCCCGTGACCTTGAAGTCACTAGTTGCTAGCTCTTTTGACACTTAGGCGAATCTTTTCCTCAGTTACTTAAAAATTTTTGATAGTGTTGGAATAGAGCTCCTTCAAATCCTGGTGAATAATAAGAATTAAAAAAATCCATGATTTTGAGAGTAGTAGCAGAAAATACTAGGCACATAAATTGGCATTTATCATAGATTATTTGTGAGTGGGATTAAATGCTTGAGCTATATTTAGGAGTTTACAGCTAAAACAAATCTAAATTATGAGTGGTTCATCATTTTAAAAGGATTTTACAAGTTACTTGGAATGGCTCCAAGCATTGTATTTATTTCTATAAGTCAAGGTTTAGTTGCTATCAAACTGCTGCTAATTGTTTTTGTGCTTGCTGGGTTTTGTAGTGTTTCCCTCTCCCCCTGGAAAGAGAAAACAGTTTGCGCTGGGGCAGTGGTTGCGTGCATGTGCTATTAATCCTCTGGGGAAAAAAATTACACTAAGTATACTTCTTTAAAAATGCTTTGAAATTTTATCTGGCTGAAAGATTACATTTCTAAATATGAAGACAACTTCTGAGCAGAGAAAAAATTTATAAACCACGCATGGCACGTTTACAAATTCTTTGAAAAAACTGTCTGTGAAGGTCTTTGGAGTGATTATTTATCCCTCTATTCCCATATGTCACACATTGCCTTTTTACCCCTGGGGAGTAACCATATTGCATTATTTGTGATCCTTTGGAGTTGTATGAAATGATAATTTAACTTTTCAGATGTGGTTAATCTACAGGCCCTGCTTCCTAACCATTAGCATACATGGCATGACAGGCTTAAATGTTTCCAGGTGTGATTAAAGAACTTGGCCGGTAAATTACTCGTAGATTATCTCGGCCACTGTAATTTACTACAAAGCTGCCGCTGTGGCCTCAGCAGTTGAAAAGAGTATGTTAACAGGAACTCCACTTGAGACACATTTTATGTTGAATAAATGAACTGTCTTCTTGAGACAGTAAAGTATTTATTCTTTATACTATTTAGAACTGTATTTTGTCTTTTGACCGGTTTAAGTTTTGTTAAAACAGGTCTTGAGGGGCACCTGGGTGGCTCAGTTGGTTGAGTATCAGACATCAGTTTATGTCATGATCTCATGGTTTATGAGTTGGAGCCCCCTGTCCGGCTCACTGCTGTCAGCACAGAGCCTGCTTTGGATCCTCTGTGCCCCTCCCCTGCTCACGCTCTCAAGAAAAAATTTTTTTAATTAAAAACAAAAAAGCATGTCTTGATTTACAGCATTGATATGTTTTGTAAGACTTACTACAATTAAAAAACTTTTTAAATGTTTATTCAGTTTTGAGAGAGAGAGAGAGAGAGAGAGGGCACGAGTGGGGAAGGGGCAGAGAGAGGGGGAGACACAGAATCTGAAGTAGGCTCCAGGCTCTGAGTTGTCAGCACACAGCCTGACATGGGCCTCAAACCCACAAACTGCAAGATCGTGACCTGAGCCGAATCCCAGGCTTAACCAATTGAGCCACCCAGGCGCCCCAAGACTTACTACACAGTGTTGAGTCTTCTTCCCACCACTGATGGAAGCTGTGCTGCCCTCAGCCCCACTCTTATCCCAGCTCTGGTCCAGAGAGAAGCCGTCATCTTTCCTCCATTCCACGGTTTGTCCCAGTTCTGGAGTGGAGTCTTGTTTTCTCCAAAAAAGAGTCACAGTTCATCAATGTATAAGAGGTTCCATTTAACACTCTGTTGTTGTTAGAACTAAAAATCCTTGGAGATCTAAAGGGTTTGTTAATGGAGACATAAAAGAAGCTGTGTTTTCTATTTTGTAGCTGGCCACAGAAAGTGAAATTCTGGGCAAAGGTAGCAGGTGAGGTGAATTGAAAGAGAGGCAGCAGGCTGGCCAGGAGCTGGAAATCATCCACTGGTTTCTGCTGGCACTCACTCTTCTTTACCCATGGCAATCGCCTCTCCAGCTTAGCACCTGCTCTCAATTTTCTAGTTCCGTCTTGGTCTTCAGAGCCTCTTACACCTTCCCCACCTTCCCCCGCCCATTATCTTTCCTATAACATTTCCTGCATCCCCAAGATCACTCCCCCCCACCCCCCACTCCGCTACTCTACACAGTGGGAGAGAGACAAAATATTCTCTTATTCTCCAGCAGAGGAGAGGCATGTCTGTCTTCTGACCCACTGCTGCAAAGTGGAAGGGAGGTGGATTCCTGAACTCCTGGGTGGGGGTGGGGTGGGAGGTGGGGACGACTCTGAGTTTTCTTATTGAACTGTTTTCACTCAGGCCAGTAAAATTTTACAGAACTAGGAATGTCCTCTACTGCTATACAAATAGAATATATACATTAATAAGGCTTTTGTTGCTGGTCTGAGGCAATGTAATAACCATTTGTAATACTGTTCATCTGAGAAGGTCCCAGGTTGCAAACAGTCAACCAAAAATGGGTTTTGAAACATTTTTTCTAGGAAGATTATTTTGTCTGGTAGAACTCAAGTTAAAGATCTTCCACTTCCCTTAACCCTGATTGATTGATTGATTGATTTAAGTGAACTTGACTCACAAGGTGGGGCTGGAACTCAGAACCTTGAGATCCGAGATGAAGAGTCAAATGCTCTACCAACTGAGTTAGCCAGGCGCCCCTTCTTAACCTTAAATTATAATGAAAGCTTCAAATAAGACTCAGATTCTTAATGAAAGAGAAGATAGGGATCTTTGGTCCTCATAATTTTGTATCGGTTGCCTATATTAATGTGCCAGTGTAAATTATTGCTGATTACTTGGGTTTGGGGATCATCTTTGAGATAGTCATGGTATGAAAAGATTTATCCATCATTTTAGATATTTTTGACATTCTAGGAAGGCTGTTACATATGGCAGAATGAAACTTAGGAATCAGAAGGGACATAAGTAGAAATTTTGCACTGATTTTATTTATAAAAACAAATTTTAAAGGAATATTTGATCGGAGGCATTGAATAAACTTTAATTTTACTAGTGACTTTGTCCCTTGAAAATTGTTTACTAACCTATGGGGTTATAACTAGAGGCATTCGCTAATGTATTTGCAGTGACTGTTGAAATAATTCTAATTTATTGACCATGGGAGGATATTAAATATTTATCTTTTCTGCTTGGTGCCGGTAGTGAAATAGAATATAAGTTAATGGTTAATGGCTTATAGGCTGTTATTTCTGAAATAGTACCTTCATTTACTTTATCCAGTGGCATTAGTTATATTTTGTGTGTGTTTAAAAGCATATTTGGAATCTACCTTAAATTTTCCTGCTTAGCTAGACAGTATTCCAGAAGAGATTTTTAACTAGGGTGTAGTTTGGAAGTGACTGCAAAGGGAGGTAAGTGGGTACATTGTAGGTGAGGGGGAAATCTTTTTTCTTTATATTTTTATTTTTTAATTTTTTTTGGAAATCTTTTTCTTTAAAAGCAAATAAAATGAAATAGTAACGTATTTTTATTATATAAAGTATGTTCTGGCATATCTGCAGTGTCTAATACAATCCAGAATTATAAGATTAGCAGTAGTTCAGTATAGGAGAATCTGGCAATCGTGTTAGAGTAGTTGAAGATGATCAGATAAATGTATTTGTAGATGTCGAATCAGAGGAAAAAGTAAACTTATTTAGGTTTCCTTCAAAGTAATGATAATGCAGTGTCAAACTAAGAATGTCTTAACATGAAATTTTATCTGAATTGGTATAAACATTAGGAAGAACATAAAGCAGTATTTGTAAGTTTTAAACTTTAAGCGGAATAAGTTATAGAACTATTTTGAATTTTCTGAAAACTAGATCTTCAGAACAAACTTAAAAAGATGATAATAATAATAGTAAATAATAATAATAAAAAAATTTACTATAACAAAAAGCTTTGGTTTTTCTTTGGACCCTAAGGGACTACGTGAGGTTTTTTTTTGTTTTGTTTTGCTTTCTATTATATTAATTTTCAAGATCCCAAAGCTGACTGCATTAATGTGGTTAATTTTTTTTAATTCAAATATTTCGAATTTTAAAACTACAAGGTACTTAATTTAAATGTTATTAGCTTATCTGGGCACCTGGGTGGCTCAGTTGGTTAAGCATCCGACTTTGGCTCGATCATTCAGATTATATTATCTTGCAGTTTGTGGGTTCAGGCTCCGTGTTGGGCTCTGTGCTGACAGTGCAGCTTCAGATTATGTGTCTCCCTGTCTCTTTGCCTCTCCCCCACTCATGCTCTGTCTGTCTCTGTCTCTCTCTCTCTCTCAAAAAGAAACATAAAAATTTTTTAAAAAGAAGTGTCATTAGTTTATCAAAACAAATTACTTAGAAAAGGATGGTTAAATAACTACCGTATGTGATATTGTTTCATTGGTGGTGTATCATGCCAGGTATGTATTACTGAGATCTATAGTAGTTGAGATGAGAACAGATTTTAGAAATACTTCAAATCCTAGTGTCATTAAAAAAAAAAATCTTTATTTTTGAAAGAATCTTAGGAGCTTTTTTATTGGTTATACTTTGGAAGTTTCTGTCATATAAAAAAGATTTTTACTGAATTAAAGGTTTTTGTATGAATTAAATGTCACATTTGTACAAAATACATTGAGGAGACAACATGGTATTGAACATGTATTATTAAATGGAATGCGTTTGAGTAGTGGAAAACTTGGCCTAAGGTCTCCCTTTTATCCTTTCTGTATCAATTGTTGCTATTGTAGTGAAAAGTCATGTAGCTTTTTCTCTGTACTCTGTTTTCTTAGAAGCTAGAATTGACTAATTAGAAAAATGTAAACAAGTATGAAGCTAGCAAGTAATATTTTAAGTACTAAATAGAGACATCCATGAGTAATCTGTTTTCTTTGTTAAAAGAAGATTCATTCGTAATTAACAAATCGGTTAAGCATGCTTTTTGGGGCATGCATCACTGAGTTACAGTCTTACTTTTTAGCTATGAATAATTTAATTTGAGGTTATGCGTGTGTGTGCTGAGGAATGGACACACTTAAAAAGTGGTTGAGGCTGGGGCGCCTGGGTGGCTTAGTCGGTTAAGCGTCCGACTTTCGCTTAGGTCATGATCTCGTGGTTCGTGGGTTCGAGCCCCGCATCGGGCTCTGTGCTGACTGCCAGCTCAGAGCCTGGAGCCTGTTTCAGTCTGTGACTCCCTCTCTCTCTGACCCTCCNTTCGTGGGTTCGAGCCCCGCATCGGGCTCTGTGCTGACTGCCAGCTCAGAGCCTGGAGCCTGTTTCAGTCTGTGACTCCCTCTCTCTCTGACCCTCCTCTGCTCACGCGCTCTCTCTCTCTCTCTCCTAGAAATAAATAAAAAATATTTAAAAAAAAGTGGTTGAGGTACCAGGACTTCATTTTGTGCCTTTGTAGAATCTGTCGTTTTCACAGAACTTGAACTACCTGTTTATTTGACAGGCACTTGTGTCTATAGTGTTTACCTTGGGATAAGCATTGTTCTAAATGTTTCGTTGCTATTATTCATTTAAAACCTGATAGCAACACTACGAGGAGGGTATGGTTATGACTTTTGTTTCACAGATGGCACACAAAGGTTAGGTAAGCAGCCTGAGGTCCCGCAACTAGGGTGTGGAGAGCCACTGTTTGAATCTCAGTGCTGCCTCCAGAGTTTGTGCATCCCCCTCCCCCACTGCCCCTTGAGTTTGTGCTTTTAATTGGTATCCTCGTTGCCTTATCCAGAAAAGATCTCTTGGAAAGTGGAGTCCAAATTCTTTCCTTTGTCAGACCCCTTCCTCCCATGCTTTTGCTGACCAGACAGGGGATCCTGGGAGGGATTTGTTGGCAGGAATTCTTGTCATCTTGCTCTTCTAGATGTTTGGGAGGCAGGCAGTGTGACAGCTTCTGACTGTGAGTGACCCAGATCCGCCTTTGTGTGCAGTCATTCGCAAATCCTCATTCTACAGTAGAAACTTTCCTGTATCAGGACTGAACTCTACCCTCTTAGCCTGGAAATCGGAGATTAAGAATGTGAGCCATCTTGGAGTTTGTGGGAGGAGCTAGGAATATGGAAGAAGAGATAGATGGTATGATTGCCTGATGGAAAATATGAGCCCTACATAGAATACAAGTGCCAGTGTTAAAGGGACTGCTTTTCTCAAGGACAGCTTTTCTGCTATGCTCCAGGACAGCCAGTAGCAGGGGTTTGTTTGTTTTGAGTGTGATTAGTGATTCTTCTCAGCAATGGAGGGGGGGCAGCGTATGTACATAGCCGATACTCTTTCTCACTATTGGGTCTATACCGTGTATTAAAAGAAATTAACAAGTTTGTTAGCACGAAGCACTAATTTGTTTTGCGAGCAGCTCTTGGTCCTTGGCATCTGTATAACTCTAAACCCATCTCCATCATTATTGTAAGGGGCACTTGCCGTCTTTTAGTTTTATCTGCTTTGTAAGATGACTTTCTTTGCCTTTGAGGTACTTTTGTCCTCTCTCTATGCAGCCCCTCCAGAGTGACTGGTATTATCTTCAAATGAACCCTGAGTTGTGTATGGAGGTTCACAACAGCATTATTCATAATCACCAAAAGGTGGGAGCAACTCTGTGTCTATTGGCAGGTGAATAAATAAACACAATGTGGTATAGACACACAATGGAATATTACACAGGCTTGAAAAGGAAGGAAGTTCTGACAGCATGGATGAACTCTGAAGGTAGTATGCTCATTGAGGTAAGTCAGTCATAGAAAGACAAATACTGCCTGAATCCATTCATAGGAGGTACCTAGTGTGGTTAAATATATAGAGACAGAAAGTAGAATGGTGATGCCAGGGGCAGGAGATAGTGAGGAATAGGCAGTTATTATTTAACGGGTATAAAATTACAGTTTTGCAAGGCAGAAAGGGTTCTAGAGCCTGGTTGTACAGTAATGTAAACGCACTTAATAGTACTGAACTGTACACGTAAAGTGGTTTGATAGTAAATTTTATGCTTTGTGTATTTTACCACAATGAAACAACAGCAGGCCTTTCGGATAGAGTGTAAAATCTGCTCAGGTGTTTTAGTGTGGTGTTTTAATTAACAAACACACTTATTAGGAGCAGCTGGCTCTATGATGGTTGCAAGCAACTAGCTCAGCCCTGTTTTTCAGAGAACATTGTGTAGTAGGCGTGTGAATGTGTTTATGTTATTCCAGAGAAAACTTACTGTGAAGTTGAAGAAAGGGGTAAGCAGGTTTGGGGGTGGGGGGGGCAGTGTGAGCAGAGCTCATGGAAACAGGAATGCGTGGAACATGGTTCAGAGTAGCCAGGAAAACCACTGTGGTATGTGTAGGAAGAGCAGAATTAATGTATTAAGGGTGTCAGCAGATGATCCAAATTTGTCATTTTAACTATTTTATTTCTCATCGTATCTACCAGGTAGAATATTTGATGGCTTCTGCCAAAGGATCCAGATATAGTACATATATTGGTATTTATGGTAACAGGGTCAGGAAAGGTCTGGTGCTGCGAGTTGTTAGGATTGATAAAAAGATCAAGTCAGAACGCCTTGCCTTTAAGAGCTGCAGGCTCCGAAGGAGAAGATAAGAGGTGTGGACCAATATAGCTAAAATACAAGACAGGATCTGATAAGCAGTATAAAGAAAGTTTTGTGGAAACACGGACTGCAGAGATCTCATTCTGTGAAGTGAGGTCAAGGAAGGATGAAGTAGGGGCAGAACCTTGAAAGATGAGAAGGAGGTTAATAGGTGGAGGCCATGGGATCTGGATCCAAGGTGAGCATTAAGACACAGATAGGGAAGGCCAGGGTGATCTCTGCTAGGAAGAGCCAAAAGCTCAGGGTCATGGATGTTTACATTGTCTGGCAGCTTGTGAAAAAGATTCTAACTGAATATTCGCTGTGGTGTTGGAGAAGGGGAATGAATGCTGCTACTGAGCAAGAAACAGAGGTTAGTTCTGAGGTCAGTGCTGCAGCCGTTACTGCTTCACGTGTGCCCCAGGACGGTTCAGGAGAGCCTGCTGCCCAGTGGTGGTGCAGAGTCCGATGGGATCTGGGGCAGATGCAGGCACGGGGTGACCTTACTGCCCTGCACCCCGTGGCGTGCCCGCTGTAATAGGGACGCTTCTGAGTATTCTTGACTTCGTTTAGTTTGGATTTGAGTCTTAGTTTCTTCAAATCCACTAATAAAAAAGTTTGGTCTTTGAATTTTTTGTTATTAATGTTTTTTATTTGTTTCTGAGAGAGAGCGAGAGAGAGAGAGAGAAAGAGAGAGAGAGAGACAGCATGAGCAGGGGAGGGTCAGAGAGGGAGACACAGAATCTGAAACAGGCTCCAGGCTCTGAGCTAGCTGTCAGCACAGAGCCCCATGTGGGGCTTGACCCCACGAATCGTGAGATCATGACCTGAGCCGAGGTCAGATGCTTAAGTGACTGAGCCACCCCGGCGCCCCCCAAAAAAGTCTGGTCTTTGAACCTGAGCTGCAAGCAGCCGGAGAAGACTGGTCCTGCCAGCTCTTTGACAAATTATGTTACCAGGTATTGGAGTGGATAAACGCGGAAAATGGAATTTGGAGTGTGAAATCAGAGATTCGAATCTTTGCTTTCCCACTAGCAGTGAGACCATAGGCAGATTATTTAAACTCCATTTTTGCTGTTTCTTCGTTAAATGAAGATAATTTACCTTTCAGGTCTGCTCAGATGACTTGAGATAGGAACTATAAAATAATTTGTTCCCCATCTCCAATGTGATGGTTTCAGTGCTTTTTACTCTTCTCTGTATTAGGCAACCACATCCAGCTTTTGTAAAGCATGAGTTTCTCTGAACTATGGACTCTTGGAGTTTGATCTTTAAAGATTAGCACCAAAACAAGCTTGGTCATATGCGAGTTACTTAAAAAAAAAATTTTTTTTTTGGATATATGCATCAAAACTTGCTGTTAAAATCTATTTAAATTTCAGTATATCTTATGTACCTTAATATATTGTATACAATATTATTTTCTTCACCCCCTCCCTAAACACTAGCAATAATAAATATTATGACTAAAATAGTCAAAGGGGATTTTGGCAGAATTTTCTATTAACTTCAACAGAAAGAGAGTCATTTAAATATGTAGAATGAGGAATAAGTTGGGAAAAAGTTTTAATCAGACCAGCATTCTTGAAATAGATTCAGAATCATATTGTAATATATTGTGGAGCATTTCAAGTGTAGGTGGTTTTCTTTTCATTATCGAGCATAGTTTTAAACCTGTAAGTTTTAGACCTTAGAAATCTGGCCATTTTAATTCACAGTGGGCTAAACTTGGCACAGATATTCTCTGCTCAAACACAAGCGTAGCTATGTTTTTTTAACTGAAAACGTTGACTAGTCTTTTTAAAAAAAATTCCTAGAGATTAGAAAAAAAGGGAATATTTACTTTGTCCAGTTTTAGCAACAAGCAATTGTGTTGGCTTCATCCCCAGCCCCTTCTAAATTCCAGTTGCTGTTTACTATATACTTGTGTTTTTAGTAAAATAGTTGATTTACAAGACTTAAAATGGCTTCCATGATCACACAGTGACTGTTTTTTCCTAAGTATTGTTTTTTTGAAACCTTAATAAAGGAACTCCTGTAACATGAATTTAAAGTGAATCCTGTTGACCTTGAGGGGACTTTGCCTTCTAACCTTTCAAGCATCTTTATTCATGTCATGATATAAGTCATGACTTATTGTTTAAGACTGTAATTTGTCTCTGTGTGAAAATGCATTTTTTCCTACTGCCTTTGCTGGGACTAACATCGTAATGATTTTGTTAACAATATATTTGATTGCTGCCTCATTGAATGAGGTTTTGCTTTAGAAAATTTTAATGTAAGCATTTAAAGATAAAGCTTAAATGAAAATTAAAGCCTAACTTAAAATGAATTTGGAGAAAGTTTGATTTTTACTTTGATTTCTTTGGTGGTATGCAGTTTAATACGGGGCGGGGGGGGGGATGGAATTTAGATATAAAAATAACACCGAAGTGTTGTGCTTTTTAAAAGTTGACACAAATTAATACATAGCTGTAGTTTTAGACATTTTAGCTTATGGTAGGAATATCTCACTTTCACCTACACATTTTCATAGTGAACAGAAGAGAATTGTGAAAAGGAAAATATCTGTATACAATTTATACAGTTGAGGAGTTTTTTAAAGTAGTTTAAAAATTTCAGTAGCATTTGCTCTTTTAGCAAGGGAGAAATTTGAGTTAGAATAAACTCAAAGACTAGTAGGAGCTGTAGTAAAAATTCAAAGATTGAAATGAGTGTGGTCACTTCTGAACTCTATTGTGTTGGGTTATTTTAAGCTTTTGAATGTAGCATTGTGGCATTACATTGGTCAGTAAAAGTTAGATTCTGTTTTGGGTTTTTAGTACAAAACCTTTATGCTATTGTTTCTATATGCAGAAAAGTTTATAACTTACAACTTTACTTTGGACCATTTTTGTAAGAGAAAAATCCAGAAAATGTTATGTTAAAGTTGTGATACTTTTGCCGAAGTTGTAATTTAAACATGGAGTTTGCTTTTTACAACTAAAGGCTGTACTGTAATGAGCAATTTGGAATGAAATAATTCTCTCCTTAGTGTTAGGACTCTTCTGTGCTGACTCCTCTTAAGTAAATGGGAGTAGGAGAGGCTTTACAATAAATTAACTAATTGAAAGTTTTTACTTAAGGAAAAAAATTACTATATTAATTTTATCTGTTTGCTTTGCATAACTCCCTTTTTCAGATGACTGAGGATAACCACCCATTAGAGGTTAGAATTGCTTTTATTTTATCTAACCACCTCAACTAGGAATCTTTCCTAGGTGTTGTACACATTCGTAATCTTTTTTTTTTTTAAGTTTATTTATTTTTGAGAAAGAAGGAAGGGGGGCGTGGAGAGAGAAAGAGAGATTCAATCCCAAGCAGGATCTGTGCTGTCAGCTGAGAACCTGACATGGAGGTTGAACCCACTAACCATGAGATCATGACCTGAGCCAGAATCAAGAGTTGGATGTTTAATTGACTGAGCCACCCAGGCACCCCCCCATTTATAATCTTTAAAAGTACATAAATGTAACTTTTTTTTCCTGTGCCTGCAGAAGAATTTTTGTGTTCAACTTTTTGCTTTTATACTATATGGCATCCAGATTAGTATAGAACTTAATTTATTGTGTCTGATGTTTTTCCCATAAATGTCAGCTAGTGCTTTTTACTACTGGCATTCATAAATCCTTTCACTGTGTTCCCTGTTAGATGTAAATAAGAAATGAGATAACAATAATTACTATTTTTTCAGGGTTCTGTAATCTTAACATTAACTCTATATCAAAGGTACTCACCCTATCACAGAGAGGAAAAAAGTTAGAATGATACAGGTTAAAACTTACTAAAGATCAGTAAGTGGCACACAATAAACAGGTTAAAACTTACTGAAGATCAATAAGATGGAATAGGACTTAGATGAATTTTTATATCTGTGTAAATATGTATAAAAACACCTTTGTAAGTACCACCCAGATCAATATGTAGACTATTTCCAATACCTTGGTAAGCTCTCTTGTGTGCCCCCTCTAATTAGTGTCCCCTCAAAGGTTTCCACATAACACTCAGTGCTCATCCCCACAAGTGTCCTCCTCCATGCCCCTCCCCCCTCCCCCTCACATAGATGTATCTTTGATTAGTTTTGCCTGTTCTTGAACCTCATAAAAATTGAATCATAAATGTACTCTTTGGTATCAGGCTTTTTTTTTTTTTTCTTTTTAAACCTAGCATTAGGTCTGTGAGGTTCATTCAAGTTGTAATGTATAGTGTCAGTTTCTTCTTTTTCATTGCTGCCTAGTATTCCATTATGTGAATATATATTAAAATGTATGTATTCTTCTTACTGATGGAAATCTGGGCCATTTCCATTTTTTGGCTATTACAAATAAAGCTGCTATATACATTCTTACACATGTTTTTAGTTTATGCCTCTTTTACACTCACTTCTCTTGGAAATATACCCAAGATTGAAATTTCTTAACCTTGGGAACAATGTGACCTTTGGTGGGTACTGCTAATCAGTTTTTTAAGTATTTGTACAAGTTTATGCTCTGATCAGCAACGTATGGGAGTTCTAGTTGCTTATCATATGTTGGTATTGTCAGTCTGATTAATTTTTTCCCTTTGTAATTTAAATTAAGTCAATTTATTTAATAGATAGGGTACCTAGTTTTATGTAATGGAGATGCAAACTGAAAGTTATGTTTTAGAGTGAAAAAATATTTAACATAAATGTATGTACTTAGCCATATGTAGCGATTCATAGTTGTGTGCGTGGTCTTGGATACTGCTGAGATTTTGCTTTGTTTTTTCCTAACCCATGACTTTATAAGTGAGCCTTGATTGCTTGTTTAATCACTGATATTAATAAAGTCTTTCCTACAGTAAAGACAAGTATAATATTCTAGAACTACTTGTTTCATTTAGAATTTTTTTAAAGGAAATTTTCAAAGAATTTAAGATGGTGAAGATCTTTATTCACAAATTGACAAATTGTAGAACTCAGTAAAGACTTTATCACTGAAAACTCGAGGTCATTTTTGCTTCACAATACAGTAATTACATATAATCTATAGAACTGTATCTAGAATTTTATTCATTGGATAGCTTTCATGATCTTACAGTAAGTTATTCTGCTAAAAATTGCTTGACTTTATCAGTTCTTGTTTTCCCAAGTTCCTGCAAGTTCCACGTGTTTGGCTTTCCTGTCTGAGTCTCAGGCACGCTGATTAGTCAGGCGGTCTCATCTGAAACTAATGTATAATAGTGCTGAGTTGTATAACTCGCCACACCAGTTTCATAGTGTTTTTGTTTTGCTCAGGTAGATGAAAGGTTTATTTAAGTGTGGCCACACTGGTACTGCATTCCTGGTGATCTTGGTAGGTTAATGACAATCTTTGTCATAGAAATCAGGAAATGTGGGTTGAGCCTCTGGGATGCATGTCGCTGGTTCATTAAAATGCAGTCTCCCAGAGGACTGAGGATTATTGGAAGCACTTGGTAGGTAATGCAGCTTTAAAAACCTATCTATCTATCTATCTATCTATCTATCTATCTATCTATCTATCTATCCATCTATCCATCCATCCATCCATCTATCCATCCGTCCATCCATTCATGTATCTATCTTTCTGTCTATCTTCATTCTGTTTTTTAAACTCTTCGAATACAGTAGTGTTTAATCATATTATCTAGTGTATGAATGCTTCCTCTAATAAGATTAACATGACTTTTGAAACCCAGGTAGGTTTCTTTCCACAGTTTAAATAGACTTATTTTAGCCTGGGTGTTTTGGTTGATTATGAACTCAGTCATTTTATATTGCTGCTTTGTTTAACTGGTTGGCTTTTAACTGCATTAACTTTATAATTCAGTATGATTGATCCATGATTTAGTTATTATTATTATAGAGAATGGGCTGAAGAATAGTTTAAAATATTTATCTTTGAAATATATTCAGTTAAGGCAGTTTGGTACTTAGAAAGCTTTGAGTATCTATTTGAATGGATTGTAGTGACTGGATTTTGTAAGAGTTTCAGGATAAATACAGGTATCCATTTATGAAGAGAGGAGACATACTGCAGTATTCTTTTACCAGACACACTTATTTCAGGTATATACCTTACATCATACCATTATTCAAAATGTAAACAAATAGATGGCAAAATTGTTGTTGATTTGAAGACTGGTCATATGTGGTTGTGTTGTAAGGAAGGAGAGGACATAGAGCAGAATGTACTGCTCTCTGTGGGCAAACCTCAAGAATTTATATAATCTTGTGACAGAAATGGAAAATTTGGGACAGGGGAGGGAAAACTTAAGCAAAGGCAGTGAAACGGGTTAGTTGCCGGAAAAGAGCTATGAGAGAGGACTGAGTTACTGATTGTCCTATCCAGAGTGCAGGCTCTAGAGAAACCCAGTAAATAAGTTATTTATTAGTACCTCAGTAAGGAAGCTGAGGCCTTTTATTTTTTTTTAAGATCATTTCTGCCTTTTGTAAGCCAGTGTTGAGTTTATGGGCTACCTCCAATAAATGTAAAGGTTAAGCCACTGAAGGTTACGTTTCTTACCAGCTCTCCTATTCTACCTTTTGTGCATCTGGAAGATCATGACAGCTGGGGAAATAGGTTAGAGCTACAAATGTGTCTAGGAGTGAATCTGCATAAGGGACAAAGGCACTTCACTAGCTTTGGGGCTTAAAATCTTTAGCATTGGATCCCTGAGTATATGACCAACAGTTTTCCTGATTCAGCATATATAAGTTACATTAAGTTAAAAATATATATATATATAAGTTACCTATCAGTTTTCCTTGTTTGAACCTTTCATATTACAGATCATTTTCCCAAAGATATGCCCTTCAAGTTATGTTAAGTTCTCTATGTAATTGTAGGGATTATAGCACTGTGCTCGTGTGTGCTTTCTCTCTCTCTCTCTCTCTCTCTTTCTCTCTCTCTCTCTCTGAAGAACAGAAGGATGAGTTTTCCATGATCTTATTTCTGTTGGTTTTATTGCTGTCACTATTTTGAACTAGTAACAGTGAAATACCTGTATCCATGCACATGTTTGTGAGAAAACTTAAATAGTAAGGGTAAGAGCATGTGTGTTTTATGCATATATATATATGCATAAAGGACTTATGTGTGTCGGGTGGTAACAATAAAGGTAAGAGCGTGTGCCTTATATGCATATATACACACAGACTCTGCAGTTTGTATTATAAGTACTATACAACTTTGAAAATAGTACTACATTGAACTATATCATAGGTACTAAGAAAACATTGAGAAAAATAGTATTAAGAACTGTTGGAGTTTCTGTGGAAATCTGTTAAACCCTAACCCAGCATTTGGGGCTTGTCTTGCTAGCTATGAGGAGGTAGAGAGTAGAATAGGCTGTCTTGGTGGTGGCTCCATTGAGCTGCCTCTGTCACTAGAATGGTAGGCATATCTCAGGGAGATCAGTCTGCTGCTTAGAATGTTGGTGGTAATGGCCTCCACTTAGGATGTGAGGAGGTAGAGGTTACTAAGCTTTGGCCAGAAAGACCAGAATACTAGAACAAGTTAATGGGCCACCCACGTCAGAGATTCTGGGAGGAAGCTAAGTTTCATATTAGTGTCTATGAAGAATAGGTCAGATTCTTAAATTAAAAAAATACAAGTGAAAACTGTAGTAAGATGCCATTTTCTACCTATCAAAGCAGTGAAGCGAATGAATGAATGAGCCTGCCCTTTGTTACTTAGGCTGTGATTAAAGAACATTTTCATGAACTGCTGGTTTGTGGTGTAAATTGATATTTTCTGAAAATCACTTTGGCTTTAGAGATCAAGAGCCTTACAATCAGCCAGTCCTGTCTTTTGACCTAGGAATGTCACTCCTAATATTCTGTTTCAAGGAAGTAGTCGTATATCCAGATGAAGATTTATGTACAAAGATTTCCATCCTGCAGTTTCTGTGAACAGTGGAACAGTACTGTTAAACAGGGAAGAAATAGTTAAGTACATGGTAACAGCAATAATGGTAAGGGAAAAATAACAAAGTAGTAAATTGTTACAGAGGATTAAATTTAAACATGTTTAAAGACAGGGATAGAAAAATGCCTGAAAGAAATACACTAAATGGAAACGTAGCTGAACTATTAACAGAAGGCATCTCAGGGGTGGAGGGCGGTAGTGAACATATTTCTTTTTCTTTTATATTTCTCTCTGTTTTTCAAAATGAGCATTTGTTTATTTTATAATCTTAAGGAAAATCTAAAAAGAACAGAGTGAATAATAAGTTCATTAAAGGGAAAAAGGTAGAACTGACTTCACTTGAAAGAGTCCCTCCAGAGGCACCTGGGTGGCTCAGTCAGTTGAGCGTCCGACTTCGGCTCAGGTCATGATCTCACGGTTTGTGGGTTCGAGTCCAACGTCGGGCTCTGTGCTGACAGCTAGCTCAGAGCCTGGAGCCTGTTTCGGATTCTGTATCTCCCTCTCTCTCTGACCCTTCCCTGCTCACACTGTCTCTCTCTCTCTCTCTCTCTCTCTCTCTCTGTCTCTCTCAGAAATAAATAAAACATTAAAAAAAATAGAAAAAAAAAAGAGAAAGAAAGAGTCCCTCCAGTCATAAGGCCAATTTTAGAAACAGAAGACCTATTCTAACACTCTGTGGAGTGAGTTCCAGGGATGGCAAAATTTTCTTGGAACGAGTAGGAAGAAGTATTAATTTTCTATTAGAGATTGTTGGTTTGTAGCGTACATTCTGTAAGAGTAAGGATAATATACAACTTTTTTATACCTTCTGCCACCTGGTGCTTGATAAATTTATAGGGAATACGCGAATGAAATTAGTACTAGATTTTGGACACAAATGTCAAGATAAACGTCAGTTGTAATTTTTTGGAGTTAGGTAGCATATATATGATAAGATGGAGAAGGCAGAGAAATTTGAAGGGAAATAATCACCAGCTTATTTGGTATATATTGTCCTAAGAATGTGTATGGCCTATGCATGTCAGTCTTGAAAAATGGGATGCTTTATTATTTAAAACACATTGGGAGAAAGAGAGAAAAAATAGTTGCAGAGCTTCATTAGGACGTGTGGGACCAGTCAATGGGGCCAGTTGAGGGTCTGGGCCCAGGGAGTGGGATCCTGAATTGCTCAGGGAAGCTCCTTCATCCCAGCTGAGGACGAGGATTGCTCTGGGTATACTGTTAACTTGCCGTGTAATATTTGAACAGTTGTGTATACATGCACATATTATTCTTTGAATTCTGGCCCTTTATTTGGATTAGTTTTGGATTTGTTTTTTTTACTATTTTATTTTTTTCTAGAAAATTTGAAAGTGACACTCATAGGCTCATGCCAGATGACAAAAGGTTAAAGGTAGCTTGGTAGGCAATATTTACAGAGCGAGACAACATAACTATGTAATCAGCAATTTGATTTACCCATTGTTTTATAGAAACATGATCTTGGTAATAAATTCAGTATCTCAGGCACTTAATGCCCCCCACCCTCCCAGCTGGAATAAATAGCAATAGTTAACGTATCAAATATTCATTTAAGACATTTTATTAAGTTTCCAGATGAGGCTGTTATCAACCTAAAATCAATAACTTTTTTCAAAGTTTGCTAAATTTTATTCTTTTCCTACTCCAGATAGTTTTGCTTTTCACTGTGAAAATTACTTACATTTCATCCTGCATTGATGTGCTTTCTTACTGTTAATACATTCAGTGTCCAAATTGTAACTTATATTTATAACTGCCTCTCATCTATTAGTCAGCCATGATATTCTCTCCTGTTTTTGAAACATACAAAACTGACTCAAAGAAGCTTTTCTATTGAACACCAGTTGTCCACCAACCACTCTGCATAACCCTCTTTAGCCAACAATTACACTACGAATATTATATTTTCCTGCATTTTTCTTTAATTTCTTGTTTGTTTGTTTATTTCCCTTAGATGATAAACTCTTTGAGGGCAGGGATTATATTTGATCATTGATGTCTGTGCCAAGTTTCAAGTACAAGGTTATATACACAATGGACTCGATAAATAGTCACTGACTAGCTGTTGAAAAATTTGATGGGCCTCTCAAAGTGTTTAGGATAGTCTGAGTAGTTTATGTATTAGTTAAATCTGACTCAGTAACTGGCAGCCCTTGAGTTTCAAGTAGTGACGGAATACTTGCTTGCCTCTCCCTAACGTCAAAAAAAGTAACAGAAGGGTTTTATGACACAGCCTAATGACAGAGATGCTAATTGGCTTTGTAGATCCTAGAAATACACATGTAAAAGCATTTTTAAAACAAATTCTTTCAAATATTTCCTAAAGTCCTGAGCACTTCACTTTTGTGGCAGTTTGGCTCCTTGGTTGATCTCTGCAACTTCAATAATGATTGTAGTCATTCTTGTAATTATCAAGCACCTGCAGAGGCCAGATCCTTCCATATGTGCTCTACTTCTCCCCTCTTGGGTACTCAGAAACTCAACATGGTACATATATTCCCATTTTACAGTTGGAGAAACTAAGGTAAAGAGAGGTTTTAAATTGACTTATTTAGGATCGTACTTAATGGTAAATAGCTGAAGTCAACATTTGGACATTGGTTTATTGGGGTCCAAAATTTCTATGAATTTTATTATGTCTCAGAAACTCTCAGAGCCGAGAATACTAAGGGAAAAACTATAATTTAAATCCAAATAATGGAGCTAGACATGAACATTTTGACGATATTAGTAAATTTCATATTTCTCTTACAGCATTGCTTATGGTCGTAAATAGTTGGCGTCTTGCCTATTGAAATCTGTGGTTTTCTGTACTTGGAATGAATACTGCTTTCTAAGTGAAAAGGAAGCTCATAACACTTATCTATGCCATTCGTGTTACAATAATCAGTACTGTTTATCTTAAATATCAGTAAATCTTTATAATAGGAATGAACTCATATTAATAGTCCTTACTAAGATCTAGAGGCACAATGGCCTTGTTGAAGGAACGGATTCAGTAAGAACCATGCCAAAATTATGGTGGTTAGGCTGTCAGTGTAGACTTAATGGAAAACACGATGATTTTCTTAGTGCTATATTAGGTGATGTGATGAAATAAGTAACTTACTGGCAGTTTGGAGATAGGTTTATCTGCTTGTTCATTTTGCCTTCCTCCCAAAGCTATATTTTAGAACTTAGAGGAAAATATTATCTAGGAAACAAATTTATGAAGTATATTCTAGATTAAAAAAAAAAAAAAGCATTCCTACTCCTGTTTGGTGAAGAATGTCCTAGTATCACCGCTTCCTCTGTGAGGTAGAAAATGAGTGTAACACGGCCAGCCCTTCAGGTAAACCTACTCACATCTCTTTTGGATGAGTACTTTTTGGAGGTTCTGAAAACAAAACCAGAGTGCTGCTTCAGACAGTTCTGTGGGGATTCAGATAAAGCGTTTGGGATTTGTGTGGGAAGGTGTCTAGCTTCGTGGAGTTGGTTGAGGTATTTCACAGGAGACGCTCGCAGGGCTTGGTGAAAACATGGGGTCTTTAAAACAGCACGTTAAACAGCTCGTGAGCCCTCGCAAACAAAGTTCAGAGTCCAAATCTAGAGAGACTTCTTTTCAACCACATTGCCCTTTGACTTGAAGAAGAAAATAGACTCTTAATATTTACACAAATGTAATTTACCAAGAGCCAGTTTTACACGAGGCGGGCCTCTAGGTTGTTTCTCAAGGCGGCCTTGCAGCCTCCCGGCGTGCTGCGTCAGGTAGGGTAGGGTTTTCTCCCTCGAAAGCATGCTTGTGCCTTTCAATACTTTGAGCAGTTCATTATTAACTAAAGAGGCCCATGTTCATAGCAATGTGTCTTTAGGTTTTTTCTATAAAAGTTGTCATCATCTCTTTGAGTTTCTGGCTGCCTTAATATTATACCCCAGCAGGGCAGGGTTTCATCAGAATCAGATTAGGGTTTAGTTCAGTCCTGAGACCTACTGATTTCTCTCACTATCTTGGTTCCTATCTGGAAAGCTTTCAAGCCCGCCAGCTGTGTGGCCTGTTTGAAAGCAGGCGGCTTGTGGCAGGAATGTGGGTTTGCCCTATTAGTGTTGCAAAATCACTTCTTATGTAGAGAGTCTTGCTTTTCTCTTGCCTCCTATAGTCTGGTTTTAGATTATTTTTCTTGTGGTTTTGGTTTGTGAGTGGGTACTCATGGCTTTCATTTCCTTTATTCCTTTTCCTTCCTTCACACGGACAATGAAGAAGGGAATAATTAGGAGATATTTTTGTATCTGTTTACACTGCCAATTTATATGAGCAACTTCCCTTTTATCTTCTAGAAAACAAACTCAGGATAGTTACAACATTTGGAATCATTAGTTTTAACTTATGTTCTCATTGTTTTGGTTTAAATATGGTTACCATTTAGAAGGTGTGGACAGTAAAGAATTTACCCACAATGACCCCATCCGTCACACAACTACGTTTAGTGTTTTCTTTTAGGTCTCTAAGAGATTTTTCTGTTTTCTTTTTTTGTTTGTTTGTTTGTTCGTTTTTTAGTGCTTTTACTGGGGATGAAATTCACAGATTGGAATTTTACTTCATTTTCTCAACCCTCTCTTTTCCTTAGAGGTGTTCAGTGCCGAAAGAAATAGCCAGAATGAAGGAAGAAGTCACAGACGGGAGGGCTTTTGCAGTGTCAACAAACTAGATGATCAGTCCTCTATAATCAGTGTCAGGTATCTCACCTGATCACAAGATATGGTCAAGAAGCGGTCACAAAGCACAATGAAGGCTTGTCTTCTTTGGTACTCTAAAACGATTTACCTACGAGTATTTTATTGAACATGTTGGAGATTTAGGCATTCAAATAAAAGAAAAGGCTCTGGTGTGTAGGAGTGAGTAGTGTTAGCCCTATGCGGATAGGGTTTATCATTTCTGCCCTTGTTTTGGATACAAGGAATGATACCTTGAAGGAAATGCCCTCTGGAGAGCATTTATTACTGAGCAGAGCTGCAGTTCTATAATCTGTCTGAAGAGAGTACGTACATCCGTCGGTGAGAAATGGTTAAATTCTCAAAGTTAGAAGGCATGTCATTGAAAATACGGCTGAGAAAGGCAATGATCTTCACACACACAAAATACAGTTTTAATATTCTAAAAAAGGAAACTTAACTATTGATGAAAAATTTGAGAATGCTCAAATGTTAATCTTTTCCATTAGACTTAATTTTGTAAGTTATATTTTACATTTAGGAAATGAATTTGCTTGTTTACATATTTAAAGAGCATTTAAGATACTCACTTCTCAGGATTGTACTTGAAAATGAACTGAAGGTGAGTAAATGTTCCATTTTAGCTATGTGTTGGGTGTGTGTCGTGCAGATTTCTTCAGTTACTTCCCTTAGCCTCTCTTCCCTTAGAGAGGCTGATTGTGTCATGGAGTTTGGGTAGTTCCATCTTTTTTGATGTGACCTTCCAAAAATGCTGTGAGTCGTTATTTCTCTTTTCTTTGCGTTGGGGGTGAGGGGTATGGTGGTGGTGGAGGGTAGATCAGACATTATATTTTTATTTTTACAACCTGTTCCTTTGTTTTTTTTGTTTTTGCTTTACATTTGCCAATACACTGTAACCATCTTTCCAGGTCAATAAATGTTTATTCCTCTAGTTATTCTTTTTTTAAATTGTGTTTTAATGTTTATTATTTAATGTTAATAATCATAATATGTAAGAACGTCTTTACTTTTGCCTTTTATAAATGAGTCATGATTTTTAGATTTGCGCATCTTCCTTAATCAAGCACTTGGAGTCTAAACTCATTTGCACAAAGGTGGCTTTTACTCCATAAGCTAACTATAGGTTGGTGATGCATACTGTACTTTGGTGGCTTTTTGTGAGTCTTTTTGTGGCAGTCTGTGCTTTATTTATTTATTTTTAATTAAAAAATTTTTTAATGTTTTTTATTTCTGAGACACACACACACACACACACACACACACAGCGTGAGCAGGGGAAGGTCAGAGGGAGAGGGAGATACAGAATCCGAAGCAAGCTCCAGGCTCTGAGCTAGCTGTCTGCACAGAGCCTGACATGGGGCTCAAACCCACGAACTGTGAGACCATGACCTGAGCCGAAGTTGGACATTTGACCCACTGAGCCACCCAGGCGCCCCTGTGTGTGCATGTGTGCTTGCTTGCTTTATTTATTTATCTATTTATTTATTCATTCATTCATTTATTTTCTTTCTTTCTTTTATAGTTTCTTGTCAAGTTGGTTTTCATATAACACCAGTGCTCATTCCCACAAGCGCCCTCCTCCATGCCCATCACCCCCCTTCCTCTCTCCCGCACCCCCATCAGCCCTCGGTTTGTTCTCAGCATTCAAGAGTGTCTCATGGTTTGTCCCCCTCTCTCTCCCCAACTATTTTCCCCCCTTCTCCTCCCCCATGGTCCTCCGTTAAGTTTCTCCTTGTGCTTTATTTTAAAATGTGACTTGTTCATGTATTTGTGGACAAGGAAGTAGCTTTTGAAATTTTCTCTGTATCTGAGAATTACCTTCCACATTTCTAAAATGGATGTAAGAGTAAAGTGGGTAGGGATGTGGGGGGGGGGGGGGGGCTGGGACACTTGTGTAAACATTTAAGGATTAGGAAGAACAGAAATACCAAAATTTTTTAGGCAGTGCTGACTGCTTCTATTCCTAGGAAAGATTTTTTTTTTGATGTGACTTTAAAAATGAATACATAACTTATTCTGCTGTAATTTCTTTCATTTTTAAACATATTTAATTTGTGAATTACATAAGCATTACACTTCATATATATGAGAGGAAGAGTGAGGTTTGAGACTAGAACCCACAATCTCTTATTTTCTCAAAATAGCTCTTTTCACTCTGCTATGTTACCACTATTACCAGTGACAAGTCATACCTCTTTGCCTGAAGTGGTAAGTTCTACCACTTTTAAAATACCATTACTAAAAACAGCTCAAGTTCCTAAGCTGCCTTATACTTCCAAAAGCATTGGAAGTATTTTTGGACCTGCTAAACATCATTAGATGGAAGTAAGGAGAAAATGCAGTTGGTTAATTTGTATTAGAGAATTCATAGTTGTCTGTAGGAAGGGTTAGAAATGTCTCATTCCTTTGGGACTTAAATAAATTCATCAAGTGTTATAAGATCATGAGCACAAGGTACATTCAGATTAGCTAATTAGCCTTTGCCTCAGAGTTTGCTATTTTATAAATAGGGCAGAAACCACACTTATAGTTGCTTCCGTGTTACTGTTAAGTTAACTGTGGCTCAATGATTAAGTAATTTGACTCACCCTCTGCTTGGAGATGTTTGCTCCCAATTTCAGACACAAATCCTTATAATATTTTAAGATTGATTCAAGTATTATTTCTATGATGAACATTTCCCCCTAATTGTATGTCTTTGCTAATACATATCCAAAGTGTCTGCTTCTATCAGCATTAAGGTCTCAGATTCTTTGGTATCAGTTATGGGTAATTGACTGCACATGATTCCTGGAGGAAATGTTTTAATACGATGTCATTTTTGTCACCGAGAGTACACTTTATGATTATGAGAAGATTTTTACAGTAGTTCCTCTATTCCAAGTTGCTGTTTATTCTAAAGTACAGCATTAGATTAGCAGCTTTTCAGGAAAAATAAAAAGAAACACTGTCACATTGCATGTACAATTGTAAGATAGTTCACCTTTTCGGCAAATATGAAAATATATGTGCTTGGGAAGTAAGAAGAAACTATAGTAATTTTGTTTTGTTTAGCAATGGTTTTATTTTTTAAAAATGTGTAGGAGTATTTTCTAAGATGGGTTCATTGGAATAAAAGTGCTTTAGAGTGTCACTTGGTATTTTTAAATGTCTAAAATGTATATGGACCAATACATTTGTGAAATGGTAGGTTAAACTTGAGAAGCTTATGTGTATTGTCAATCTTCACATATTTTCAAATTTGTTTTGCCATGGAACCTTTTTTTGTCAATGAATATAGATAATTAAGAAAACCTTGATATATGGCAATACTTTTATAACATATTTAAGCCAATAGGATTTTCTTGAAAATAATTTTGAGGCATAAAGGCCCTAAATTGAGTTAACTTAAGGAATTTAAGATAAAGGACATTAAGATTTATAGAAACCGTGTAGCCACTCAAAAAGAGCACCATATTGTTTTTTCTTTTTTACTGGTATAGAATATATTTTGTAGTTTAAAAGTGGCTTTTTCTGGAAATTTAAGCAAAGCTGGGAGTCATAGGATCTGACTTCTAGGCTTTTTATTTTTGTTTGTTTGAGTGACTTTAATCAAATCACATAACCTCACCGAACTTCCCTTTTGACATTTGCCTAATGCACATAATAATTACGTACTCAAAGCTTACCTCACAGAATTGTTGTGAAGATAAAGTAAGAGAAAAATAATCTATCCATAGGAGCTTGAAGCTTGTAAAGTGTTTAGCCTAAGATTAGGGGAATCATTGTGCCTTAAATATTAAGCAAATAGAAGATGCAGGTGTCTTCAAACCCTATCTATTTAGACTAATGGCTCTTTCTTTGAGGACAGTAGAATTTTTTAGAGCTAAACTGGAATTTGGAGATAATTATTATTTTTTCACTGAGGAACTGAAGCCAAGAGATGGTAAGTGATTGGCCTTGAGTTTTACAGGGAAATCTAGAAGGACGGCCAGGTCTCCTGACACATGGATTGTCATTCCATGCTGGCCTCCAGAGCAGTCTTGAAGAGAGAAACAATGAGCTGTTAAGTCAGATATTCTTGAGTATCTTCCTCCCAGTTATTGTTACCTTTTTATAATGAAATGTTAGAATTATCATTTTTAAGTTCCCAATTATATTCTTTTTCAGTATTCTGTTTTGACTTTTATGGTATATTTTAGCTAAAATATTAAGGAATTACTTTTTAGCAGATTTTTTTATGTTCTGTTTTTTAAAAAAGAAATTCTGACAGATTACTGTGTACTGTGCTAAAACTGAAATTAGGAGGAAAAAGATAAATACAGGCCATTTATAACTTAGGTTACTGTTTGATAACGCCTTTACTGTTTTGATGTTTAGAGCACATAGAATTTGTTAATATGCCCCTGCCACCACACCTCTTTTCAATGGTTTGAAGAGAAAATGAGAAGGTATGTTTCTTTGTGACCACTTTTGAAAACATTATTTACTTATTTTTTCCCCTCAAATATTTACTAAGACAGAAAATAGAATTGCTTATTTTTATTGGCCACATTTGAAAAATAACTAGGGAATAAATGTGTTATCAGTCAATACATATTTGTTGAGTACCTTCTACAGAGGCGGTTTGTAAGGTGCTGATGATTTTAAGAGACACTATGGTCTTCAGGCCAAGAGGCCGTGAACATACTTATTTACTGTTGTGTTCTTTTACAACACGAGATCAAACATTTTCCTGTATTTAAAAATACCTAGTAAAATAATTTTCTCTATTTATGTTCTTTTCGCCCTCATGTGAAATTTGAATAGAGAAATACCGTAAATAGAAAAAGTGTGAATAATTTTAGAACCCCAAGAATAATATGAAAGGTTAAATTGTCTATGCTTTAATAAAAGAAGCAGTTAAAATTATTTTAGTCACTGGAATAGTAAGTGTGTTTGTTTAAACTGTAGCACACCTAGACAGAAATAAATCTTGTTAAACCAACAACTTACTACTGACCTTACTTGCTTTGCCCATTCTGGGTCCCAGAATCTTGACTGCAGTAAAGTAGAAAAGGTCTGCTTAGCCTATTTGTAATAATGTCTCTAAAAGTTCTTTAAGCTGATACTTTATGATGAAAAAATAAAAAGGATTAATTACGCAGGCCTTGAATTTATAGTCTGAAATGAGAACCCAAACATTTTACTATATACCGAAGTTCATTCACTAAGGCATGCTTAGATACTCCAGACTGCACATGATCTTTTATGGGATTTTGATTCAGTCTTCACTTCCTTCTCATAGAGGAACTCGAACCCTAAGTCCCCCTATGAGATTGGTCTATATATTGATTTGATCTAAGCTGCTGATTATGTTATTTTTGTGAAAAACATTAAAAGGTATATACAAAGATACTGTTCTACATAATACTTTCTAGTCTATAAGTTCCTTGAAGTCAGCACATTTTTTTAAAGTTTATTTATTTTGAGAGAGAGAAAGCAGGAGTGGGAGAGAGGAGAGAGAGAGAGAATCCCAAGCAGACTCTGCACTGTCAGCACAGAGCCCGACGCAGGGCTGGAACATATCAGCCGTGATCATGACCTGAGCTGAAGTTGGATGCTCAGCCGACTAAGCCACCCAGGCACCCCAGTACATTTCTGTTTTTAAAACCATCTCCAGAGTTTCTGTATATCCCTATTTATAGGCCCTGATATTATAATATTTGTTGGATAAATGAATAAATGGACTTATTTTTATGCATCATAATCCTCTTTTGTGTCTGATACCATTCTGGTTTCTAACTAGTTTTCCTGAGACATTTCTTTTTTGCTTTAATGTCTTTATTACTATTTATGAAACGCTGTTAGTTTTTATTCTAGCTATCTATTGCTTAAATAGCTTATTATTATTATTATTTCTCATAATTGTGTGGGTTAGGAGTTTGCACAGGGCGCAACAGGGATGGCTTGTTTCTGCTCCAGGACCGGTGGAGTCTCATCTGGTAGAACAGGAGCTGTCACGTGCTGGAACAGCAGGGGTGCTGGCCGTGCACCTTGATCTCTTTATCATATGGCCTCTTCGCATGGCTGGGTTGGGCTTCCTCATAGTATGGTGGCTTCAGGGTAGTCAGACATGTGCAGTGGCTCAGGACCCTAAGATAGGGGTTCCAAAGTCCTGGGCTGCAGCCTCAAAGCGCAGAAGTTCAAGAAGACCATTTCCACCGATCACTAAGGCACCCCCAATGCCAAGGGGAGTGCAGTTATACTTCATTTCTCAGTGAGAGGCATGGCAGAGCTTATTGCTGTCATTAGTCTTCCACAGTTTCTATTCTTTATGTATTATTTGTCATTGTTACTATTAACCTTCCTAGGCTGTGGTTTATTTTAGGATGTTCAACAAAATGTCCACTTTTAAGTACGTAGGCACCTGGTGATAGCTCCTTTCTCCTTGTCTCCCTGCTGTGATGTGACTTGACTGCCTGGAGTGCTTTTTGTCCTAGCCCTGCATGAGAGAGGAGTGTTAAAAATTTTTTTGGGTAGGAGCAAGAACTTCTTGGTTGAGAATTCACGCTCAAAATGAATTTTACCCATGGTGCCAGAGGGAGGTATCTATATTTGTATATCTCTGTGTGTGCATGTACGTATAAATACACCATTTATATGTACCTACACAGATAGGCCAGTGGTACCTAGAGTTTTTGACTTTATGTACTATCAAACATTTTCCCCAAATCTAGGAAACTGACATAGGATTGCCGAATTTTGAACTCTGTCAAGTTATGATACAAAAACAACAACAACAACAAAAAACCCATCAGCTACAACCACCATTTCAGAAAATAGAAGGAAAATTTGGCCCCACAGATGTGGAGGAGAAGATGAGATGTGAAGGAGAAGAGGAAGGTGGTGGGGGGAGCAAGAAGTGCAGAGGACTGGAGCCGGGCAGATGGCACTAGGGAAGGAACCGCAGGGAGAAGTGGAGGGCTCTCATTCAGAAAGACCTAGATGCCACTACTAGTTCTGCCACGCGCTTTAACTTCAGTAAATCCCTTAACTTCTCTGACTTTCGGCTTCCTCACCTGCAAAATGAAATCAATAGATGTGTATTTATGGAAAATAGTAAAAATAATGCTTGTAAACTTTATATCACGGCACTGGATACTTCACAAAAGGTAGCTCTTCTTGTTACTCTGTATGTTTAGGATGTTAGGAAGCTCATCTCCAGATTACTTGAGTTTTATTTATATTTTGTATTGTTAGATATTTTTTATGCATATTCTAGATTCACAGCTGAGGTACAAATCTCTCATACCCTTCTGTGTACCTAATGCCCTTCTGTGATGCGAAGGTTGACATACTTGATGATGATTTCTGTAGCAGTCAGTGAAGATGTGATGGGAAGGCTAGTGTCTTGAGGGTAGTATTTGTTTTAGGATTCATAGAAACTCCTTTAATCAGAGGATGAATGAGAGAAGTACTGTTGTTGTCAGCAGAGGTGCTCATCTCTTTCAGCCTCAGTTTCCCATCCGTAAAACTGAGTAGTTAACATATTTTTAAGTTTCTTCCAGACCTAATTTTTATTCAAAATGTTACTGCTGCCATGGGATCTCATTTTCTCCAATATTCCTCAGTGCTTTTGTCAAAACCTAGAAATACAGTAAAAAGAAAAACTGCATTAAAATTTTTTTAACAATGGGGAACTCACTGTCATCACAGAGCCCAGCGCGGGGCTCAAACTCACAAACCATGAGATCACGACATCTGCCGAAATCAAGAGTTGGAGGCTTAACCGACTTGAACAACCCGGGTCCCCCAGCATGTTGTTTTCTTAATCAAAGGAGGATGAAACCTTACTCTTGCTCTCAAGAAGCTCACAGTCTAGAGGGGAAGATTAATTTTAGCGTAAGGTGATGATGATAGTAATCATTTGTGCATGCTGTGTTCAAATCCTCATTTCCTGTTTGCTTGTCAGTACTTTCTCCAGTCTGCTTTATATCTTTTTCATTCCAGTGAAACTGTTCCTAGGAAGGTCGTGTGCACTTTCTGCTTGCCAGATCAGATAGAAACTGTAATTCTCAGTAGCATTGGACGATCTTGACCACCTTCTCCTTCCCAGAACTATCTCCTCTTGGATTCTATCACACTTGTCTGTACTGGCCTTACTCCTGCTTGTCTTTTCCCTCAGAAATCCTAACCATTTCTATGGAATTAAATGCTGTATTCAGGTTAGTGACTCCAAATTTAGTATGTTTAGTCCCTTTCCAAAATGTGAGCCATGTACATTTATGTACATGTATGACACTAATTTTTCTTCCAGGTCTGTCTCTGGGCAAGAATACTATTCTTTGAAGAGTTCCTGTTTTATGATAGTTGCTTTATTTGTATTTACATTGGCTTAGACCATGGTAGATGAGAAACAAAAATGAAAGGAATGATCATATGAGATTTACGATTTGTTGGGTAGGTTATTTTTCACCATATTTGTTTCAGTTCTGTATGTGTACCTAGCTGTAGCTTAGGAATTTTAAAGCTGATGATATGTCCTTTTCTATGTATCTGTTTAGAACCTTTTTTTTTTCTTACGTTTAGTAAAGGAAGAAAAGTCATTAACTTAAAAATCTAAATCTCTACTTGTTTAACTGATGATTAGCTGTACTTTTGAAGCATTTTATTAAATTGAATTACAATAACAAAAGAACATCTTAAGATTGAACTTCGGTTCATTTTAAGCACCAGTTTTAGAAAACTGAAGATTTCTCTAGCAAATTAAATTGTATGTGTAATGGGCAGAATGAGTAGTTGGAAAAAATACTTAAAGGTTAGTTAATTAATGTTTATATGTAAGTTATGAGCTAAATGTCACTTTAAGGGGACCTTGAGATGATACTGTTGACCTTCTTAAAAAAGAATTTGGAAAATGAAAATTACTTGTTGTAGACTTTAATTAGTTAAGAGTCATTGTCTGCAGTGGAGGTAGAGCCTTTTAAACAAACATAGTCTATCTGAAGTATATATAGAAGTTAATGAGTTAAACTTATTCTTCCATGGTCTAGATGTTATTTTTAGCACCATCAGCTTAATAACTGGGAAAGAATTTTACCGTGCATAGTCCAAATTCTGTACACATTATTTATGTTAGGATTTTTATAACACATCAAATTTGGGGTTTTAATATTGTAGTTTTTTAAAATATATATATATGGAAGCTCTATTTTAGGATACTTCTTTTTGAGATTTCTTTTTTTAAGTTTTTTTTTTTTTTAATTTAAGTAATCTCTACACCACAATCCCAAGATCAAGAGTTGCCTGCTCTTCTAACTGAGCCAGCCAGGTACCCCAGGATACTTTTATATTCTGTAAAATATGTGTAATAGTTATATCAAATAAAAATACAGTACGCTGTTCAATAATCTGAAATATTCTCATAGTTAAGTCTTGAGAGTATGGCTGTCCTTTTGATGTAATATAATTTGAAACGTGCTGACTTAAAGGTATGTTTTTTGTTAAATTATTTGAGAGTTTTTGTGCTTCTAAGCAAAAAGAAAACAACTGATTGTATTAATCATGCATTATGAGTGTACACTTGTGATAGATATATGTTTCAGATATATTTGGTTAGAACTGTTGAAAAATCTCAAGTAATTTGAGTAGTACTTCTGGCTCTTTCTTCCTTTCCCCACATGCCCTCTTCATTCCTACCAACCTATCTGACTGGCTTGATGACTGGGGTGGTGCTGGCTGAATAACAAGATGACCAGTAATGGGACCTAATGTTGAAATATGAAGTATGGCAGTTCTAAGGCTTCCTTTGATTAGAGCCCTCTCTCTTCAATAGCATGTACCGTACACTGTTGTGCATGAAAACTCGGGTTAGTTGTTTTGGTTGGCAAATAGTCTTCATTTATGTATTGACACTGTTGTGTTGGATGATGACTTTCTTTTTTTTTTTTCTCAAAAGTTGTTCTTTTTTTAAATATTTATTTTTGAGAGAGAGAGAGAATGGGTAGGGGAAGGGCAGAGAGAGAGGGAGACACAGATTCCAAAGCAGACTCGAGGCTCCGAGCTATCAGCACACAGCCCGATGTGGGTCACGAACTCGTGAACCACGAGATCATGACCTGAGCTGAAATCCTATGCTTAACTGACTGAGCCACCCAGGCGCCCCTGGATGATGACTTTCTTTGACTCGTGGCAACTTTGAGAAAACTGTGAGGCTACATTTGGGTCAGGAAAAAAGAATGCCAGAATTCATTAAAAATGTCAGTGGGGATAGATGGTGTGGGGAATATATTTTGCTGGACTTGATTGTACCTTACCAGAAACCAGAGGCTATTTTCAAGTCGATCATATTTTGGCATCTTCTTTTTCAAATCATATTGGCAAAAATGACAGCATTATTAAAACATGAACTTCCATAACGGCTCAGTGGGCAGAAGCATGCATGACTCTGCCGTCAGACTTTGGATTAGAATCCAGGCTTTGCCACTGCATTAGTTCTGTGACCTTGAACAGAGTGCTTCACTTGTCAGTTAAGTTTCTGTATCTACAAGGTGGAGGTGATAGTAGTAGCAGTTCCTACCTCGTAGGGTTGTTAGGAAGATTACATGGGGCAACCATTTAAGCCACCTCTGCATGGTGCGCTCACAGAAACCTTTAATAAATTGTAGATGCTGCTGCTGCTGATGGTGGTGGCGATGGTGATGGTAATGATGGTGGTAAACCAAAACAGCAAAATATGGCTCTTCTCTCATTCTGGTAATCATAAAGTGCTCTATTAGCTACCATTGCAGATCACTTCATTTTCCTCCTACCTTACTTTTCTTCCTCTGGCTCTGTTCCTCACCCTTCATGTAAAGAAAGAGAGAGAGAGAGAGAGAGAGAGAAGAAGGGAAGAGAAGGAAGAAGGTAAAGGAAGGAAGAAAAAAGAAAGCAAGCGAGTGAGCAAGCAAGCCAGTGCATATCTTCTACTAACCCTCCACCACCTTTTGAAGAATCACTAATAGTCAGCTTTAATGCTGTCAGCAGTCTTTTTCTGTGTGATACAGGCTCAGTCCTCATGACTTTTTAGCCTCAAAGTCATGATGTGTTATTCGTGCAGGCTCCTAGTTGATTCTCTACTTGGCAGATGTTTATACCATTTGCTACTAGAACTGCTTTTCTCCCTTGGATCCCTTTGCTCACACAGTAACCAGAATTGTCACAGAGGAAGAAAGGGCAGGGATATAGAGGTACAGTTTTAAGTTATTTACAATTTTTTTAACATTTAAAAAATAGACGTATAATTTGCACACCATGACATGTGCCCTTTTTTTTTTTTTAATGTTTTATTTATTTCTAGGAGAGAGAGAGACAGCATGAGCAGGGGAGGGTCAGAGAGAGAGGGAGTGACAGACTCCGAAACAGGCTCCAGGCTCTGAGCTGGCAGTCAGCACAGAGCCCGACGCGGGGCTCGAACCCACGAACCGCGAGGTCATGACCTGAGCGAAAGTCGGACGCTTAACCGACTAAGCCACCTGGGCGCCCCAGACATGTGCCCATTTTTAAAGGATGAGTTTTAGTAAATATATACGGTTATGTGTGTCTCATGTTTCTTATACATCTTTCTTCAGCATCATCCATAATCCAGTTTTAGAACAATTCTGTCAGCCCAAAACGTTCTCTTGTGTCCATTTGCAGGCATTCTCCACTTCCATTCTCTAACTCAGGATACCACTAATCTCTTTTTGCCTCTATAGTTTTACTTTTTTTTTTTTTTTTTTTAGAAATTTCAGGTTAATGGAATTATATAATGTTATCTTTGTGTCTGGTTTCTTTCATTTAGCACAAATTTTTGAGACTCATTTTGTTACATGTGTCAGTGATCCATTTCTTGTCATTGCTGAGTGGTATTCCATTGCAAAAATGTACTACATTCTAGAAAATCTATTCTCCAAATGATAAACATTTGAGTTATTTCTACTTTTTGGCTGTTCTGAACATAACTATTGAGATCATCCTTGTATAGCTACTTGTATGGTCATCTGTCTTCAAGAGAATTGAAAATTGTTGGGTTGTAGGATGAGAAACTTATAAACTCTTTCCCCACATGGTCATACTATTGTGCTTTCCCAGCAGCAAGGGATATCATGTGAGGGATTCTAGTTTCTTCCTGTCCTTGTCAACACTAGATGTTTTATTGGGTGTCTAGCATATTATGTTTTGGTTTTAATTTCTATTTTTCTGATGACTATTGATGTTTAGTACTTTCCTGTGTATTTTCCCCATTGTATATCTACTATAATATGTATGTAACATAGGGGCACCTGGGTGGTTAAGTCGGTTAAGTGTGGCCAACTCTTGATTTCAGCTCAGGTCATGATCTCATGATTTGTGACATCAAGCCCCACTTCGGGCTCTGTACTGACAGCAGAGAGCCTGCTTGAGATTCTCTCTCTCTTTCTCTCTCTTTCTCTTCCGTCCTCCCTCCCTCCCTCCCTCTCTCCCTCCTTCTCTCTCTCTCCCTCTCCCTCTCCCTCTCCCTCTCCCTCTCTCTCTCTCTCTCCCTCCCTCTCTCTCCCTCACTCCCTCTCTCTGTCTCTTACCTTCCTTCCCTCATATGCCCCTCCCCTGCTTGCATGCACACACACTCTCTCAAAAAAATTATTGTTTTAAATATATATATATAATAAATAAAAACACTTTAAGTATTTTGCCCATTTAAAAATATTGCATTATTTGTTTTTTAATTAGTTGTAAAAGTCCTTTTGTTTATTCTAGATGGACATCCTCATTATTATTTAGCTCTTTATATGTTTTAAATGCATGTACTTTATCAGGTAATTATTTTGCCAATATTTTCTCCCAATCTGTGGCTTGTGTGTTCATTTTTAAATTATATTTTTGAAGGGCAGAAGTTTTCATTTTAATGGAGTTCAATTGATCAGCTTTTTTTCTTTTATGGTCTTTATTTTATGCATTTGTAATGCATAATGTAATATATGTAATATCTAAACATTTTTTCCCCTAATCCACAATAATATTCTCCAGGTGCCTTCTTCTACAAGTTTTGTAGTTTAGTGCTTATATTTGGATCTATGATCCTATACATTTTGAGTTAATTTTTGTACATGGTGCAAGATAAAGCTTGAGATGCCTTTTTGCTCTTCACATGTATGACAGTTTTTGGCAGCGTTTATTGAAATGACTGTCTTTCTCATAAAATTAACTTTTGACCTTTGTCACAAACGTGTGGGCCTGTTTTTGGATTGTGTTCTCTTTCTTAGGCTAATTCCCCACTGTTTTGATTATGGTAACTCTATAGTAAGGTTTGAAATTAGGTAGTATTTTTTCAACTTTTTTTTTAAGTTTAAAGTTTAGGTAAGAGACACAGAGAGTACAAGCAAGGGAGGGGCCGAGACAGAGAGAGGGAGAATCCCAAACCAGCTCTGCGCTGTCAGCACAAAGCCCACTGGGGACTCCAACCTACGAAACCATGAGACCATGACTGGAGCTGAAATCAAGTGTTGGACATCCAACCAACAGTGCCACCCAGGTGTCCCTTTTTCAACTTTGATGTCATTTTAAGGGAGCCCTGGCCCAAAACCTTCCCAACAGTCTCCATGTTTATGTATATCTCTGGAGAGTGGGCAGATAAAGCCATTAGGACATTTGAGGGAAAATTAGTTCTAGTTGAGGTAGCGGAGGCATGAAGCTTCTGTTTTTCATTGTTTCATTGAGCTACCTATCTGAGCTAGCAGCATTTAGCAGGATCACACTTGGTAGGACAATAGTTGTACCACCTACTGTGTACCAGGTGCTTTATGTAATTGTCTCATTTAATACTGACAGGACAGTATTATCCTCGTTTTATAGTTGAATCCACAATAACATTTTCTAGGTCACGTACCTAAGCTGCTGATAATGATTGAATAATGGAAATGGCAGCCATATTTATATGATAGAGGCAGGCTTTGAGAACTGGTCTGCCTGATGATAAGCTGAACCCTCCTAGGTCCTTTTCACTGTTCCGCGCTGCCTGTGATAGTGACCCATTGCTTTGTGGAGAGGCGGTTTATCGTTTTAGTTCATACAGTGGAAATAGTGGTGGTAGTAAGAAAGAAGAAGGTGACAAGCATCCCTCCGCCCTTTCTTGCAAGGTTCCTGTCTTTCCTTATGTGTCTCTGCCTGGGCCAGCGTAGCCTTCCCCTCTCCCTCCCTTGAAACACACTCCTGAAAGAATTTTGTGTAAACTGTCAAGACTGGTGGACGAGCAGAGGATGTTGCTTCATCATGGAGTTGTTGCTGCTGCCTGTACTGCTGCTTTAAATGGCTGAGATTTTCCCTTAGGAACTTTTTTTTCTTTTTTTACAAATAGTTTATTGTCAAGTTAGTTTTCATATAACACCCATTGCTCACCCCTACAAGTGCCCTCCTCCATGCCCATCGCCTCCCTTCCCCCCCACACCCATCAGTCCTTAGTTTGTTCTCAGCATTCAAGAGTCTGTCATGGTTTGCCTCTCTCCCTCTCCACCATTTCCCCCTTCTCCCCCATGGTCCTCCATTAAGTTCCTCCTAATCCTCCTATACGTGCAAACATACGGTATTTGTCCTTCTCTGCCTGACTCATTTCACTCAGCATAACACCCTCAAGGTCCATCCATGTTGCTACACATGGCCAGATTTCATTCTTTCTCATTGCCATGTAGTATTCCATCGTATAAATAAACCACATCTTCTTGATCCATTTGTTCGTTGATGGACACTTAGGCTCTTTCCATGTTTTGGCTATTGTTGAGAGTGCTCTATGAACATTGGGGTACATGTGCTCCTATGCATCAGCACTCTCTCCCTTAGGAACTTCTAAAACATTTTGTGATCTGTATTTGTAAGTATTTTACTATAGCCTCTTATTTAAAATGTTACACTGAGATATCATTTTGTACTGTGGAAATTACCCACCCCTTTACATCTCCTATCTCTTTCTTTAGCATTGGATGCATTAGCACTTTCTCCTCCTACTACGTTAGCATATTAGTAAAAACACACTGAATAATACAGATCAAGCAGTAATAGTTTAATATCATCACTCCTAATAATCACAACTTTTAGCTCTCGATTGTTTCATAGTGTGATGTCCTTGAGCGAATTAGTTGTTGGTATCGAATTATAATGGGCTTAAGTAGGCCAGCATAATGAATACATTTGCCCCAGTAGAGCTGGAAAGAATTGATGACTCCTATTACATAACAGTTTATTGCACACTACTCACTGACTGCCACTTGAGGAGAATCCATTCGTTTTACTTACTGTGATAACTTCTTATTTGCATACAAATTTTCTTTTGTTTTTCATGAATCATCGCTGACTGAATCCTAGCCGCATTTCATTACATTCAGTGATCTCCAGACCGATCAGGTCCTTATAAAAATCCAAATGGAATTTTTTCTCTATTTCTTTCCCCTTGAGGCCTCTTCTTCTTTTTCCCTTTAGACCTTTTTAAAGTAGTAAAAAGTAACACACATAAAATATCGTGAGCACATATTTGTTGTGGTTGTGTTGCTCACGATGCATCCTGCAACAGACTTTTTTAGTGTCGGGGAAGGGATTCGTGTGTGGATCAGAGAAAATGCTGCAGGCTCCTTTGGAGGTGAAGTCTTTGTTCTCAAAGATACACTCCCAGAAGAAATTTGGCGAGCATCTACCCCCATGATCGAAAATGTTCACTTCTTCCTTATCTACATTTGCTCTTGCAGATTGTTAAGATTGTCATATATAGCATCATTTTGCGTCATTTTACTTAAGATTTTTTTTTGAACCAGCATATTACCTGGTCACTTCTGAACTTCTTTAAACAATTATGACATAGATTTTTATTTCAGTAATTTCAGGCCCCTCAGTTCCCTATAAATCATAGCAAATTAAGATCGCGATACAAGTTTTATTTATTTGTTTACTCAGCAGTGACCGCGCCTGTGTTACTGTGTCCCGGGAGGCTGTCTGGAAATAGGAGGTCAGGCCTCTGCTGCTTCTCAGCTCCTGGTTAGATCTAAGCAGCTACAAGAAAGTGTAGTAAGAGTTATGGTGAACCTAAAAATTTGTTGGACAGACACCTCATAATTCACAGTGAAATGTGACCTTACCTATTTTATGTTTTCTTATCCAAATAGAAGTAATACAACAGGTCTTGATTTATCATGCATTTTGATGGCGAGACATTATTAGTCAGCTATTTGTATATTGGTTGTAAAAATCACATCCATGCTGACGAGCGGATTCTGCATCTTTTTATTCATGTTTGCTTGTTTGTTTGCATTGCAGATTTCTCTTGGATTTGGCTACAAATTTTTAGAGCTTCTGCACTGTGTACAGGCACAGGTGAGTCCAAATTAAGCTCTTCTGTTGGCATATTTTGGTTTTTAGGTAAAATCAGTATTTAAAAATTATTTTATTTAGAGTTTGGCAAAATAATGTGTAAATAAAAATAAAAAACAAAATGTATATTTGTCAGCATTTCTGTTTCATTGTAAAATTTCTGTCAGAATGTGTTAGAAATTAATTAGAAGATACTGATCTTATATGTTTCTCAGTGTTTACTGTGTACGTTTGGGATGAGTTTATGTATACCCATGGGATAAGTTGAATTATAATGTCATAACTGCCAAAATGTTTACATTTATTTTTATATATAAATAAAAGAATAGCTGTTAACAATTTTGGCAACAAATGGAGGTAAATCGTTTAAATTTAGTGAGCAGGCTTTTCTTGTCCAACCAGTCTGAAATAGCTTCTCAGTCACTTCTTAACACACAATCCTGATTGATTTTTATCATGTGATCTATTGTACTGACTTCTTTATAGTCTTTCCTACGAAAATATAAGCTTCATGAACTTTGAGACTATTTTTGTCTTATTAAAAAACAGTATCCCTGACTTTCTAGGATAGTGTCTGGTATATAAGAAAGACTGAGTAAATGTTTGTTAAGGTAATTATTAGGGAGTAAATATTAAGAGTTCATTTATATTTAGAGTCATTGAGCTCTGCACCTATAAATACAAACTAGAAGTAGTTTTTATACTTATTTCTAAATATGAAGTTAATGTGTATCAGATACTTAAAGTATATGACTCTTCAGTGTTCTCAGAAATTACCTGTGTTGCATATTTTATCAAGATAGAATTCAGAGGGTAATGCTTCCAGTTCTGTATTTATTTTGTCACTCCCCTAGGAGGTTCTTATGATCAAGTTGTGGACAAACCTGAAGCAGGTGTGAGAGCTTTTTACCTCCTTACTGGATCATGCTGCCATATTAGATATGTTTTGTGGTATCTTTATAGAGAGAGTGAGAGATTTGAAATTTTCAACCTCTAAAAACCAAATAAGTTAAAAATTTCCCACTACCTGTCACTGGATACAAAATGTAACTTCCTTATTTGGTTCTCTGTTTCTAGACTGGGGAAATTTTTTTGTCATTTTTCCACTCTGTACGTTGATGTTTGAATTCATTATCAAAAAACTGTAGGAGGGACACCTGGCTGGCTCAGTCAGTAGAGCACGCAACTCTTGATCTCAGGGTGGTGAGTTCAGCCCCACATTGGACATTGAGCTTACTTAAAAAAAAAATAAAAAATAAAATAAAGGAAAAAAGCTATAGGAATAAGCAGACCACCCATTTCCTTGTGTCCTTGGCAGTTTTCTTTAGGCATTTCAGGATATTGGTTGCTCTTATTGGGTTCTCTTGTTTTTGTTTTTTGTATTTTTTTAAATGTTTATTTACTTAGAGAGAGAGAGAGCATGTGCTAGTGGGGGAGGGACAGAGAGATAGAGAGAGAGGGAGAATCCCAAGCTGACCGCGCAGAGCCTGATGTGGGGCTCCATCTCACAAATCGTGAGATCATGACCCGTGCTGAAATCAAGAGTCAAATGCTTAAGCAACAGAACCTCCCAGGTGCCCTTGTTCTCTTTTTTGATGTGTTTTCTTCGGGCATTGGTCTCTTCTTCTGCCACTATGATTTTCATTTATAGAAAGAATTAGGTCTGACCTTTAGGGTTTTTTTTTTTTTTTAATAAAATTTTGTAAATTATATAGGTATTTCGTGTTCACATTTGATTTTATAAGTGCAACTTGCAGCATTTCCTTTGATAATGCAGCTCTTACTTCTCTCTCAGTGTGCCAGGCATTATGTAAGTGCTTTTCAGTTATCTTTAGAATAACAGATAAGGAAATTGAAGCTTAGAGAGGTTAAGTGACTTTTCCAAGGTCATATCAAGTAAGTGGCAATTTGCCACTCCAAAGACCTTGCTGTTAACCACTGAGCTCTATTTTATGCCTAAGTAGCCCTGAATACAAGCATGTGGCAGTAAGTGTAATATAGGAAAATCATGTTGATATGTGAGGATTTCAAAATTAATTTAAAAGTCAAACATTATTTTGCTTATATTACATTAGCAGGTCCTAACTTTTAACCTTTATTTCAAACTGTGAAACATGACCACTCATCTGAAATTTAATGACTACCTAAACAATTTAAAGTTCCACTCTGACACTTGCATTTCATACTCACTTTTAGAGGTGGGAGCACATGGGGGAAGCCATTTGGATTCCTTTTTCCATTATAAATGTGGTATGCTATGAGTCAGCATTCTTTATCCTTGAAATATTAGAAATTTTAGTTTACAGATGGCATTTTAGTCTGATGGATGGATCACTTCTTAGAACAGGTTGTATGAAATATAGTGATTATAGAATTACATAGAGCTCTTATCTTGAAAAGTGTAATAATTTATATCTCTGGTTAATTTTTAAAAATTATTTAAGAAATGAAGAGGCTTTGGTTTGAGGTAGAGCAGAGTTGGTTCAAATATAACTTCAGCTTTCTTTTAGTTTCTTTTTTTTTTTTTTTTTAAGATTATTTGTTTTGAGAGAGAAAGAGGGGGAGAGAGAATCCCAAGCAGAATTCCAAGAGAATCCCTATGCTAACAGCATAGAGCCCAGTGAAGGACTCAGTCTCACAAAACGTGAGATCATGACCTGAGCAGAAATCAAGAAGTTAGATGTTTAACTGACTGAGACACCCAGGCCTATTTAGCTGTTTAGCTTACTTTCAGGGCTGAGAAGAACATATTACATAAAAATATTTTGGGGGTGCCTGGGTGGCTCAGTCAGTTGAGCATCCATGTCTTGATTTTGGCTCAAGCCATGATCCCAAAATCATGGGATTAAGCCCTGCAAGGGACCTCATGCCAAGTATGGAGCCTGCTTAAGATTCTCTCTCTTCCTCTGTTCCTCTCCCCTGCTTGTGCTCGTGCTCTCTCTCTCTCTCTCTCTCTCTCTCTCTCTCAAATAAAATAAAATAAAAGTATTTTGAGTCTTAACATGTATAATAATGTGGACAAAATGTTCTTAAAGACAGTGTTGTTGAATACATCTTAAAATTTTGATTTGAGAGCATGATTAATTATATTTCCTCACACTTTCCAAAAGGTTTGTGTCTATGAGTATAAATGTAAATTTCAGATGTGAGTATATGGAAAGGGAATTCTGTAGTTTAAATTAGAAAGACAATTTATTTAACAGACCAAATTGTGCCTCTTAATCTATAACTACATCAGTATTTCCATTCCATTCTCGTATTTGAAGCAATTTTAAAGTTAGCCAATAAAATATTTCTAGAATTGATATATCGTCAAAACAGGAACAAGCATTAGATAACTCTGTTGGACAATATAGCCTTGAAATGTAATTTTCCCTTCACTGTGGAAAACTGAACTCACTGGGGAATCATATGCACTTTGTATTTATTTCTCAGTCTGTTTTCTGTAGGCCAGAAGATTTTGGGTGGGATAGGTGGGTGAAGAATTGTTTTCAGATACTAGTGAGAGCTAAGCTCTTGGATGCTAGTATATGGAGATGTAAGTTCTCTAAAGTAAAAGTGTAATATACTTTTGGTAATACTAATATATTTTGTTGTTGTGTACTAAATACTAAAAATTATATTAAGCATGTTAAGACATAAAATTTCTGTTCGTATGGTCTGTGGCATGGTTGAAAGTACATTTTAAGTATTTGTTGCTTTTTTTTTTCATTTCTGTATTTCAGATTTATTTAATAAATTTGTTAGGTTTCAAAGAAATACTGTATTTTGACTTTGGGAATAGATTTCTTTTTTTTTTTTTTTTTTTTTTTTTTTTTTTTTTTTTTTTTTTTTTTTTTTTTTTTTTTCATTTTTTTTTTTTTTTTTTTACAAATAGTTTATTGTCAAGTTAGTTTCCATATAACACCCAGCGCTCATCCCCACAAGTGTCCTCCTCCATGCCCGTCTCCCCCGTTCCCCCCACACCCATCAGTCCTCAGTTTGTTCTCCGCATTCAAGAGTCTCTCATGGTTTGCCTCTCTCTCTCTCTCCCACTATTTCCCCCCTTCTTCTCCTCCACCGTCCTCCGTTAAGTTCCTCCTAATCCTCCTATACGTGCAAACATACGGTATTTGTCCTTCTCTGCCTGATTTATTTCGCTCAGCATAACACCCTCAAGGTCCATCCATGTTGCTACACATGGCCAGATTTCATTCTTTCTCATTGCCATGTAGTATTCCATCGTATAGATAAACCACATCTTCTTGATCCTTTCGTCCGTTGATGGACACTTAGGCTCTTTCCGTGTTTTGGCTATTGTTGAGAGTGCTGCTATGAACATTTGTTGCGTTTTGAATTCACTCTTTGTTCTTAGACGTGAGATGTGTGATTAGCAGCCTGCTTTAACTAAGAGATGTGTAAGTGCCCACAAAGACGGGGCAGCTGGATTTGACTTATAGATCTGAAGCTTTGAGCCCTGTCCACTGTAACTCAGTATTGATCTAAACATACATTGAGGACATTTAAATGTATATATCTTACTTTAGGCAAAATCTACAGACATTTCATTGTATTGTCTCTTTGTGTATTTCCTTGAAATGTTGGCATGGTAGGCACTGTGATCTGGAAAATAACAAATATTTTGACAGTCGGCAAAATGCCCTCAGCCATTTAACTGTTGGAGCTAGAGTCTTAACCCCAGCCTCCCTAGTTAGGCTCCTCTGCTCTTAGTGAAGAGAGTGGAGTGCTGAACTCAGGCTTACTGGTAAGTCAAAGTGATCTTCTAGTGGGTGTTATTGACACAGAGCCATCAGTTGGAAACTGGATGACAGGCCAGTTTTTAAAGCATTATGTACTAGTCTGCCTTTCTCCTTTTTTATGTACACACTAGTGTAAACAGATTGGTCTAGTTGTCCCCATAAAATTAAATTCATTCAGCACCATTAACTCTCCTTTCTCGCTCCTCTCCCTCCTTTTACCTTCAGGCCATGCCTCTTTCCTTCTGATTCTCCTTCCTTTCAGAAAGATTTATTAATGATATATTGTGCTAGCCTATGCTAAGTGCTGTGGGAGCCAATACTTCTAATACCCCAAATAATTAAACTGGAAAAGGAATATCACTACAGGCTTAACTCCCTATTTCCTTGCTCATTGTTTTCACATTGAATTTTGGCTTTCTGATTTTTCTTTGAAAGAAAGAAATTGATCAGTAATTTCTGAATTATATGTCTTTTCTTAATCTATCCATAGTAGTAGAGGTTGAGGCACCAGCAATAACAACAACAAAAGCTGTCTGTCCCAGGTAAACATTTTGTTTGTATGGGGTTAACAATGTTTTCAAAGTGGGCTCCGGGGAAGGTACACACTTCCTGAGGTAGATGTGTTGTGCTCAGTCAGGTTGAGGTAATCACAGAGTCCAGACAGTCTGTTTAGAAAGGTGTCTTTGCTATTTCTATAGGTACAGACAAGCAGAGTGATGTTATAGGAAGCATAGTGCATTGCTGAAAAACATGTCAGAAATAGGAGGGAACCTGATTCTTCTGGTTAACTTAAGTTCTGGAAAAGCACATTTCAGAATTACAGACGGCAACTTAAAAACATATTTTTAAATCAAATTCATAAGCTGTTTCTTAGATTGTAAGACAGTTGAGTTTCAGTTTAGAGCCATTTTACTGTGAGAACACTTTTTTCAGTTGAAAGTTTTTTTTGTTTTTTTTTTTTAAGTTTTGTTTATATTTGAGAGAGAGAGACAGAGCGTGAGCAGGGCAGGGGCAGAGGGAGATGGAGACAGAATCGGAAGCAGGTTCCAGGCTCTGAGCTGTCAGCACAGAGCCCAGTGTGGGGCTCAAACTCACGAACCGTGAGATCATGACCTGAGTCAAAGTCAGCAGCTTCACGGAAAGTTTCTACATGTGACTTCTGTTGGTGTAGCTGGTGTTTTTTTGGAAATCATTAAAATTAAAAGTATTATCAGTTTATACTTGTGTAAATCTTTTGAGTTAGCATGTCTTCGAAAAGGTAGCACCAGAGTTGGAATCTTCTGGGAAAGTTAGCATGGGCTCTGATTTCTCAGCTATGCTTTTCTGTACTTCAGAACAAGTGGAGGTATACCCAGAAGTGGAGAGGGCTGGTTTAGGGGTTGTTGGTACAGTGTGTTTCCTGCTTTTTTGGTTGTCATTGGCCTTTTCATTTCAGTTCAAATGTGTATACTCTCTTTATCTGGATAGGAGAGTTGTTAGCTTTAAGAAGAAAGTCTCTAGGAAGCAAGTCTCACATGAGTGCTACCATAGTAACTTTAGGAATACATGGCATTTGATTTTGAGGTTGTCGGCTTCTTAGCTATCTTGTTCGCTTTTACTTTGGAAGGAAAGGGACAGATTCATGTTATTTTCTGGGGAGGTGTTGAATTTGAGTCAGTTAACCTTGCCAGAATACCCTTAAAGATAAAATAGCAAGTCATTAAGGCTGCGTCCATATACTTTAGAAGCTCAAATCATTTATGTCTTTCTCCACTGTTTACAACACCTAGATATAAAGGATAAAGTAAGCATTTACTGTGAAATTATCCATATCCATAGAATTAATTAAGTAGATTTTCTGCC
>NW_024080771.1:154170-223097 GCF_003009895.1 Hyaena hyaena | reverse complement strand
AATTTTTTCATTTATTTCTGAGAGAGAGAAAGAGATAGCATGAACAGCGGAGGGTCAGAGAGAGAGGGAGACACAGAATCTGAAACAGGCTCCAGGCTCTGAGCTAGCTGTCAGAGGACATAGATGTTTCTATTGAGACTTCTGTTGCTAGCTTGAGACTCAGATAAACTGGAGAAATCTAGAGAAGTTAATAGCAAAATTTGTAAATTGTAATTTTTTAACCTACTTCCAGGCATTGGTTTGTCTAAGGATTATTTGCTACCTCATGAATGATTCATGGGTGTCTACCGTCAGTGGAAATGTATTTTTTTGTCCCAGTTACACCCTGCCTTCCCATCCAAAAAGAGGAAAAGGAGAATAAGATATATATAGCCTTTAATAGAGGCTGAATGGGAATTTAACCGTGTACTATAAATGTATGTAGCTTAATTTTGAAGAATTTCTTAAATATATGTCTGTATGCAAGGTTGGTTTTTGTGGTATCATAGCCTATAGGACTGTTTGCCTTCACTGTGGTTTTTTTTTTTTTTTTTTTTTTTTTTGCTTTTTGATGTATTTAAGATAATTGATTTTGAATTTAATAATTTGAGGACCTCACTTTCTTTTAATAGTTTTGAATTTTTTGGTGCTAGTTACATACATTTTAATAAGCAAAATCCTATACTTAACATTTTGTGGTCTCAACCTAAATGTCTGGAGCTGTGCTACCTATCAATATCACAGAGTCGGAGCACAGTTTTATTGCACTTCCTTGAGAAGTGAAAAAGACTGAAAAGGCAGAAGTGTCATAGGCGAGGGTAAACTTCAGTGGGGAAGTTTATAAAAGACCTACCAATGCCTTATAGGAGTACTGAGACTTCTGTGTCTTTATTTAAACTATAAAGTAATTTAAAGTATAAAGTAATATCTTTAAAAGAAACAACTATGTCATAATTATTGAATTAGAATAGCAAGAGGACAGGCAAAAGGAAACTGTTGCTCTCTCAATTTCTTTAACTTCTTTGTCATTCAAAAAGCTATATGATCCAGATTTGGTTTTAATTTTTAATTTTTAAATTTTTTTTTAGAGACAGTGAGTGTGAGTGGGGGAGTGAGATGGAGGGAAGGAAGGAGGGGAGGGAGGGAGAGAGAGAGAGGAGAGAGACAGAATGAGAATCCCAAGCCGACTCTACATTCAGGGCGAAGCTCGATGGGCTAGATCTCATGACCCTGAGATCATGACATGAATGGAAATCAAGAGTCAGATACTCAACAGACTGAGCTACCCAGGTGCTCCATCTAGATTTTTTTTTTTAAGTTTATTTATGTATTTTGAAAGAGAGAGGGAGCAAGCAGAGAATGTGAGCAGGTAAGGGCAGAGAGAGAGAGAGAGAGAGAGTCGCCCATGCAGGCTCTACTGTGTCAGCACAAACTCCGATGTGGGATTCAGTATCACAAATGTGAGATCATGACCTGAGCTGAGATCGAGAGTCAGATGTTTAACCAAGTGAGCAGCCCAGGTTCCCCTAGATTTCTAATTCTTCCGTTTATATGGCAGTTTTATTACAGTCCAGAAAATAAACTTTTGTTTCATAGGTGAGTTATAAGGGTGTGAAAATAGAAGATAGTTTTGAACTAATGTGTTTTGAAACTATATTGTGATTACTCAAGCTATTATATTTGAATAGAATAGAAATGTAAAATTCCTTTGACTTAAATTAAACATCTGTTAGATCACGCTTGCTTCATGAGTCTTATTTATATGCAATTGTATTTTATTAACCTAGTGGAATCTAAAGTTTATCCTTTCTTTGAAACTAGATGCTTTGGAACATTTAAGTTTTTCTCTCATGTAGACGTTAGATGTTTAATGTTGCTGCTGCTTCAAAATACACACAAATTTTCATAAAATCTTTATTGTCTTCCATGTAAATTATTACTTCTTTGAACTTGTTCACTGACATAGTTATAGGATTTGTCAAGGTCAAGTTCAGACTTTGTCTTTAAAGTATATTTTGAAATATAAAATAACCTTTTATAAAATACTGCTGTTATCTCTTAAAATGTATTTTTATTTTAACATATCCTAAATGTCTGTGCATATTGCTTTAAACCATAATATGTGCTCACCACATTTATGTATTTCCCATCTTACTATTTTTTTCCTCCTTATTTTTTAAAAGTAAATATTAAAAACAAATACAAAAAAATCAAAACCTTTCCCTGATCACACCGCAGTGGCTTGTCACCAAAGCTGTTCAGCCTCAGAGCCAAATAAAAGCTGTCTGCCATGCTGTCCATGGTCCCCACAGACCTGCTGCCCTTCTGGCTGTCCTCGAGTCCTGTGGGGGTCGGGACTGTCACAGCAGGAGCCACATACTTCCTGCTTGACTCTTGGTGATTCTGGGATGGAAGCTAAGAGGCATTTGTTTATTACTTATTTATTCTGATACATTTGGTATCTTTGGCTTATTGTAATACAGACATCGGTGTTTCTTTTAGTCAAATCGTTATTTTTACTGAGGTCCCTGTTGATTAAGGGCACCATCTCCTACTAAATTACAAGGGCTGGTTATGAAAAGAATATACCTGATCATTTGTTTATATAACACATTGAGATCTCATGAGGTAGTTCAAGTTTTCACAGTGATTTGAAGCAGAGATAAATACAGGGTACCTTGAGGGACAGAGAGAGAAAAGGAAAAACAAACATTTACTATTCCTTTTGGTAATACATAGTTCTTGGCCTTGACACGTGTCGTGTCAGTTTAAACCCTGGATAAATTCTTTGTGTCAGAATGTGAAGTGTGTTCTGAGGGTGTCTAAATTCTCTAATTTGAAGCTGAAATTAAATTACTTTTTATTTTCAAAGCACTCAGATTTTATTTCTTGGGCCACAGTGTATATAGGGAAACGGAACTGTGTCTTTCAGCTCATCTGCTTTTAGTTGAATCTTGTAACTGTTGCAAAGACGTTCTGTGTGCATTCTAAACTAGTTAAGTAGGAAAAATGATTCTGATCTCAAAAAGGGGGAAGTTTTGATTAACTGGTCACATCAGATACTGCAAAATGAGCTTTGTCAGAAGAAAGGACTCAAAAGATGTAAATCAAAGATGTAAAGAAAATTGGGTTAGAAGCATCCTGCATGGTTAAGATATGTTCTCATTATATAGAGCAACATGTCAGTTAATGTTTTGTTTTTCATTGTTTTATTCACAGAACATTTTTAACATTATAGTTGACCATATATGTACGTGTAATTTCTGTGTCAGTGTCATTAAATCAATAAATTTGTCTCATTTGAAGTAATATCACTATAGGGGCTCCTGGCTGGCTCAGTTGGTGGAGCACATGACTCTTTGTTTCGGGGTTGTGAGTTCGAGCCCCACGTTGGGTGTGGAGATTACTTAAAGTCTTTAAAAAAAATAAACTAAAATCACTCTGTTGCCAAACATTAATAATCATGATGAGATCCCAAACAGGTAGAAACTAGGACATGAACATAAAGTGAAAGGTGTATGTTTAAGTCATCGGTTTAATTAAGTGTAGTCTGCTTATATTTGATTACATTTCTTAGTTCCAGTGTAGCCATCAGTGTGGTTTCCATACAGAGACATGAATGTGGAACCAAGTACAGTAAAACCTTGGATTGTGGGTAACTTGTTCTGCGAGTGTTCCACAAGACGGCCAAGCATTTCTCATACATTTTAACTTGATAACTGAGTGATGACTTGCAATACGAGTTGTACATGACGCCGAACATCACATGATCACAACTGAGGGATTGTGGGTGATCGTCTCCCATGCTCAGATGCTCCACGGTGTTTGGCAGAAATCAGTGATTTTTCAGAACGTTGGAAGGTGCCCACAACTGGCACTAGTGGTTTTGTTTGTTTGTTTGTCATTTCAAAGCACCTATGGACAGTCCTTTGCTTTTCCTTATAAGAGCAAGCTTAGGAATGCTTTTCTCTATTCTATGTCAGGCTACCTGCAGATAGAGACCCTTTCCTCTGCTGCCTTATTGCCAGTTACATTAAATACAGTAGATGATAAAAGTTTATCAATACTGTAGTGTAGTCATCATCCATGGGAGGGTACACAATGGCTCCCAAGCAGAAAAGATGCCATTGAGACAGTAGAGAGCAGTGACTCCATTAGTGATAATGAAAGTCGTCCTTCACAATAACCCTCCTCTGTCTCGTCTCCCTCACACCAGCCATGAAGGTTTTCAATGGTAAGTGTAGGTTAATTTGTTGATTTTTCTTTATATTTTGTATTTTCTTTATTCTTTTATATTATATCACAGTATTGTAATCATTTTTATATGAGTATTTTTGGGTTGTGGAACAAATCATCTGAGTTTCCATGATTTCTTATGAGGAAATTCGCCTTGAAATACAAGTGCTTTGGATTACGTGTTTCCAGAATGAATTATGCTCACAAACCAAGGTCTTACTGTGTTATCAATACAGAGCCTGTTTCAATCATAGTATAAGTAGAGTAGAAACTCCTTGGAACTGAAAGATCATATATAATTGCTAGTATGCATATTGTGCTTATCATGTGCCCCGTAGTGTTCTAAGCTCTTCTTAGAGTAATCCACATAATCCTCAACAGAAATTTAAGTACCAGCTATTGTGTTACCATTTTAGAGATGGGGAAATAAAGGCACTGAGGCATATTCATTGATTAGCAGATAAGTCTCAGTCTTCTCTAAATCAGACATTCAGTGGAAATCAGTCTCTTACTTCTTAAGTTCCATTCTTCAGAGGGTGCATGCATAAGATTCTCCATTTCATGTCCTCAGGTTCCATTTTAGATCGGAATTCCACATTTTCCCCTGTTGATCAAGAAATTTCACAGAAAGCATTGCTGATCCACCATGTCATTTAGGCATTATTTTCCTTTCTTCTCTCTCCCTCTCCAACCAAAGACATTATTAGATGGAGCACATGGTCCTTGGAGCTGAGGAGGACCACCCTCAGTTGTCTTGTCCCACAGAAGAGAAAAACAGCAAGTAGATTTTATTGGACTCATTTGAGAAGAGGATGAGAAATGGGGACTCTAGTCATGTTCCTTTAGGGTGGTTAGTCAGTTTCCACGGTCAGTTGAATTTTAGGATAAACATTAATGCAATATTCTTTGCGCAGTGCACATTGGTAGTGCTTTGCACATTGGTAGTGAAAGTTTGTTCTCTTAAAAAAGTAAACAAAAACCACCGTCAACAAAAGAGATTAATAATTTCAAAAAAAAAGTTTCACACTAACAAGGTATAGGTAAGGATGTGACCAAGGCTTAGCATTGTGTTTGCTGTCCCTCCGTCCCAATGAGGGTCTGTAGACTCATATCATTGTAACTGGTGACACTGAAATCCTATAAAGTTGCCAAGCTGTGTATTAGAAATGATTATTTGAATTAATCAATAAAGAAAAACACAAGTCACAGATATGACACTAAGCTGTTCTTGGCTTCAGATTAAGTTACACAGATAATTCTTCAGTAGGACTTGTGTTTGGACATAAATCTCTTTAACATGGGCTATTTTGTTTGGGGGATGGAAAAAGGAGCCAGCCCACTTTCTTTTTCATGTCCTTTTCTTTACAAATAACTTGAGAAGTTTTCCTAAATTAAAAAATGTTAAAAAGGAATTTCCTGGGTTTCCCATAATAATAAAGCTTATATAGGACCCTTTCACACAAAAAGAAGTAAATTTTCAAATGTAAATTTCAACTTTTAAAAAATGTTTATTTATTTATTTTGAGAAAGAGAGAGAGGGAGAAGGAGAATGTGAGCAAGGGAGGGAGGGAGAGAGAGAGAGAGAGAGAGAGAGAGAGAGAGAGGAGAGAATCCCAAGCAGGCTCCATGCTCAGCGCATAACCTGACTCGGGGCTCCATCCCACTACTGTGGGATCATGACCTGAACTGAAATCAAGAGTCAGACACTTGACTGACTGAGCCTCCCAGGTACCCCTCTATTTTTATTAAAAAAAATATATTAAAGTGACTAAAGAAATCTTTCAATTACTTTTAAAAAGCCTAACTGAAGTACAGTTTCTATTTCTTATTGACTGTATTAATTTTTAGATAATCATGATGCAACCTAACAGACATGGCATTTATATTTTATAAAATGTAAAAAAAAATAGGCCACTCATTTTCTTAGATTTCTCCCAGTTTTTAATTATTTATTTTTCTTACATAAGGAAAGTTATCCCTGCTTGATAGGATTAGTATATAGTGTTTTTACTTGCTCATGGGTTTTTGTGATCTACCTAACACTATTTACCATGAATATAAAAAAGAGGTTTTAATTACCACCTCAACTGTACTTTACTCACAGCTGCCATTTTGCTTTTTCTCTTTTATTTTAAAGCTGTTTTTAAGCATATATACAATGAAGTTATAATTTAATTAATACTGTCATATATGCTTTTAGTGTTTCAATAATTCATGCTGTTTCTTAAATCAGTGGTTAAATCTAGCTCTAAAAATTTTACTTTTGAGTCTTTATTCTATAACTCATGGTTAAGTTTCTAAATCTTCTAAAAACTTTGTTTGGTATACCTTTAAAAAACACTTGACCACATCCTTTCAAAATAAAATGTGGAAATAGTGTTTTTATATTAGAATGTGTGTCTTAAGCATGAAGCTTTTCTTGCATACCTAGTCTTTCATATATATTTTATTTCATTATATTCTTAATACTGGTTTGAGAGAGAGAAATTATTCTCATTTTATAGATAAAAATGCTGAGGCTCAGAGAGATTAGTCAAGGTCAGATAGTGAGGTATAGGTAGCTCTAGAATTTGAACCTGGGACTATATATTTCCCAAATCTAATCTCTTTCTAGAATAATTTAGGGCTTCCTCTGGTAGTGCAAATGGAACTTCTTGATTAGTTGAAAGCCCTGACTTGTTTTTCATTCCCCAACCAACTGATGGTCTCTTCCAGTTTAATCTATATTCATTTCTGGAACAGTGTTTGTATACACTAAGGTAGGGTATTCTAAGTATACAGAAACCATTTATTTGGACTTTGTTCCATACATTTTATGGTGTCATAAGACAAATAGCAGACATTAAGTTCCATAAATGGGATTACAGAGCAATGTATCAACATATGTAAAATCACATGCTGGAGCAGGTACATAGTGTGGGAAGGCTGACGGACACTGGATCCATTCCTCTCCATCTCTTTTTTTTTTTTTTTTTTAATTTTTAATGTTTTATTTATTTTTGAGAGAGAGAGATAGAGACAGCGTGAGCAGGGGAGGGCCAGAGAGAGAGGGAGACAGCGAATCCGAAGCAGTCTCCAGGCTCTGAGCTAGCTGTCAGCACAGAACCTGACACGGGTCTCAAACCCACGAGTCGTGAGATCATGACCGGAGCCGAAGTCGGACGCTTAACCAACTGAGCCACCCAGGCGCCCCATTTCTCTCCATCTCTTGACCCTCTTAACCAGATGCTTACCTTGCTGTTTAGATCATTACAACCAGAGTAGCTAGAAATGAAGCGCAGAAATAAGGGCTAGTTTTTGCTGATGGGACACAAGTGTCACAAGGTGCTCATTTCTTGGACATTCTGATTAGTAGTGGTTTTATGGTATCATCTTCATTTCACAGGTAAGAAAACCTGAAATTCTAAAGCTGAATGCTTTTTCAAAACAAATACTCTAACTCCTGAGCATATGGAATACAGTCCACCATGTCCAAGCCATGTAGTTCTGGGCTTTGCTGTGTAGGACAGGACACTGAGGGCAGAAGGTTACATTTCTTTTCCTCTGAGGCATCTGATTCTGCTCAGTGTTGTTACTTTTGCTGTTCCCATTCAACAATAGAGGCTCTTCGGAGGATGTTCTCTGGCTGCTTTCAGCTAACTTCCCTTTCCCCCTGATGTACTAGACACCACAGATACAACGTTTTCTATGTTACCAGCTACTTATGCTCCCTGAGTGGAACAGGGATTGCAGTTCCTATAAGTGACAGGAACATCTTTCATATCTGGGATTTCTAATATTTCCCCCCTCAGTTTTAATGAGTGGCTCATGGTGCTTAGTTAGCATCTTCTTTAGATATGTTCAGAGCCAGGATGATGGACACATGTGCCACTCTTCCCATCTCCCTCCTTCCCCCTGCAGGTATCTATAAGTGATATGCTCTTCCTTACACACGGCTGACACTGGCTCTTCATTCTTGATATTACATATGGAGCGGGAAGCCACCAATGGTGTTATGCAGCACCATTCTTCAAGAGTCTGGTGAGCTAGTGTGGACACAAGCACTCAAACCCAATTCTGATTTTTCTTTGTCATATTGTTCTGTCTATTATATTCTACCCATCACTCAGGACAAAGATAGGGTCTTGGTTTCAATACCTTCCCCCTATATCCAAGAAAAGAAATCTAGCTGAGATGAACATCCAATTTGTAATACTTCGTGAACACTCTATTAAAAAAATGTGGCTTTACCTTTCTTACTTCACTCATAGGGAAGTAAATGGTGGACTGAGTATAAAATTCAGTATTCCTACATCTTGTATGAAATTGGGAAGAATTTTATATGACTAAGCCTGATCCGTGTTTTATCAAACAGATCTCCTAGAAAACAACCATAATTGTATAGGTTAAAACAAAAACCATTTAAGAATTAAAGTGAGTAACATGAACTGCCACAGAATCATGGTCTTTTCTCAATTGGTCTAATTCTGGTGCTGGCTTTTATCCTGGTAAAAGATTCAGATGTCCTCATTTCCAGAGGGTGTAGGATTCTGCCCTGGGCTGGCAACCTACTTGCATTGTTTCACTCACCTAAGGAAGTAGTGGGAGTTCAGCCCTGGGACTACCAGTCATGCTTTCCACTGAGCGATCCCTAAGAATAGGGCATATTATTTGGGCTCTAAACTGTATAAATATTGGTGCAAAATGGCAGAGTTGAAAGATAGGTGTAATCTTATTTTGATGCCTAATTATAGGCTAACACAGATGAGTCCTGATGTGCAGTCCTGGACTCCTGACTGTAGAAAACAAACCCAGCTCAAACCAGAATGAGCAAAATTGGAATGTAGTTCTTCAGATAAGTGGGAAGTCCAAGACTACAGCTGGCTCCAGGCACATCTGGATGGGAGGACTCAAACAATCTCGCTAGCACCTTCTCTCTCATTTTGTCTCTAGTTTTTTCTCTGTTGGCTTCTTTTTTCAATTAGGACTTCGTGTGTTGATGAAGAAGGTCATCAGCAACTCCAGCTCACATCATTTTAAAAGCTACTATTCCCGTTACTAGAGCATTTTTTCCCTAGTAGCTCCAACAAAAATTATAGGAACAACTCATTGGCACAGGTTACACTACCTGCTCATTTTAGACCCAGTCATGACAAGGGACTGGGGGTAGAGCTAGCAATTTGGTCAGTCGCTGATCACACTAGGGGGTGTGTGAAAGGATGGATATCCATCCCAACAGGACCCCATGTGACTGGTCAGTGGTAAGCTGCTTGCCTCTGTTGGAGAGAGGTAGCCAGACTAGGGTTTGTGTTTTGTGTGTTTTCATGTTTTTTCAAGTCCAGAGCTTAGAAAAGTCCTGTCTACTCACAGGATTAGTCAGGTATGCTAATAGCATTCTCTTATCTAAGCCACAAATACATGTTAAAAATCCATTCTCTGCCATTCATTGTACTAGATACACTAGGTATAAGACAAATTTTGCTCACTTGAAGCTTATACTAACATGGAGGTGATGCATTAAAAAAAGGTAGAGTATAGGGGCACCTGGGTGGCTCAGTTGGTTAAGTGTCCTCCTCTTGATATTGGCTCAGATCATGTTCTCAGGGTTGTAGGATCGATGCTGAGCTCAGAGCCTATTTGGGATTCTCTCTCCCACTCTCTCTTTGTGCCCCACCCCCATAAAATTTTAAAAGTAAAATAAAGGTAGTGCTCCATTGTAAAAAAAAAAAAAAAGAAAAAATTAGAAAGGTAGAGTAAAAACAGATCTGTGGCTAAAGGAAGCCCCCCTGGGGATAGGTGGGAATACTTCCAAGCAGAGAGGGCAACATATACAAAGGTCCAGTGGTGAGAGAGCCATTAACTGAAATAGTTCCTATACATGCAACAGATAGGTGAGACCATGACTATAGAGGTCAGTGGGCCCAGATCATCTAAGAGTCTTATACTTGCTGAGGCATTTTTTACTGTAATCTTGAGTGCCATGGGGTCTATTGAAGGATTTAATGAAGAGAAACGAAATGATGAAAGCTGTATTTTAGGGTGCATACCCTGTGCTGGCCAGTGGACTAGGGGAGAGCATGATTGGAGGCTGAGCACATTAAAGCTATTGCAGTTGCCCAGGCGAGGTGATAGAATACGAAACCGAGTTGGAAGGAAGGTAGTAAGTGAATGCTCAGGGAGAGAGGAATCATTGTAGGTCCTACAAAAAACCTGGTTTTGTCTTCTTTGGATAACCAGTGTCCCTACGGTCTACAGCATACCCTTAGCAAAAAATAATTAGTAGACTGTATGAGAAAAATATGAACATGGGAATGTTCACAGCAACATTATTTATAATAGCCCCAAATATTCAAATGTCTATTAGCTGATGAATAGATATATAAAATGCATATGTGTATTACAGAACATAATTTGGCAGTGAAAAGGAAGTAGTGATACATGCTACAAAATATTATGCTTAATGAAAGAAGCGAGTAATAATAGGCCACATTTTGTATGATCCCATTTATATGAAATGCCCAGAATAAACAAATCCATATAAATATAACTTAGATTAGTGGTTGCTAGGAATGGGCTGGAAGTAGGGGAAAATAGGAGAGACTGCTGCTAAAATTGATTGTGGTGTTGATTGAACAATTCTGTGAAAGCACTGAACTCTACACGTTAAATAGGTGAATTATCTACTAGAAAACATATGAATATAGCCATAAAGTCAACCTTATCTAGAGAACAGAAGACCAGCTAGTAGAATCAGGCATATAGAATACATCAAGAAAGGACAAGAAATAGCCAAAAACTGGGGGGAAAAAACGTAAATATTTAACAGCAGAAGAATGGGTAAATTATGATATATTCATAAAAAATGACAGTGAAAATCCTGATAATTAACATATCCACATTTTAAAAATTACTAATTTATAGATATGACCTAAAATAGTATCTTGGGAATATTTAATTTAAGATTAACACTTGTTAATGCTAACTCTTAATACTGTTATTAATATGTTGCCAAAGAACACTAAGAAGGTGAAGAATCAATATATTTTAGAGTGATTTTATTTAAAAATGTAGTGGGTTTTTTTGGAATTTTAAAAAACTCTGAGGGTCAGCTTCATTTAACTGAAAAGTTTACTGTATTGCACATCTTCAGAGAAGACCCAGTTGATAATTTCTCACCTAAGTCTGAGCTAAAGAGGAAGGAAAAGATTATTACTTGGAACAAGAGAAGAGGCAAAGGATAACAACAACATGGAAAATGTAGAGCAAAAATTCAGTGTGATACAAAGCATGGCATAACCATGGAAGGTAAAGTAACACAGATAAATCCACAGGGTTTCAGAAGGAAATTAGACAGTGAGCATCACCCAAATTGTAGGAGACTTCTGCCATTTATACTTTATTGCAAAAATATTTTTGCAAATCATTTTGGCCCTTTTATCACATTTTTTTAATTGAGGTATAATCAATTGAGATATAATCAATTGAGATATATAATACTAGTTTTGGGCATACAACGTAATGATTGCATATTTGCATATATATATTGCAAAATGATCACTGCAGGTAAGCCTAGATAACACCCATCACTGTACATGGTCAGAATTGTCTCTTAGGATGATGTCTCATTTTAAAAAAAATTTAATATTTTATTTATTTCTGAGAGAGAGAGAGAGACAGCATGAGCAGGGGAGGGTCAGAGAGAGACACAGAATCCAAAGCAGTCTCCAGGCTCTGAGCTAGCTGTCAGCACAGAGCCTGAAGCGGAGCTCGAACCCACGAACCTTGAGATCATGACCTGAGCCAAAGTCAAACACTTAACCGACTGAGCCACCTAGGCACCCCTCATTTTGTTTTAATAGGATCACTAAACCAGTCAGGAAAAAAAACAAAAACAAATGTTTTGATCTAAATAAGGAAAGTGAGGAAATGAGAAATTTTAGAGAGTCCCCATAGTTGGGATTGGGGGTTAAAGGGTGAGACAGAAAGTGGGAGAAACCTTCCAGGGGTCTGACTAGAGAGAATGATAGAAATTGGTTTAAGACCAGATATTTTGGCTTCAGTATATTGGTGTTCTATCATTTTTTTGTTACTGATTCTAAAATTATTTTACTTGTAAAATCAGACTGCAAAATATAAGGTAGAATGTTAATGGCTAATAAAGAATGAAAAATTATCAGAAATTTTAGAATGCCATGTATTTGTAGATGATGTCTGTATTTTAAGGGTCCACCGTATCAGAATTTCAGAGGATTGTTTTAAGACTAATAGATGTACTTATATTTAAAATTTTGCATTCCAAAATCCTTGCTGCAGTATTTTTTAACTTGCTTTTTAAATTTCAATTCACTATTCTTGAATCTCCACCCAGCCCCCCCCACCCCGCCCCAAGGAGCAAGTCCCCCGATCTTAGAGACTAGAGGATTTATTTGTCTTTCCTGAGAATTTTCTTTCCTTAACTTTTTAATTGCAGTGCTGTTATGGGTCCTGCCCCAAATCTTTCTTAATTTTTCATTCTTTTCATTTAATTGAGCACATCCATTTCACATTAGGGACGTACCTCTTTTTACCTTAGGAAGAAACTGATATTCTCTGAGTGAATTGTAAAATTCTATTTAAATTAATGGCAAATGTTGAAATGTGTTTTTGATAATTAGGGAATCCTTAATGGAGGAACCATTCTAGATTTTTTCAAAAGTCTTCAGTCAGTGTTTTTTACCTTACATCTAAATTGACAGAGAGCACTTTGCAAAGTTTAGTGTTATTTTGAGAGCAGAGTGAACTTATTTTGGGGCCAAAATATTTCTGCCATACCACCAGCTACACAGCTTTTATAATTTTCAAAAGTGTTCCTGTGTCAGGATAGGAACTGAGATCTATTGAGTAACACGTTATTATTTTTTATTTTTACTCTTTTGCAGTTTCTTTCATTGGAGTACGTGTTCTGTTGATTGTCACATCTGTCCCATCCTAGTTCTCTGAAAGAATTGCCACTTAGAGTCTAGTTCTCTGTGTTGATGTTCTAATTAATCAGAAAAAGACAATTTGGTTTTCAGTTTTATGTGAAAGTCCTTGCTAATTGGAAATGATTCAAAATTTCTTTCAGATTTTCTCCATGGAACTTGTTCTTCTCCATTTAGCTTTGGTTTTTTGGTTTTTACTTTTTGAGTAATATCACATTGATCTAACTTATTTAATATATAAGATTCCTATGTATAGATAGTTTTATAGGATTTGATCATTCATACTGCCAGATTATTTGGTTTTTAAAAAAGATTAGGAAGTTAATTATCCTGTATATTGGAAATAAAATTCTGAATTTACATGAGGTTTTAAAATGTTTACTTATTTATTTATCTTCAGAGAAAGAGAGTGCAAGTGCTTGTGGGAGCTGGTGAGAGGCAGGAAACAGAGGGAGATGGGGAGGAAATCATAAGCAGGCTCCACCCAACCAACTAGGAGCCCCTGGGTTCCCATCTCACAAGTGTGAGATCATGACCTGAGCTGAAATCAAGAGTCTGATGCTTAACCGACAGAGCCGCCCAGGCACACCTCAGATTTACATGATTTATATAGTATTTTTAGGCATACAGTTCTTTTATAAGCTAAACTGGAATTATTAGTACTTTCTTATTTCTTTTTAAGGACTATATTCTACCCATAGATGCTTTCCCATTACTCTTACTGAATTTATGGTGATGATTTCAGCTTACTAGAAATTTCGTGTGAATCAGTAAAGATAGAGTTTGGCAAATGAAGCTTGATAACTGTAAATGAGATAAATAAAACTGAAAATGAGAATCTTAGAAACTGGCCTTTGTGACTTTAAAAAATTTTGGGTTGACTGCTAATTTAAAATCAACTATTGATCAATCGGGTAAAAAGGCCTTTTTATGAGATGTAAAGGTTTGATTATATGCCGACAAAAAATTTTAATATATTTAAGTGTAATGTAAATCTGTTTGGCCTAACTCACTGTGACAGTTCTTCAACCCTGAATCCCCTCGGTGGAAAATAGTGCGTCAGTGTCTCTGTAAATACAAGAGCTGAAGTGAGTGGGGTTTGCGAGCATCCTGAGTAATAGAACAGCTTACTTAGTAGCATTGCAGTTCAGGTCCTAAGTATGAATGCTTTTTGGCTCATATTCTGTGTGGATTTGGGGGTTACAAGCTATCAGTTGCTTCCTAAAGGAGTCTTAGAATACTTACCAATATTCTGAAAGCAGAACTTTTGGGAAAATTATTTTGGAGCAAATCTAATCTTTTTGTTAAATGGGTAAATAAATATTATTGGTTTAATCATTAAAGACTGTCTGTAATACAAATGTGAAATGGATTTGGGGCTGGAGCTTGGTGTTCTACACATTTATACCTGGGTAGTACCAAAATTGTTCTGAGAACTGTTCAAAGATGACATAAAGTGAAAGAATTTTGTGATTGGAAACAAGTACTGTAAACTTTTGACCCTACTTCAAAAAAAAACAAAAACAAAAACGCAAACTAGAGTTCTGTAAAGCCCCTACAGATGGCAAGGTTTAGCATATAGTCAACTCTTACCCTTCACAGCAATTATGATCAGGTTACACTCTAGACACTTCAGAAACTTCAGTGTTTTAATGGGGTAAAGTTGGATCTGAATTGCCTTTAGGGTGCTAGTATATATTAAAGAATCATCAAGAACATTTAGCCTAAAAAATTCAGTGTTTTGCCAAGTTTTTATTATTGCTTTCTTTAAGTGTTTCCTTGACATAAGTTTTTTTTTTGGCATACATTATAAGTTAAAATCACTTAGACTGAGATTTCTCAGATATTTGCTGACTGCCTTTGACTACTCTTATCATTTAAAAACTTGGAGGTATATTTTCACAACACATAAACAGGTACTGATGAACTCTTTTGTCCACTGTACTAATCTTAGAAGATTTACAAACACAAATATTAAAAGCATTTCACAGGTCATTTTCTTAAATATAAAATATCAAAGGTAAACGTATTTTTCTAACAAAATGTGTAAGTAGCTACATATATTGTATAGAGTGTTTGTAATTAATGTATTTTACTGTTAATATTTTTGATGACATTAGAAGTGACTTAAACTGGGCATGAAAGGATAGTTTTCTTCATTAAAAATACTTATATATGTTTAATATTAATATATTTCCATAGAACAATAAAAGACTTATTTTAAATCTTCAAAAAGGATCTCTATTTAGGAATTTAGAGAATTCTTTTTTTAACATTAAACATTCATGCTCTTTATTTTGTTATTAATCATACATGTTATTTCTGGCATGATGTCCCTTTGAAAGATTGTATCTGATAAAGAAACTGTAGTGATTTCTACTGATGACCTCAACCACTTACCACTAGTTGTTTCTTTCCCTGTGTTCCCTCTTCTGGTACAAACCCCTTGATGGCCTCCCTTGGGTTGATGTGTAATCTGACTCTTGTGACAGATGTTAGAAGGTGGAGGAAAGGGATTCTCTTGTTTTTAGACCAATTGGTTAAGAGACTGCTGTATTAAATCTGTGGTCAGAAGAAACTTTCTTTAGCCTTTTAAAATTACTGCCATCAAAGGAAACGCGCATGATAGTATAAACAAAATATGACAGAGAAAAATTGAGGGGAGAGACAAGAAGAGAAGTTAGACATAACTAAGGACATTTTGGAGGAGGGGGTAGAGTTTTCATGTTGAAGCATGTGCTTTGCTTTGACTGAATCTGGCTTAATTTCTGTAAACATTCTCCATCTAGGATGAATCAATGCATTTCAGCCGTGTCTGTACCTGTTGCAGAATACTGGTGATGAAAGTTTATAGGCAATTTAAAGATGGGGGAGAAAAGTGAAAAGGCTTGAAGTTGCAGAGATCCCACAAGATTCTGCCAAGTATGAGCACATTCTGACATACCAAAAAAAAAAAAAAATGCATACTTGCAAAATCCCTGTTTGTCAAGTAAATTTCCATGATTTGTAAATCAGATGAATCAAAATACATATTTTTAATTATTTCTTTCAATAATTTTACCTGTGTGCAGAGTCCCTATAGTTTTTCAGTTATCTTTATCAAATTTACTCTATAAAATGAATCTCTATAAAATGTTTTTCTGTGGAAACTATTTTCCATGGTGAGTGAAAGGGTTTTTGCTAGGAACTTCCTTCACTAGGTAATGGGATGGAGGAGCGAGGGAAAGAGCTGGTCGATTAATGCATAGAAGCCATGTTTGCGAGCAAATGAGTCATGACTGAGACTACAGGTACCCAGGATCAGAAGCAGATGATCATTTGGTCACTCTGACTTTCTGTGACTTTTCTGTCCATCCCAGCGGCGAAGACCTGGCCATCTAGTGCTGTTGCTTACTCTTTGTCTAAAGCTCGGTGGAACAGAACTCTGACATGATTCTGGTTTTACTTATTGCCGCTGAAAACATGAACATGTAAGCTCTGGAAAGCATTTAAACACTGTAGTTTCTACAAAGTCCAGTCCAGTGAGAGCATCTTTTAGTAATTTACAACTTCAGAAGTTGAGTATTTGTTCCCTTAAAAATCTTACTTTGTTAAAGCATTTAATTTAAAAAAGAGAAAGAGCTGCTCAGTTTTCCCATTAGAAAACACAAAAGGAAGCGCTTAATGACTGCTTACTACACAACCCTCACATAAGCACAGCAGTTTACATTTACAACAGGGTACCAATTACAGGTACATTTAGTCAGTTGAAACATGTAAAAAATTAGTATTAGTAAGCTCAGACTCCTTGACAGTACTCTGGTGCTTACTTTGCTCCCATTTCTTTGAGTTCATTATTTTCTATTAACTAAGAAAAGATACTGCAAATCTGTCATTTAGTGTGCTACATCTTGCTTATAATAAGGACTAGAAGTGAATGTTTATTTGAGAGATGTCAAAGAGAGGGCTCCTACTTGGCTTTAAGAAAATGGTTAGAAAAAGATACGGCATATGCCTGTATGGCCTTTTTTTTTTTTTACATTAATTATTTTGTTTATGTATTTATGTATGTATGTATGTATTTATAAATAGTTTATTGTCAAGTTGGTTTCCATATAACACCCAGTGCTCATCCCAACGAGTGCCCTTCTCCATGCCCATCATCCCCTTTCCTCTCTCCCCCACCCCCGTCAGCCCTCAGTTTGTTCTCAGCGTTCAAGAGTCTTTCATGGTTTGCCTCCCTCCCTTCTCCCCCATGGTCCTCCATTAAGTTCCTCCTAATCCACCTGTATGTCCAAACATACGGTATCTGTCCTTCTCTGCCTGACTTATTTTGCTCAGCATAACACCCTCTAGTTCATCCACGTTGCTACAAATGGCCAGATTTCATTCTTTCTCATTGCTCTGTGGCCTTTTTTAATGGGCCATGATATATTTCATATATCTTCCCTTGTACTGCATATTTACAAACAAACAAAACAGTAACGAAATTAACGTTCCAGAGCGTATTCATAGATTTCAGATGCTAATTTAAACTGCTTTCAAAAGTCCTACAATACCTGCTCTTTTAAATAAATATGAGGTAGAAATTCATTATAGTTGTCTTTAATTTTAAACTAATCGCTTATATGTATGTGTTCAAAATAAATGAATTCGAGCATGATTTCATACAATGTTCTTTTTTATTAACTATGTGAGCACATTTATGTAAACAGACAGTATTAATGTCTGTTGATTAGGCAAATTTCAGAATAGATTTCTTTCCCTGTGCACCAGGAAAGCAAATGCAACTTTCTTCAGTGAGAGTAACTCTAAATATCTCATTTAATTGTGGTAGTGTTGTTATTAAGAGGGGCAGGGGAGGGAGGGTGGCAAAAAAGACTAAACTGGTAATAGAGTCTGAATCCGATCAGTAAGAATCATCTGTCCTAAGTGATTTTGCATGCCAGTTCACGGTACCATAATCATCTTTATTTCTTAGCATCCTTACTTTAGAGCTGGAAAAGGACCCAGTAATCATTTTTTTTTAATTTTTTCTTTAATGTTTTACTTATTTCTGAGAGAGAGTTGCAGTGTGAGCAGGGGAGGGTCAGAGAGGGAGGGAGACACAGAATCTGAAACAGGCTCCAGGCTCTGAGCTGGCTGTCAGCACAGAGCCCGATGTGGGGCTCGAACTTACTGACTATGTGATCGTGACCTGAGCTGGAGTTGGACACTCAACCAACTGAGGCACCCAGGCGCCCCCCCGCCCCCCGTAATCATTTTTTAAACATCAGTTTTTAAAAACTAAGGCCTAAAGATTACAAATGATTTTCTGGCTGTTGCGTAGGTACTTAGTGGGCTGTGCAGGTTCTCACCTTCCCAGTTCATTGGGTCTTGTTATCAAACCACGGAGCTTCCCCTAATTGTTTCTGTAAATGAAACATTTTCACTGATTGCTGTTATTTAATCAACGTGTAGTATGTGTCGATTCCGGTAAGATCAATGATTGGGATTTCAGTGTATATGTGTATATGTATTTTTAAAACCTGTCTGATAAGTCACCCTTAAGGCTATTAAATTGGAAATTAAAGTTTTGGGGCATCTGGGTGGCTCAGTCGGTTAAGCATCCAGCTTCGGCTCAGGTCATGATCTCACAGTTCGTGGGTTCGAGCCCCGCATCGGGTTCTGTGCTGACAGTTCAGAGCCTGGAGCCTGTTTCAGATTCCGTGTCTCCCTCTCTCTCTGCCCTTCCCCCATTCGTGCTCTGTCTCTCTCTGTCTCAAAAATAAATAAAACCAAAAAATTAAAAAAAAAATTAAAGTTTTGACATAGGCCTATTTATGAGATTTTTTTTTTATTGTGGATGAATTTAGATTGACGTGTTTTAGATAAGGATGTAAATGTGTGTATCTTGTATATTAAGAAGTGGTAATTGATTTCTTTTTCCTAGTGAAAAATTGGAAACATTCTTATGAAAATTAGTATTTGAGTTGAAACCACAACTTTACTGTTTTTCTCTTTCTGAATTTGTTAGTTTGGGGCTGCAATTGTTGTTTTTGGCTGTACTAAGCACTAGAATGATGCCAGTGTTTGTACATAGAAAGTACTCAGGACACCCATGAATGTAGATGCTGATTTCCCTTGTGTTGTGGCAAGGCTGCATATGAGTTAAGGTGAGAATCAGCGGTATGATTGCTGTTGCTATAAGAAAGTCCTGTCCAGATACAGGTGTGCTGTTTCGAAGGCGCTCATGAATCCCAATGTTTATGGCAGCACTATAGACAGTAGCCAAAGTATGGAAAAGAGCCCACATGTCCATCGATGGATGAATGGATAAAGACAATGTGGTAGGTATATACAATGGAATATTACTCAGCAATGAAAAAGAGTGAAATCTTGCCATTTGCAACTATGTGGATGAAACTGGAGGGCATTATGCTAAGCGAAATTAGTCAGAGAAAGACAAAGATACATAACAGATAAAAACATAAGGGAAGGGAAGCAAGAATAATATGAAAACAGGGAGGGGAACAAAACAAGAGGCTTTTTTTTTTCTGATGTTTTATTTATTTCTTAGAAAGAGAGAGAGGGGCGCCTGGGTGGCTTAGTCGGTTAAGCGTCCGACTTTCGCTTAGGTCATGATCTCGCGGTTCGTGGGTTCGAGCCCCGCGTCGGGCTCTGTGCTGACTGCCAGCTCAGAGCCTGGAGCCTGTCTTCCGATTCTGTGACTCCCTCTCTCTCTGACCCTCCCCTGCTCACGCTGTTTCTCTCTCTCTCTCTCTCTCTCTCTTTTTTTTTAAAATATTTTTATTTATTTCTAGGAGACAGAGAGAGAGAGAGAGAGACAGCGTGAGCAGGGGAGGGTCAGAGAGAGAGGGAGTCACAGACTCTGAAACAGGCTCCAGGCTCTGAGCTGGCAGTCAGCACAGAGCCCGACGCGGGGCTCGAACTCACGATCTGTGATATCATGACCTGAGCCGAAGTCAGATGCTTAACCGACTGAGCCACCCAGGGATCCCAGAGGCTCTTAAATATCAGGAACTAACAGAGGGTTGCTGGAGGGGTTGTGGGAGGGGGGATGGGCTAAATGGGTAAGGAGCATTAAACCAGGATTTGAACAGGAATCTATTCCTGAAATCATTGGTACACTATATGCTAACTAACTTGGATGTAAACTTAAAAATTAATTAATTAAAAAGAAAAAGAAAGTCCTGTCTACTTTTGCTGTAAAATGTATGAATTCAGTGTGGAATATTATGGTGCTATTAAAAATCATATTTTCAAATCTAAAATTATAAGAAAAACTCTTGTAATGCTGTTACATGGAAATGGTAGGATTGAATTTATACAATTGATATTTTTAAATTTTGTTTCATTCAAAAAACTCAAATACATTGTGATGTTAAATGGTATCTTTAGATGGTAGAAATATGGGTGTTTCTCTTCTTTCTTTACTTTTCCCTATTTTGCACATTTTTTTCTAGTGAACATTTGGCCTTACAAAAATAATAAACCTGATGGGAATGAAATTGTAGATGTTTGTCCTTACAGATGAGCTGAGTGGATAGTTGAAAATGTATTTATAATTTTTTAAGTTTGAAAGGGCCTATTCACCTGAAAGATACCTGCACAACCTTACTGGTTAAGCACTGAAGCTGCATTTACAGCTCATTCTTCCTGCAACTCGTGTTACTTTCTATTAAAAGTACAGAATTTGTATCAGATGACTATTCTGTTTTGCTTGTACTAATTTAATACTGCACTTTTACGAGATTGTGGTGGGTGCTGGTGATTACCCCTTCACAGAAGAGAAACTTGAGGCAGGCACAGGGAAGGGAAATGATCGTTCTAAGGTAACACTCATAGTAACCGATGCAGCCAGGATTTCAACTCGTTGGTCACGAGAGCCAATAATTTTAAATATTATATGGTAACTACCTAAATTTTGCAATGTGATATACAAACTATGACTTAAGGAGAAAAGATACAGGAAAAAAGATAGACCCTGCCTGACATCAGATTTTGCCTACGAACTGAATGGTAAATGTACACATTTCTGTTTATTGTCACATCATGTAAAAATGGCCAGGTTGAGTATCCTTAAATTGAGAGGGTATTAAAAAAATGTAGAGGGCATGTTATAGGCTAGACAGTCTACTGGAAATTAGTTTTCAAGGGTGAGTGTCCATGTGCTTCCCAAGTTACTGAAATGGAGGGACAGTGACAGCTCTGTGGCACTGCTGAACTTAATATAACAGATGGGCCTGGTATATTAAGGCAGTGAGGACAGGGAACAAATAATGGTTAAAAGAAAGGGTCCTGATTGAAGGTCACAAGGGCAGACTCCACATTGTAGAAATTGATTTCAGGAACAGCTGCTTCTCATAAGGACAACTGTAGCCAGCAGTAGGGATTTATAACAGGTTAATGATTCTGAAAAAGGGAGGAGGCCAGCCAGCCAATCCTTAGTGAATTCCTACTTATCCTACTTCAAACAGGAAGTCTGATTAAAATGATTTTATGTAAAAGGAAGTAAAGTTTATTGAGATCATATTTACTCTGATGAGCAATTTTGTAATTTCCTTATTCTCCCTTGAACACCATTTTCATCGGTCATTTAGCAGGGCATCAATATCCACTATCAGTACTTTATGTAATAAATAAAATGATAAAGACATTTTTAAAATTTTTCAATGTTTATTTACTTTTGAGAGAGAGGTAGAGCTTAAGTGGGGATGGGGCAGAGAGAGAGAGGGAGACATGAATCTGAAGCAGGCCCCAGGCTCTGAGCTGTCATCACAGATCCTGACACGGGGCTCGAACCCACGAACCGTGAGATCATGACCTGAGCCGAAGTCGGATGCTTAACCGACTGAGCCACCCAGGCACCCCAAGACATTTTAAATATAGAATAGGGGCACCTGGGTGGCTCAGTCAGTTAAGTGTCCAACTTCAGCTCAGGTCATGATCTCACAATTCATTAGTTTGAGCCCTGCGTTGGGCTCTGTGCTGACAGCCAGCTCAGAGCCTGGAGCCTGCTTCAGATTCTGTGTCTCCCTCTGTCTCTGACCCTCCCTTGCTCACACACTCTCTCTCTCTCTCTCAGAAATAAATAAGAAAGAAAGAGAGAAAAGAAAAGAAAGAATAATTTTATGCCCACAAGAGCTGTTTAATATCTAATTAAAATATTTCAATTACATTCAATTGACATTTTGGTAGGTCTTCTTTCATATATTAGTCAAAGATATCATGTATATCATCTAGGAGAGAGAGTGGATCTTTATGAGCACTCCTTTTAGGAAGTGAAGATACTGGCATCTGTTGAGAATAACGTAGTAAATACCTGTTGGACTAATGAACTGAGTGGTAGATACTCTTTTAGCATAATTACATAGGTCTTTTCCTAATTTACTTATTTTTCATAAAGTCTCCTCAGATAGGTGTGAATATTTCCATTTTATGGAGATTAATGAGAGAGAATTAAATGGCCAGAGATAGTGAGTAGTGGAGCCTAAGATCAGAGACCTTCTGACTCCAAGTCCATTGTTCTTGTTGTGTAGATATGTACATCACAAGAAAATGTTGTAAGTGTTTAAATCTCCAAGTATAAGCACTAATTAGTTTTGATCAAAAAAGTAGACAATGTAACCTTATCATTTCAAAATGTATTTAACCAGAGAATATTTATTGAACCCTGACCACTACAAAGTACTATGTTAGTTGCTCTATGAGCTAAAATGAACCTCTTGCCTTTAAAAAGGTTAAAAGTGTGTGAAGATGATACACACATTAACCAAAACACCAAGGCGGCATTTTTGTTTGTTTTGCTTTTTGGTGTTGATTTTTGTTTTGGTGATTAAAGATGATTAACTATTTTATTTTTTATTTATAAAAAATTTTTAGTTTTTATTTTAATTCCATTGTAACTGTGTTATATTACTTTTGGGTGTATAATATTGTGATTCAACAGTTCTGTGCATTACTCAGTGCTCATCATGACAAGTTACTCTTACTCCCCTTCACCTATTTCACCTATCACCCCCACCCCCCACCTCCCACCTGGTGAGCATCGGCTTGTTCTCAATAGTTACGATTCTGTTTCTCGGTTTGTCTTTTTCTTCTTTGTTCATTTGTTTTGTTTCTTAAATTCTGCATATGAGTGAAATCGTATGGTATTTGTCTTTCTCTGACTGATCTCATTTAGCGTAATACCCTCTAGCTCTATCCATGTTGTTGCAAATGGCAAGATGAAGAGCTTTTTAGTGGCTGGATAAAATCCATTGTGTATACATACTATGTCTTCTTTATCCATTTATACACTTGGGCTGCAGTCTATAATTTGACTGTTGTAAATAATGCTGCAGTAAATATAGGGGTGCATATGGACCAAGGCAGTTTTTAATACATGTGTAGTATACATAAGGTATTCTGTGAGTAACCCAGAACTATGTTTCCTCCCTGCCACATGTATACATCCAATAAATATTTGAATGAATGAATGAATCCACATTAGAGTCAGCTGGTTAGGGAGGAATTTATGAGGGGAGATAAGACTTGGGGCAAAGCCTTAGAAGACAACTAAGATTTGGGTACCTGAGAAGAGGTGGCGCTGGAGTGGTGGCGTTCCAGGTAAGAGACACACAGCTTGAGCAAAGAGGAAGAGAAGGGAATGAGCAAAGCCCAGACAGGGCTTTGAAGAGAACATTGGCTTTTATATAGAGGAATAGTAGATGGTACCATTGGAAATGCAGCTTTGAGCCAGGCTTTGAGGCCTGTAATGCCTGGGTTAAAGTGTTTTCTTGTCATTCTCTAGGCAGTGGCTGCCCTCAAAGATTTAAGTTCTAGCATCTGATAAGTGACATTACCAAAGTGGCATTTTTTGTTGATTGCTTTGCTTTTGGTACACTGAGTGGATTAGGGGCAGGGGGGAGGGTGGCACTGGAGGGCAGGAGACCAGAGGTGAGAAGGAGGGAGGGGACCATTGGTTTAGAACAATGGGCACAGCTTTCCAGCTTCACTGAGGGGCCTGGCGTCCTGTCAGAACCTGGCTACCGGTTGTGTCGGGAAAGAGAAATTCAGTGTAAAAAAGTAGAATTGCACATCGAATAATAGTTTCAAAGTTCTGTGAGAACCAGTGTCTTACGGTGTGTTCTGATCAAGAATTGCCAAGGGAGGACATTCTTTTTTCTCTTGATTTTGAATGTTTGTTCTTCCTAACAATTTAAAAGTATAATACTTTTTGACCCCTTTTCTTTGTACTATGTATAGCTTTCTCTTCTTTTCTCAGAATTAACTGCTATTCTGAATCTGTTGTTTGTTGTACTCATGCCTTTTATTGTTGCTTTTTACTTTTACTCTTTGTATATTTGTCTACAATGTTTGGTATTATTTTCTGTGTTTTAAAACTTAATTAAATAGTACCACACTGCCCATATTGTTCTGCAACTTGCCTTTTTCCTAGAACATCATTATTTTTTTTAGATACTAATCTATTTGCAGGTCAGCCATGCATTACATGAACATATCACAGTTTGTCTGTTTTCCTCTTGATGGATACTTAGGTTATCCATCCACCTGGGTGGCTCAGTCAGTTAAGCATCTGACTTTGGCTCTGGTCATGATCTTGTGGTCGGTGGGTTCAAGCCCCCCATTAGGGTCTGTGCTGACAGCTCAGAGCCTGGAGCCTCCTTTAGATCCTGTGTCTCCCTCTCTCTCTGCCCCTTCCCTGCTCATGCTCTGTCTCTCAAAAATAAATAAATATTAAAAATTTTTTAAAATGATACTTCAGTTTCGTTTTAATATACATTCTTAGGTTGCTGTTGACATTCTAGATTTCAGTTCTTTCCTCTGAGTTGCCTATTACTATATTTTGCCCATTTTCAATTGGGTTATATTTTTCACATTGATTGATAGTTACTGATACATACCAGACACTTTAGGTGGTATTTTAACCTTTGGTTAACTCTGTAAGTCTGTTCCTTTGGTCATCTGATAAGTCTATATATCAACTTTGATTCTAGGTGATGTTGTGTCTGTTAAAAATGACCTTTCGTTAGAAAACTGCATCTTGAATAGGCTAAATAAAATATAAATACCTGCTGGGGGAGCCCAGTACTGAGCTTCCCTGGGTCAGTGACCCTTATAAATGAGCATTTCCATTATGAGGACCTTGGAAGCTTTGCTTATGAACTTGTTAAAAGAGTTACTGGCTTCTCTGGGGCAGGAAACAACAAAGGGTCAAGTCCACGCAGGTAGTGTGGACCTGAGCTCTGTGGATGCCTGGTGTGAGGGAAACACAGCACTCCCACAGCGGAGTGGCGCCTAATGCTTCCCTGCTGGTTGGCCACATTCCCCAGGGCCACGGGCTGCTCATGAGAAGTGTGCGAGTCTGAGTGTTTAGTTGAACCTAAGGAAACCCTTTGGTGTGTGTTGCAGCTATTTTAGTACTTAAGATTATTTAAAAGAGAGTTAAAGAATTAGCTTCTTATATATTATACATCAATGAAGTAGCTTTAATTTTGTCTTAGTTTTCTTAGAATGCGTTTTAAAATATAATCTCTAGGGGCCACCTGGGTGGCTCAGTTGGTTAAGTGTCCGACTTCAGCTCAGGTCATGATCTTGCGATTTATCGGTTTGGCCCTGCGTCTGGCTGTATGCTGACAGCTTGGAGCCTGAAGCGTGCCCTCTCTCTCACTCTCTCTTCCTCTCCAGCTTGTGTTCCTTTCTCTCTCTCTCTGTCTCTCTCTGTCTCTCTCTCTCAAGTAAATAAATAAACTTAAAAATTTTTAAATATAATTTCTACATCTGGTTTATACAATCCTGAACCTAAGTAATAGACTCTGTTAGAAGTGGAAAGTATCGGGGCGCCTGGGTGGCTTAGTCGGTTGAGCGTCCGACTTTCGCTTAGGTCATGATCTCGCGGTTCGTGGGTTTGAGCCCCGCATCGCGCTCTGTGCTGACTGCCAGCTCAGAGCCTGGAGCCTGTTTCAGAGTCTGTATCTCCCTCTCTCTCTGACCCTCCCCTGCTCACGCTGTCTCTCTCTCTCCTAGAAATAAATAAAAATATTTAAAAAAAAAAAAAAAAAAAAGAAGTAGAAAGTATCATAATTTGTGTCTAGACTGCTCTGCTGCGTGAGTTTAGGCTGTCCGGAATAAATAGACCAGGGTCTGCTCACGAGGCCTCTGTTCCCTGCCATGCTCTGATCACTTTTCATTGCTTTTAATTTTTAGAAGAGATAGACCAATGGGCTCAGCCGAGAGCTTGTGGACCCCGGTTAGAATATACACTTCTTAGGCATGTGGTCAGGCCTCTCCAAATTCTTAACTCACCCTTTCAATGTGATTTTTCTTTTTTATGGATGTATACTTTTCCAATATGATGTGATTTAATAGGAAAATAAAATTTGATATGTGAAAAACTTACATATATTTTGATAAAATACTTATTTTGAGATAAAGGAATGTATATACTATGTCTTATTCTATTTAAAAGTGTAAACAAATATTTTTTGATTTAGGTAGAAGAGTTCAAGTTAATTTCTATGTAAACATATGTATCTTTGTATTATTTTTAAGAAGTTACTACAGTAAATTGCAGACCTGTAACTAATCCTTGACAGACTCCTGTGTAGTTGACAGCTCCAATTCAAAAATATGAATTTGACTTACTCTTGATTTGAAGAACCAAGGAAAATGCCAGAATTGTGGTAGAAATGATAGACTTATCTTAAATAGTGCTATAAAAAATAAGAGGCTTAGGGCGCCTGGCTGGCTCAAAGAGTATACGACTCTTGATCTGGGGATTATGAGTTCAAGCCCCACATTGGATGTAGAGACTGCTTAAAATAAATAAACTTAAAAAAATAAGATGCTTAAACATGGCTTTTTCATTTTCTAAAAATGATACCATATACATGAGAGTGATTATTCTGCTTGCTCACTACTTCACTTCCTTAAAGATAAAAGAAATACAGTTTCTTTTGAATTAAGGCTGAAATTAAGACCACTTTCTCAGGCCTTCTTCCCTCTTCCCATGGTTTCCACCAGTTGCCTTGTAGCCAGGTAGCTCTTGTACACACTGGCCTCCCGTCCTACCTCCCCTCCCCCCATGCTTGTAAACAGCTGTATCTTGCTTTATTGTGCTTCACTTTATTGAATTTTTACAAATTGAAGGTGTGGTAGCTCTATATCCGTCAAATTCATCAGCTCCATTTTTCCAACAGCATTTGTTCACTTTGTGTCTCTGCCACATTTTGGCAATTCTCAAAATACTTTGCACTTTTTCATTATTATTATTATTATATTTGTTATGCACATCAGTGATCTTTGATGTTACTGCTGTTGCTGTTTTGGGGTGCTGTGAACCGTGGCCATGTAAAACAGGGCATGTAGGATGACAGAGAGTGTAATATTAGTTTCAGGTATACAGTGTAATGATTCAACACTTCCATGCATCACCCAGTGCTCATCACAAGTGCTCTTAATCTCCAGCACCTATTTTAACCCACCCCCATCTCCCTTCATGTTATCATCAGTTTGTTCTCAATACTTAAGAGTCTTTTGGAGTGCCTGGGTGGCTCAGTTGGTTAAGCATCCAACTCTGGATTTTAGCTGAGGTCATGATCTCCCGGTGGTGGGATCGAGCTCTGCATCAGCACAGACCCTGCTTGTGATTCTGTCTCTCTTTTTGCTCCTCCCCTACTCACCTGCTCTCTCAGTCTCTCGCGCTCTCTCTCTCTCTCTCTCAAAAATAAATAAATAAACATCGTAAAACAAAAAAAGAATTTGTTTCTTAATTTGCCTCTCTCTCTCTCTCTTCCCCCTTTTCTCATGTTTTGTTTCTTAAATTCTATGTATGAGTGAAATCAGAATGCTGCTATAAACATCAGGGTGCATGTATTCCTTTGAATTAGTATTTTTGTATTCTTGGGGTAAATACCTATTAGTGCAATTGCTGAATCATAGAGTAGTTCTATTTTTAACTTTTGAGGGAGCCTCCATACTGTTTTCCAGAGTGGCTGCACCAGTTTGCATCCCCATCAGTAGTGTAAGAGGGTGCCCCCTTCTCCGCATCCTTCCCAACACCTGTTGCTTCTTGTGTTGTTGGTTTCAGCCATTCTGACATGTATGAGATGATATCTTATTGTAGTTTTGATTTGCATTTCCCTGATGATGAGTGAGGTTGAACATCTTTCCATGTGTCTGTTGCCCATCTGTCTTCTTTAGAAGAATGTCTATTCATGTCTTCTGTCCATTTTTTAATTGGATTATCCATTTTGGGGGGTGTTTTATAAGTTCTTTATATATTTTGGATACGGATAAGTCATTTGCAAATATAAGGCGGCAGACTTGATGGATAAATGGTTGCGTGTGTTCTGACTGCACCACTGACCATTTGGTCCCTTGTCCCCAGTTTCCTCTGGCCTCCCTATTTCCTAAGCCACAACAGTATTGAAATTAGGCCAGTTTATAACCCTACAGTGGCCTCTAATTGTTCAAGGGAAAAGAAGAGTTGCGTATCTCACCCTTTAAATCAAAAGCTAGAAAGGATTAAGGTTAGTGAGGAAGACACATCGAAAGCTGAGATAGACTGAGAACTAGGTTTGCCAAACAGTCAAGTTGTGAACACAAGGAAAAAATCCTGAAGGAAATGAAAACTGCTATCCCAGTGAGCACATGAATGATAAGAAAGCTGAACAGCCTTATTGCTGATAGAAAGTTTGAATGGTCTGGACGGAAGATCAAACCAGCCAGAACATTCCTTTATGCCAGTGCCTCATCCAGAGCAAGATCCGTACCCTCTTCACTTCTTTAAAGGCTGAAGGAGGTGAGGAAGCTGCAGAAGAAAAGTTTGAAGCTAGCAGAGGTTGGTTCGTGGGATTTATAGACGAAGCTGTCTCCATAACATCAAAGTGCAACAAGGTAAAGCAGTAAGTGGTGATGTGGAAATTACCGCAAGTTGTCCAGAGGACCCAGCTCAGATAGTTAATGAGGGAGGTTATACCAAACAACAGATTTTCAGTTGATGTGGAGCAGCGTTCTGGTAGAAGAGGATGCCATCTAGGACTTCCATAGCAGGAGAGACGTCAGTGCCTGGCTTGAAGGCTTCAAAGGACAGACTTGTTAGGAGCTAATGCAGCTGGTGACTTTCAAGTTGAAGCCAGTGCTCATTGACTGTAATGAAAATCCTAGGGCCCTTCAGCATCATTCTAAGTCTGCTCTGCCTGTGTTCTAAAAATGGAGTCACAAAACCTGAGTGACAGCACATCTGTTTGTAACATGGTTTACTGAGTATTTTAAGCCCACTGTTGAGACCTACTGCTCAGGATAAAAGATTCCTTTCAAAATATTACTGCTAATGGACAATGTACCTGGTCACCCCAAAGCTCCGATGGAGATGTACAGTGAGAAAATGTTATTTTCATGCCTGCTAACGCAGCATCCATCCTGCAGCCCAAGGATTAAGGAGTAATTTTGACTATACAGTCTTATTATATAAGAAATGCATTTCACAAGGCTGTAGCTGCCAAGCAGTGATTCCTCTGAGGCATCTGCACAAAGTAAACTGAAAGCCTTCTGGAAAGGATTCACTATTCTAAATGGCATTAATGTCATGGGTAACTCTGAGGGGCTCAAGACTTCAGTGGAGGACATAACTGCACATGTGGTGGAAACGAGTTCTAGCAAGAACTAGAATTAGAAGTGGAGCCTGAAGATGTGGCTGAATTGTTGCAATCTCATGGTGAAACTTAAAGATGAGGAGTTGTATCTTATTCATGAGCAAAGAAAATGGTTTCTGGAGATGGAGTCTACTCGTACTCATGGTGAAGATGCTGTAACAATTGTTGAATTGACAGTAAGGATTTAGAATATTATGTAAACTTTGTTGCTAAAGCAGTGGTGGGGTTTGAGAAGATTGACCCCAAGTTTGAAAGGTATTCTGTAGATCCCATGCGGTCAAACAGCACCTCATGCTCGAGAGAAATCGTTTGTGAAAGGAAGAGTCCATCAATGCAGCAAAAATCATTGTTGCCTTGTTTTAAGAAGTTGCCACAGGGCCGCCTGGGTGGCTTAGTCGGTTAAGTGTCCGACTTCGGCTCAAGTCATTATCTCACAGTCTGTGGGTTTGAGTCCGGTTTCATGCTGTGTGCTGACAGCTCAGAGCCTGGAGCCTACTTTGGATTCTGTGTCTCCCTCTCGCTCTGCTCCTCCCCCATTCATGCTCTGTCTCTCTCTGTCTCTCAAAAGTAAATAAAAAGTTTTTTTAAATTTTTTTTTTTAAAAAAAGAAGGAGTTACCACAGCCACCCCAGCCTTTAGCACTCAGCACCTTGATCCATTGGCAGCCGTCAGCTTCAAGGCAAGATCCTTCACCAGCAAAGAGATTACTACTCACTGAAAACTCAGACATGGGTTAACATTTTTTAGTAATAAAGTATTTTTTAAATATTTACTTATTGTTTTAGAGAGCGTGAGCAAGGGAAAGGGGTAGAGGGAGAGAGAATCTTAAGCAGGTGCCATGCTTAGCACGGAGCTGATGTAGTTAGTGCTCGATCCCACAACCCTGGGATCATGACCTGAGCTGAAATCAAGAGTCAGATGCTCCACTGACTGAGCCACCCAGATGCCCTAGCAATAAAGTATTTTTAATGAGGGCCTGTCCATTTTTTTTGACATAATGCTATTGTGCACTAAAAGACTATAGCATAGTGTAAACATAACTTTTATATTCATCGGGAAACAAATTTCACTTGATTCACTTTATTGCGATAATCACTTTATTGTGGTGATCTGGAACCGATCCTGTATCTCCAAGGTATGCCTATAAGCCGATGAAAGTTGCATCAACAGCGCATTGAGAGACCATGGCTTGCTTGGCAGGATGAGCCCTGCCCGTGGACTCGCCCCACAGCAATCTGGCCATGCCCCTATCGGGGCTGTAATTCAAGGAAACTCAATAAGGGTAACTCTGGTTTCCTTTTTCCGTGTCTGGAACCAGTTATCCTTACTGTGCCTCTCCCCTCTTCTCCATGTAAAAGTATTTTAGCATATATAGATTTGAGTAATCCATATGGTACTCCTGTATGATAAGAGCATTAGGCATATTAATCTGTGTATGTGCTTGATCATTAAATTTACATGAAAGTTAATATAGTATGTATACTGTATGGTCGAAGAACCATATGTTAGTATGTATATGTAAACACATCTATGTTAAAACAGTATATATTACTGTAGTAGTGAAAGAACCAAGTCAGATTCTGGGTGTGAATCCAAGCTTTGACACTGTAAAATGGGGACAATATAAATATCTGCCTCAGAGGGTTGTTATTAAATGAGATAATGTGTGTAAAGTGCTTAACGCCAGGCTTAGCACTTGCTAAGCACTCAATAAATGTTAGCTGTTTTTAACATTAATTTGAAGCTTTGATGTTTAAAAGGTATTAAGGTATGAAGTGCTTGTTCATTTCTTTGCCATAATTATTTCATAGTGTCTTCTATAGGTATTGCAGCTTATTTTTATTTAGCTTTATATGTTTTACTAAACTAAGACTCCAGTTTTACTGCAGTGTTTTACCATTGCATTCACTATTTGCGGTATCCACTGTTTCCTTTCAATTGGAGCAAGCATACGATTTTGTCATTTTTCATCTTTTCTGTTAAAGCATATTGTCATCTTATAAAGGGATGGGATTAGCTTTGAAGATTTCCCTTTTATGTAATATGCTGTTTTATCTTTATCACAACCTATCCTAGGAACCCAGATATCATAGCTTTTCACAGTAAATGTCTGGTTTGTTCATTCACCAGTTCATGTTTCAATAATTACAGTGATTCTTCTCTTTTTTTGGTAAGTTGTTTGTAAATATTTTTAGCTGTTAATCATTTTTTTAAATCTAGGAACTTAAAGGTCGTTTTTTTTTAAGGAATAGATTTCCTATCAAAATGAGTGGTATTGGTGATACTTTTAAGGAAAACAGATTGATAGCCTTTAGCATCTTAAAAGTGAGATAAATGTTAATGTGTTATTCAGTAGTTTTTTAAATTTGCTTTTATTTTTTGCAAGATTTTAATTTTAAGTAATCTCTACACCCAACATGAGGCTTCAACTCACAATCTTGAGACCACGAGTCACATGCTCCACGGACAGCCAGGCAGCTGCCCCGAGTTTACTGCTTAGTTGTGCTTATGATAGTTAGCACTTGAAGTTGAATTTAAACTGTTGACTTGTTCTTCATTATTCTGTTTAAAGCAAATGATTAGGTATAGTGCCTAGCTCACCACAAGCATAAATAGGCCCCTAACCTCATTAAACTCTACCCTGTTGAAACAGAATTAAAACTCATTTGGAAGAATTAGGGCCAAGAAACAGTGTTTTTGAAATGTCAAGATTTATTTCCACTCTCTGAGCATAGAGCCGTATATTTACAATATCTAAGCTACTGTAATTAACTTTTATTTGATTTTTATTTTAGATAACTTTTTTAAGGAGGACTGTGTCTCATTCTGTTTTTTAGTTAAAGGTGTTGAATCTGAAGGGAAGAGTTAGAGTAGCTGTCTTCTGTCAGATTTTCTTCACACTTTCTATTTGCCTTATCCTTCTGACTAATAAGTCTTGTGTTTCACACCTGAGTCAGGGAACCAGTGCAGGGAATTTGTTCTTTATTTAGTCCATTTAATTTCTCATTTACATATGGCATAGTGAATACCAGCCATAAGACTTTGACATGGGACATCTCCCCTCAATAACAAAGCACAGAAACATAGAGGAAAAGTTAGTACGAGGACTGAGGGTTTTATTGAGTATGTCTTATTTTTACTTAGTCATTGCTTGACATAGTTTTTAGACTCTGAAACTTGGGCATCAGTGTCTGAGATTCTAAATTCTAATTCTAGTTTTATATTTAAATTATAGTAAACTTATATGCACCTAATTGCTATGTAACAATTGTTTTCTGCCCCTGACATTTTACAAATAATAATTTCTTTCACATGTGTTTTAATAATTGTTAATTTTTCACTAAGAAAATCCCTTGAGAGTTTCAGGAAACAATGATACTGAAATATAACAAAATTATTATGGTTACCATCAAATATAACAATTCAAGTTTATATTATGTACCAAGGTGTTACTAATAATCGGTGCTATACAGAATATACAGATGAGTAATACACAGCCTGTGACATCAAAGAACTTATAATCATAGTGCTGGGCCACTTTCAACTTTATCATTTACTTAGGGTATGATAAGTATGTGGAAAGTAATAATCATGATGTACAAAGAATATAGTAGTTTTTTACATTTGTGTCCTCAGTTCCTGATATATTGCCTGACACATATCAAATGATTAAGAAATATTTATAGGTTGACTGAAAGGTTCTTTCAGATTAGTTTGGTGATTTCTAGGCATTAGGAAAGAGGAAAGGTTTCTATCTTTTTTTTTTTTTTTTTTTTTTAAAGTAGGCTCCATGCCCAGTGTGGGGCTTGAAGTCACACACCCAAGACTGAGAGTCGCATGCTTTACTCACTGAGCCAGCCATAAACTCCAGGAAATGTCTCTCTTGTGTGAAGAGTTTAGGGAAGATTTCATGAGGAGGAGGCCGTTAGGAGGATAAACCTTAGAGGATCTATAGATTTCGACAGGCATGAATGGCAGGGGACAGGTAAATGGAAGGAAGGAATGCATGAGCAGTGAACAAGGTGACCACAGGAAAGTGCCAGGCCAAGTCTGAGAACACTGCATATTCCTGTTTGCCCAGAACTGAGACCGCAGAGCTAGGGGACCGCAGAGTGGGTGAACAAACCTGGAAAACTAGTTAGATTGCCAGGCTCCTGAATACACGATTCCTATTTGATTTCACAGAGAGTAAGAATAAGGAAAGGAAAGAGACCTTATGTGTATGGAGTCCTATCCTGTGTTAAGAAGTATGGTAGTCAATTATTGTAATTATCACGCTTAATTCTCACGCCAGTACTCTGTGGTCACTTCCATCCCGTGTTAAACATGAAGGAACTGTGGTGACAGAATTTGATACTGACCCATAGGTTAAGTTGAGGAACGGAGGAACCTGACATGGGGAGAAGTTCCCAGGGAAGCCTGCTAACGAGAGAAGGAAATCCCGGTAGCTGCAGAGGGATTGGAGGGAAGGTGATGCGATCCAGAGAAGCTGCAGAGGTAGAATCTAAAGACCTTGGGCATTGACTGGGTTTGAAGATGGAGAGACAAACGAGTTAGAAGAGCTTGCTGGGCAACAGAGCGTGTGAAGCGGTGGACACGGGAAGAGGGTTTCCTCAGAAAGGTGACAAGCTGATTTCAGATGCAGCGAGGGACGGATGTCTGTGAGCGGCCCAAAGCCGGGCACTGGGGCGGAGGGGACATCACGAGGCTGCATATACAGTACAATGGAGTCCCGCATATACAGATAGATCATTGAAACTGCATCAGTAGATAAGATCTGCAGAGAGTGGCTTTATAGGGAGAGGAAAAGCAAGGATGTCATTCAAGGAATGCCCGTAGTTGGGGTTTTCCTGCTTCCTTGCTTGCTTGCTTCCTTCCTTCCTTCCTTTCTTCCTCCCTTCCTTCCCTTTCTTTTCCTTTTCCTTTCTTTTCTTTCTTTCACTTGGTAGCAGGGGGAAGTGGACCCAGCACAAGTGAGGGAGACTGGACGAGAAGCTTTACCGTGCAGTGTCACCGAAGCCACAGGACAGTGTGAAAAAACGTGTTCTGATAGAGGCCAAATTGTACAAAGAAGGCTTGAAGGAAATGGTGAGAAAATATAGCTTCTTTGTGGTTCTTGGGAACACCAGCGATCCTATGGCATATTCAGAAAAGCGAGGGGCGCTTTGGGCGGTCACAGTGACTGGTGGCACACTACTTGTCTGAAAGTCTAGCAAGGAGCGGGAGAGGCCCTGCCCTGGCATCTGAGACAGTTACGACGTACCCTGTCTTCTAACCCCCCTGCATTCTTCTTTTCCTCCTTAGCACTTGCCAGCATCTTACATAATGTAAGTTTTACTTCTCCATCTTGTTAATCGTCCCTCTCTAGATCGTAAGGTCAGGGGGCAGGACTGTGTATCTGGTTCGCTGCTATATCCGCAGTGCCCCACACATAGGAAGGCTCTCAGTGAACAGCTGACGAATAGATGCATGGAAATTATGGTGATTTGTGTCGCAGTTCCTGCTTGCTCTTTATACAGTGAACTAGTTGAATGGAGCTGAATGATCTCTGTGCCCATAACAGTGCCGTGCATAGAGCAGCTGATATATCAACTGTTATTTATAGCTGCATCCCAATGGGGAGGAACCAGGGATTTGGAGCCCAATTGGTCTGAATTAGAATTTTGGTTCTTCCTAATCTGACTCTAATTGTTAAACTACCAAACCTTTCTCTAAGCCTCACTGTCCCTAGCTGTAAAATGGGGATGAATTAGTACTTATGTGATAGGGTTGTTGAGAGGATTAACAATGTGATGCATGTCAGAGCGCCTGACAAATAGTTGGCACCCAATAAGTAACTCATGTTTTGCAGTCTTTCTGTTGTTTAGCCTTAAATAAGTTACTTCTCGTCACTGACATTTCAGGTTTTTTTCATCCCTACAAGGGGAAGATGAAAGCAGCCTCATGTGGTATCTGGAGGGACCAGTGAGACACCACATGCAGAACACTTACCTGGCCTAGTGCCCCCTGCGTATGTGGCAGTCATTAGGCATGTGCACCTTGATTCTTTGTGCGTATGAAAGCAGCAGTGAAGAGCACAGAGTCCGGAACCAGACTCCACGAATGCAATTCCTGGCCTTTTACTTGTGACCTTTACTTGACCTCCCTGCTCCTTGGTTTCCTGTAAATTGGGAGGAATTAGTACCTGCCCCCAGAGGATTATTGTGAGGAAAATAGATATGAGTATCAAGAACAAGCTTAGAGCGGGGCGCCTGGGTGGCTCAGTCGGTTAGGCGTCCAGCTTCTGCTCAGGGCATGATCTCACAGTTAATGAGTTCGAGCCCCGCATCAGGCTCTATGCTGACAGCTAGGAGTCTGCTTCAGATTCTGCATCTCCCTCTCTCTCTGCCCCTCCCTACTTCCTCGCTCTCTCACTCTCTCAAAAATAAACACTTAAAAATTTAAAAAAAAAAAAAAAAAAAAAAAAGCTTACACCTGTACCTGACACATGGTAAGCACTAGATGTGCTTGATTTTTTAAAATGTGTTTTTTATTGCTTTTTCCCCCTCTTTAGTCTGTTAAGTAGTTTTAACCTGATGTCATCTAAGTAGGATGTCTTGCTTATAAAGAAGGGGATCCCTTTATAATGAAAGTGACTCTGTGTGAGGGGGGATATCATAAAACATCAAAAGCAATAAAACTACCTCTTCACGGTTTGACCTGACTGGATAACATAGCCGTGGTATTGAATCTTTCATATACAATAAAAAAGCTACACTTTGGCTCCAGTTCTGGTCAGGATCCACTCAGGAGCAATGGCAGGCTAGTTTTAGATCTTATCTTTGAAAAACTTTTGTGTCACTTGCAAATTCGCCTCCATTCTCTGCCCCCTGTTCTGCCAGCTGGTTTCCAGGAATGGTGGGGAATGTGGATTGAGTAGAACCCAGGAGGAAGCAGCGAAATTGGAAGGACAGGTGGTGAGTAGTTGGCCAATCTGGAAACCTTTCCTCTCCTGCTGGGGAAGATTTTCATTTACTAGCAAAGCATTTTTCTAGCAGAATTCCAAGAACATTTCCCACATTGTATACCTCACTTCTTCAGTCCCATCAGGGATAAAAGCTCTGTCTTCAAAGAACTACAGAGTTTATCATGTCACTGTGAGCTTGGCTGGGTCTTTATTCATGTCTGAAACAGGCTTCGTAAGAGAGATGGCTGCTTCCAAACAGAAGCAGCAGGTTCTGTTTCCACTCACGTGGCAGGCTGCCGTTGATACCCACTCTCCCCGAGCGGAGGCTCTACTGGGTCTTCCCGTTTGCGGGTCTCGGCCGCCCTACATCTCTCCTGTTCTCGCCCCGGGGTTGGGATGCCAAGCAGTCTTCATCTCTGGTGCCAGCTCTGGTTGATGGTAGTGATTGCCTGCAGTGCTGTGTTGAGAAGAATCGAGAGGCCACATACAGGCTCAGAAGTGATTAATTAGCAGTGTCTGCTGTGTACTGGGAGAAGGGGCAACTGAACGTGTGCTGTGCGTTTGCCAGACTTTGTGGATTCCATGATTGGGTTCAGCCTTGAGAGACTCAGTCTCATTTTATGTTTCAGTGTTTTTGTCTTTGATTTAGTATATGTCAATTACTGTATTCTACAGTAAAAGAGAAATAAATGGAAACAATGGGATTGTGTATCAGCCAGGATCATATACAGTTACGTATGTGCGCTCTTTTGTTGCTTGTTTAAGGAGGATCGTACACACCTAACTTACTCCTAGTTCTTTCACTTCAAAAATACGTACATGCTTTTCTAACCATTTTTGCAGAAGTTCTCTTGCTTGGTTAACACACAGTTTCATCTTCCATTTTTGTAACTTTGCCAGAAAATACTAAATTTTGGTGCTAATTCTACTGACGGGACTGCTAATAAGTTAACATGAGTCGCCTGTAATCTTGGGCACATAGCAGGCCGCTGTACCAGACCTGGGGGGTGTAATCATCATAGGACAGACCAGACGTCGCATTCCCAAAGGAACAGTCACATGTGTGCCTTGTCCTTTGGCTCACCTCCTTAGAGGCCAGAGATAATTTTGGTCTGACCACTGAGGTCTGAAGGTATTACTTCTGTTCTATACTGTTTTCTTCTTATGAGTCAAGGTAAATCTTGTCTTTTTTGGCAGCTGACAAAGAATACTCTTGCCTTGAGGCAAGAGTTGAAATGTGAACAAAGCTCCAAATAGAATAGTTTTTACGTTTTTTTCTAACGAAAGTATTAGCCTTTTTAGAAAATTGTGGTAACACATACATAACAAAATTACCATTTTAACTATTTTAAGTGTACAGTTCTGGGGCATTAAGTACCATTGTTGTACAGCCATCACCAATATCCATCTCCAGACCATTTTTGTCTTCCACAGTTGAAAGCCTATACCCATTAAACATTGCCTCCCTATTCCTTCTCCCCGTCTTTCTCTGGCAGCCACCATTCTGCTTGCTGTCTCTGAATTTGACTGTTGTAGGGAGCTCATGTAGAGGTTCTGATCTTTCGTTACTGATTTCACATAGCATGTCTTCAGAGTTCGTCCATCTTGTAACATGTGTCCACATTTACTCCCTTTTTAGGGCTGAATAGTATTTCATTGGATCTATATACCACACTTCGTTTACCCATTCATTTGTCAGTGGATACTGGGTTGTTTCCACCTTGTAGCAACTGTGAATAATGCTGCAATGGACATAGGTTACAAATACTTACTCTCCCCGCTTTCAGTTTTTTGGGTATATACCCAGAAGTGGGAATGCCCCAGAAGAGACATATGGTAATTTTATGTTTAATTTTTTTGAGGTATTGCCATGCAGTTTTTCAAAGTGACTGTACCACTTTATATGCCACCAGCAATGCAGAAAGGTTCCAATTTCTCCACAAAATCCTTGCCAATACCTGTTTTTTAGTTTTTTGATAGTAGCCATCGTGATAGATGTGAAATGGTATCTTGTGGTTTTGATTTGTATTTCCCTAATGACTAATGAGATTGAGCTTTTTTTAAAAAAATGTGTTTATTGGCCATTTGTATATCTTCTTTGGAGAAGTGTCTGTTCAAGTCCTTTGCCTAGTTTTTTTTTTTTTTAATATTTTTATTTATTTCTAGGAGAGAGAGAGAGCGTGAACAGGGGAGGGTCAGAGAGAGAGGGAGTCACAGACTGAAACAGGCTCCAGGCTCTGAGCTGGCAGTCAGCACAGAGCCCGACGCGGGGCTCGAACCCACGAACTGCGAGATCATGACCTAAGTGAAAGTCGGACGCTTAACCGACTAAGCCACCCAGGCGCCCCTGCCCAGTTTTTAAATCAAATTATTTATTTTTGTTGTTGTGTTATTGGGGTTGTTTATGTATATACTGGATACTGATCTCTTATCAATTATATGATTTGCAAATATTTTTTTCAATTCCATAGGTTGCCTTTTTATTCTGTTGATAGTATCTTTTGATGCACAAAAGTTTTTAATTTTGATGAAGTCTGACAATTTTTTTTCTTTTGTTACATATGTTTTTGGTGTTATATACAAGAAATCATTACTTTAGGAGGAACTTAACAGAGGACCATGGGGGAGAAGAAGGGGAAAAATAATGAGGGAGAGGGAGGGAGGCAAACCATGAGAGATTCTTGAATGCCGAGAACAAACTGAGGACTGATGGAGGTGGCGGGGGGTGGGGGGGAGGAAGGAGGGTGATGGGCATGGAGGAGGGCACTTGGGGGGATGAGCACTGGGTGTTATATGGAAACCAACTTGACAATAAACTATTTTAAAAAAAGAAAAGAAAAAGAAATCATTACTAAACCCAATGTCATAAAGCTTTCCCCCTCTGTTTTCTTGCAAGCTCCTATGTTTAGGTCTTTGATCTACTCTGAGTTAATTTTTGTATATGTAAGCTGAGAGTCCAGTATCATTTTTTGCACATGCATCTCCAGTTTTCCCAGCATCATTTGTTGAAAAGATGAATGTAAAGACCCCGTTGAGTGGTCTTGGCACCTTTGTCAAAAACCATTTGACCATATGATTGAGGGTGTTGGTTTATGGGCTGCACTAGAGTTTTAAGGGTTAGGTATCTTACCTTCTGTCTACTCTCACTATTTCTTACTAATAGTATTGGCTACGATTTCCTAACTACTCTCTCTAACTGGTACCATTTCTTTAAGTCCGTTTCTTTGGTAAACTTTCTTTTTTAAAAAAACAGATCATGTTATTCAACTGCTCAGAACCGTTCCCTGCAGGATGAATTTCAGCCTCCTTTGCTGTGCAGACAAAGCTCATCCTAGCCTGGCTCATGCCCACCTTCCCAGTCTTGTTTCCACCACCTTCTCTTTAGGACGCCTTTCCTGCGGTCATGGAAATTTCACTGGAGTCCTAGTGAGGGATGTGCTCTCGGGCTCCGACGCTTACACACCGTTTCTCCCCTTCCTCACACACGTGGTACAGTCTTGCTTCTACTGCTGTTCTCTGAAATCTTTCTTGGCCCTTCCTTTCCAAAGTTAGGCGTTCTCCCTCCTTGCTCCTCTAACAGCCCAGACCTGGAGATGGCTTTTTTGATCATATTTTATAAGTTTTACCTGCTCCTTTTTTTGCCCTCCTTGATTATAGGTCTCTTGAGGGCAGGGAGTCTGTCCTGATCATCTTCATATTCCCAACTCCTGACTTAGAGCCTTGTATGACAGTGACACTCAGTAAATATTTGGCGGATGAAATGAATTAAAGATAAAAAAGGAAAACTATTAAGAAGAGAAAGATATCAAGTCAAGTATCAAAAGTGTTTTTTCCTTTCTTATAAACTATGGCTGTGGCCTGTGGGCTGTAAGGAAAGGTTTCTTTTTCCCCCTGATGATATTTTCCCTCTTTTCCCATACTTGCAACTATGATCGCAATGATTATTACCCTCTTCCAAACGAGGACAAATAATCTTAACGATATTTTGAGAGGAAGGAGAGAATAAGAAGGCAAAAAGAGAAAGAGCCAAGGTGAGGGGAAGGTGAAAGAACTCCACCTCAGAAGCATTCACAAGTGATTCTTAAAGTTGGGTCAGAATTGGCTTGAGGTGCTGAGATACAGCGATCTGCCGTGAGAGATGCAGTCTTACAGACAGACGTAAGATACCTGCTCCTTCGCACCTTTTGTCACAAGTGCCTCTTGTGCCTGTGGAAATTTGGAATAGATGAATAATTATTTGCCTCAGAATATGGCATCTCTATGAAGAGAAGCTTTCTGTCTAACTCTGATGGTTCTGTTTATATGGCCAAGTGTGTGAAGAAATGAAAAATTTTAGTCAGATCTTAGTTAAAACAGATTGTCAAGAAAAAACACGAAAAGTCGTCTTATCATTTACCCATGTAACATTCCTTTATGATACAGTGAGAACGGTGAGACACAATCTTCCAGCCTTCTGTGTGTGTGATTGACATGTTCTGATGGCTTTATTTGGGAGAAGTTAATGTAGAGAGGATCCAGAGAATAGCAGAGCAACAAAAGCAGATCTGGTTGATCCACAGGAGTTAAGGATGACAAGAAGGTTGGTAAGGCTATTAGCCGTCATGCTCCAAGGAGGTGTTCTTGTTCCTGTTTTATCCCTGCGACCCTGTCCTCTCTAACATTTTCAAAAGGCAGTATGGTCTAGGCTCAGGCTTTGGTTACTTTTTGTGGACTCTTCCATATAAGAGTTTGGGAAGTTTTCTCCCTTAGTATGTCAGTGATTCCAAAGTTAAATGTTTGAAAAAGTCTACTGGAGACTAGACAGTTCCCCCAGTTTGGGACTTTGAAACAGAGGACTTCAAGAGTCCCAAGACTGGATGGCTCTCACATCGTTTTTAGTCCCAAAATTTTACAGTTCTAAATGGTCATTGATCCTGTCAGAGCATTTTAGGGAATAATGTCACTCCCATAGGGATGGATTCATCAATGAATCAAATTCTTGAGATACATGATCTGCTTCCTGAGCATTAAGCGTTTTTAGAAGCCAGGGATATGAAAGGTATAAGCCCTGATAGGCCACTAGGGTTCTCATTAATTCTGGCTAACAAATCAGAATTTTAACCGTAATCTAATGGTGGTACTCAGTGATTTCAAAGAATAAATACACCTTTTAAAGGCAACTTACTTTAGAGTGGTTTACATATGTGCTAATTGGGAAGACTCTGATTCAGTAGTTGAAGCCTCTGAAATCCTTGGATGAAGTACAAATGCTGAGACGGGAGGATAGTATGCTATTTGTATATTATTCCATTCCATGAAGTGGGAACTTGGCAGAGTCCTATTTAGAAGTGATTGTGCTCTATCGTCCTTCTCCTCAGCTCTCTTTTGTGTGGGTATAATCGACTGCAGTAGTATCATAGACATTTATGCACTGCTGTTTGCATAAGCCTTTTATTGGAAATCACCCAACAAAATAGCACTCACTGCTAGCTTAGCACAGTTGGGTCTTCTCGAAGGCTCATTTTCCTACATATCAAAAGAACGAAATCTTTAGTTAATGTCAGTAGGACGATAGCCTGCATATCCACAGATAGGCCTTTCCTTTATCACGGACCCACCTCTTGAGGAAAGGAGGTCAGAGGTCCAGTGATAGAATTCTATGGGCCTGTGTGTCTAATGAAAACAGCCAATTCAAATGGACATTACTTTTTTTCCCCCACTTTATTATCTTACTGTTTATGAATCTTATTTCTCACTGCAGTACAAACATTTAACAGATACATTATTCCATGATATCATATTTTAAAAATCTGACATAGAGAATTGCAGTGCTAATGGGATTATGAATTAGTATTCTAGATGACTTTGTTCATACTTGGCACCTTGTTAAATGTGACATCTTCAGAGTTTATTTCATTTTTAAATGTATGAATAAATAAGATGTGTGATAATAGTGTATCAAGACAACTTTGTTGATTAGAGATTTGCCATTTTGGGGTACAGCATACTCAATTTATTTTTGGAAGTTTGTATTATGGAAATTGAAAGCAATATTATAAGCCCCCATGGTCCCTTTACCCAGCTTTAGAAGCTATCAACATTTTAAAACTAATTGAAGTATTCGATAACTTCATAATTTTAAAATCATAAGGTCAGCATTACTAAAATTTTGGAAATTACAATGAAAATCACCCGTGGTCCCATACGCTGACCCAACTCTTAACATTTTTTGTATTCTCTTCTTTCCTCAAAGTTACAACTGACCTTGTTTCCCTCTTCTTTTTGCTAAACATAATCAAACTAAGAGCTAGCAATAGCTACCGTTGATTGACGTCCTCCGCTGGCATGCAGTGGGCTCGCGGCTCTCCGTGTAACTCTCCGAGTCTGCAGCTGGGCATTGTGTTGCTGCTCCCTGCCCCGTTCACCGATAGGAACCTGACTCCGAGTTCAGGTAGCTGGCCCTAGAGTCCTGTGTGTAGCACATGGATTCACACCGAAGTGTCCCGCCAGGCCTATACTCTTTCCTCCTGGCAAAGGGACCCTCTTCAAAAGTAGCTTTTCATTTTGTCACATAATTGCCTTTATAAGGAAAAGCAAGTGTTTGTACAGAAACTGGACCACAGAATCTCCAGAAGCAGTGCTAGGAGAGTTGATGCTGGGGCTTCAGAGGAATCCAAGGACCCCTGCCCTGTGGTGTTTACGCTGCCATGCGGATGAATCTAGCCAGCGTGAGACACAAGCGTAGAATACAAACCGAGGCTTGCTGTGGTATTATTAGCTGTAAGTGCTGTAAAAACCCTGCAGAGACGATGGGTGAGGATTGCGCCCCATCTGTAGAGAAGGCTGCTAACAGATTTAGGATTTCAGCTAAAAATTAGAAAGACAGACAACTCCAAATGCTGGTGAGGATGTGGACACCCAGAGCCCCATGCATGCCTGGTGGGAACGCAAAGAGGTAAAAAGCTGCTTTGGAAAACAGTTTGACAGTTTCTTATAAAAATATATTTGTGAGCTAGCAGTGCCAATCCTAAGTATTTACCTATAAGAAGTGAAACTGTATGTCTGTTCAAAGACGTGTATGTGTGTATTGGCAGCCACTTGTACATAATAACTCCCTGTTAGTTTTCTTCTGCTGTGTGACAAATGACTGTAAACAAGCTACACCCATTTATTAGCTCACCATTCTATAGATCAGAAATTTAGCGTGGTGTGGCTGGGTTCTGTGTTCAGGGTTCTCGCAAGGCTGAAACGAAGGTGTCAGCAAGAATGAGTTCTCATCTGGAGGCACTGGGAGGGAAATAGCCACTTTCAGCTCATTCTAATTGGCAAAATTCAATATCTTGTGGCTGTGAGACCGAGGTCCTGTTTCCTTGCTGGGTGTTTCCTGCGTGCCACTCTCAGTTGCATTCCTTGACACGTGGTCCCCTCCATCTTCATGTCGGCAGTGGCACATCAGATCCTTCCTGTGCTTCCCATTTCTGACTTTTGCTGCTGCCAGCTGGAGAGAAGTCCTTGCGATTAGGCCAGTCCCACCCCAGTAACCTCCCTGTCTTAGGTCAGTTGTGTCATATACTACAGCCTAATTGCTGGGGTGGAGATCCACCGTGTGTACACTCGGGGTTAGGCAGGGTGTGTACACCAGGCCTGATGGAATCTTGCAGAACCCTCTCAGAAGTCTTTTTACCACAAGCCCCTAACTGGAAACAACCCACATCCCCATGAAGAGGAAAATGGATAAGCAGACTGTGGCATATTCATACAGTGGAATATCCTTAGCACTAAATGGGACAAGTTATCAATACATGCAGTAACCTGGATGGGTCTCAAAAACTTTGTGCTGAAAGAATCATACTTATTGTATGATTCCATTGATTTGAAGTTCTAGAAAAAGCAGAACTAATCTATAATAATAGAAAATGAGATTGGTGATGGCTGACGGGGATAAGGAGGGAGATTGAGAATGGGCACAAGAGAACTGCTCAGGGGTGATCAAAGTGTCCTACGTCTTGATAGGAATGTGGATTATGTAGGTGCTTTCATTTGTCAGAACTCTTGAACTTCACTCTTAAGATCTGTTTATTGCTTTGGATGTAAATTTCGCCTCAGTTGGTAAAAACTAAAACATAAATATACTGAATTCTTGTTTTACCTCTCACTTTTGGTTAAGAATGAACCACCATTATATGTATATATAACCACCATCAGAAAACATTAAAGCTAGAAACAACTTTACAAATTATCTAGCCTAATTCCCTTTTAAACACTACTGCCTTGGTGATGAAAAAAGTTGAAAGTCGCTAATGATAAAATCTGCTGCAGCCACCTTCTGCACTCAGGAGGGGAGTTAGAAAATTTTACCTATTTGTGCTTGCCAGCAGAAAATATGACAGAGGGACAGATTTGCTAACAGCAATACATCTTGAAGTGTAAGCACAGAATCTGGATCGAGACATTTTACTTAGATGTGTTTGGCAGGAGACATTTTCTTACTGCTGTTGATTTGATCAGGGAATCATAGCATTTTGCTGTTTCCCACGATTTGGCTGAGAAGTAATTTGTAAAAACTCCATTGTAGCTCATAAAGGACAGACACGTGCGTTAGTTTTAGAGTGTCTGTGACCTCACCTTGCCTCCACAGAAACGATTTCTAAGATAACCAAAGATTTGATAACATGAACAGGAAAAGGACATGCATAGGTAGATAAATTTTTACAAAACTGCCCCCTACAGTTTTAGGCTATTATGTCAAAAGATTTCTCTCATTATCTACTATGAGATTAATTTCCTATGATTTACATTAATTTCCTGTGATGCCTTAGCTGATTATTGACTTTAGATTTTAGGTGCGTAATGAAAGTGTTTAGGTATCTATTAAAACCATTGTAACTTTTAAAGCACTTTTAACACTTCCTTTAGCGGTCTTAAAAATTCTGAACTGTGCTTTGGCTTTTTTGTGATTAGATGTTACCATGTGCCAGCATTTAAAATTTTTAAATTTATTTTTATTTTCAAATTGAATTTCTTCACAGAGGTCCTCAGGAAGCTTATGTTCCTCGGCCCCTCTGTAATCATTTTGGGCCCCGTATGTGGTTAGTGCAGTGTCCCAGATTGGTGATGGCTCCTTTCAGTGAGGTAGAGAGAATCACTGAACACTCTGTCCATCCTCCGCAAGTTATTTACATGTTAAGTGGGTAATATAGTTAGAGTAAACTAAGAGGGTCAGAATTAGAATTGTCACATTCGTCTTGAGTTCTGAGAAATTAGGGTTCTTTGTATAGGTAACTTTTATATGATAATCCTTCTATGCAGTTGTGTCTCTAACAGTTCTTGGTTTTTCTCTATTAAAGAATATAATTTTGGCTTGGTTTACTTACGAATAATACAGTTTATGTAAACTGAATTTGTGAAATGAAAGCTCTTTGTTTTGATCTCCAGATATTGAAATAATTATTCTTTAAGGCATCTATACCCAGAAAGACAAGTGCTGTATGATTCTACTTATATGAGGTGTCTGAAGTAGTTAAATTCATAGAAACCTAAAGTAGATGGTGGTCTTCAGGAGCTGAGGGAAAGGGGAGCTGTGAAGTTGTTTAGTGGGTATTAAGAGTTTTAGTTTTGCAAGATGAAAATGTTTGGGCGATCTGTTGCAAAACAATATTATCATTGCTGGACTGTATACTTTAAGATGGTTAAGGTGGTAACTTTATGTGTATTTTACCATAAAGAAAAAATTAGACTGCGTTTTATACTATGCTTATGGTGAGCACTGAGTAATATATAGAATTGAATCATTATGTTATATACCTGAAGCTAATATAACATAGTGTGTTAATTATACTTCGGTTTTAAAAATCCATGTTTTCCATTTTTGAGATGAGAGAACCAAGGCAATAATCATAACATAAGGAATATAAAATATAACAATCTATTGACTTCAGTTTAACACATTCTTTCTTTCAGCCTTGCAATGTGTGTATGTATGTCTTCCTCTTGTAAGTTGTGCTTCAGTGTGGTTCTCTTCTGGGGCAAACCTCTACCCCAGCCTTTTCTTTTTCTGACTTCTCAACACATTCTTATGTTTAAATCCCTTTCCAAAATTGCCTGATTGGTAGATTTAAAAAAAAAAATTTAATAAGAAACAAATCATAACTGAAAGTGAAGTAGGCATATACTGTAAGTTGCTGCTCCTCTCTAGTCTTTTAACCTGCTACTAGAAACATTTAAAAACCATGATGGAGCAGCCACTGTGTGTCAGGCACTGTGCTAGTGTTTCCAAATATGTCTTTTGAGTGTTGATTATTAGAAATAGATCAAACTGGCCAGACTGAAAGGAACTTTTGATTATTATTTTTAAGATGGTTTTGGCCATGGGAAGATTTTTCTTCTTGGAATAGCTTATAAATTATTTAAAGAGGATATATTCCTAACAAGAGTACAATCTGGAGTTAAAAAGTGTACTTAGGTGTGTTCTGCTGATACAGGGAGCTAACTTCCAATGTGCTGATAGCTACAAAGTCTCCAAAGGTTTTGTTATGCCAGATCTATCCGATTTGTATCACTGGGGGCAAGATTTGTATCACTTGTTCCAGAGAACAAGAGAACACACATTTTCTTCTAACTGCTCCCTGTGTATTACTGTTCATGGGGGAATGTTGCTGGCCAGCACGTTGCATCTTTCTGAATGGAAGACCATGCATCAGAATGTTTGTTTTTAGCAGTTATTTTTAGCAGCAGAGTTAGAAATTGTTAGCATTTTCATTTTTGGATATGCTCTTTTATTTATTATGCTAATTCCAAGAAGAGTAAATGATTTTAGACGTGTGTATTGAATGCATGTGTGCATTATGCCCACGTGTACGTGTGTGAGAGAGAGAGAGAGAGACAGACACACAGAAAAAAGAGAAAAAGAAAAGAAGAAGAAAAAGACATCCCTTAATAACCAGAGGGGTAGAGGCTTACTCAGTCTATTATCATAAAGCTCTGCTAATGTAGCTTCTGAGTCATGTGACTGCAGAAAAGGCTATTATCTCAATGAAAAGGAAACCGTTTTTTAGAGCAAGCAATAGAATAGAAGCAGGAAGAATTTTCGAGTGTTCCACCATGCTGGATTGTCAAAGGGGGATCTGTCTGATCAGCAGCTAAAAAAGGATTTGTGAGGCTAGTTTGTCAGCTGTCGTTAGAAACAAATGATGGAGGAGATGAGCGGCAGGGTGCTCAGCATGTGCGTAGGTTCACATCAAGGCTTAATGCTGGTTTGGACTAATAGAGGAGATTTCTCTCTGAGGCAGTATATTTATTGCTAATTGTGGGGTGTTCTGGGTTTTTTTGTGTTGTTGTTTTTTTTTTTTTGAAGAGTGATGTATGGTATTTTTATTTACATCACTGGTGAAGAAAAAGACAAGCTCCTGAGCTCTGGTTTGAACTGCAGAGGCTGTGGACAATGACAAGGTGTGTTTCACAAGTGCTCTGACTTAATATTTGGTGATGTTCTTGGAATTCTGTGTGCTTGTGGATTGGATGTGCGTGTTGTCCAGGAGAGAACCGAGCATGACACCCAGGCAGTGATAATGTTCTCAGGAACAGATACAATACCACCCATCCAAATCGATTCCTTCGTGGTCCTTATTTCTTTTGTGTTTATTTAATGATTAAATGCTTCTTGCAGTTACTTTACGTGGCCAAATACAGTCTCATGCTTGTTTTAAGAGATATTTTGATAAGCATTTCAAGAAGAATTTAATACAAATCTTAACCACTAAGGAATAAATATAAGCTTTATTTTTGTATCTCTGTGGGATTTTTTTCAATAGCCTTTTGTAATTCAAGCTTGAAAGAAAGCTGTGCAGTGAATTTAAAATTATTTAATTTTTGGTTAGGTAATAAAGCTTTCCTTTTTAGCTGAGGCCTCAAATGAATGATTTTTGTATTATGTATAGTACCTAACTTTCTGTGATTTATTACATCCTTATGCTTCTACTTGCAGAAAGCTAAAAACATTCAGTTCATATAAGCTTTATCTGAAAAAGGTTAATAACTATTATACATTGTGTACCTGAACAATGAATTCACTAATAATGTTTTTTATTTAACCTCTAAACCAGATATGCTCAACTTAGGGTACCTGTTTCCAAATCACATATTTTGAAACTAAACTGTATTGTACATATCTTCTTTTTGAAATTGACATTGGAGAAGGCAAGAAATCTATCAGCTGTTATGCACTGTATAGACAGTTTACAAAGAATTAAATTATTTTATCTCTTGTAGTAAAAAAAGGTAAGAACAGCTCAAACAATTTTTAATTGTAAGTGCAGGAGATTCTCTTCCTTTTAATATCCACAGATCATATCTTAGCACAATAGTTTAATAAATCATTCATCTTCTTGAGATTTTTTTAAAAATAGACACTAATACCTTAGTTTAGTCTATCTACATAAAAAGTGTGTTTAAATAAACAGTTAATTAACTGTGGTTTTGATCCTTCTAGAATTCTTTTTAATCATAGGACTCTCCCACATTCTTGTAAATAGCTCTAAGAAAGAGTTATATACTTGTTTCAGCCCAAAAGTCACTAGCATCATATGTTAAAATTTTTAATAATAAAATTTTTATAGCCAGATTGAGCTTTCTTTGTTTTTGCTTTTGAATTTTATTTTGTTGCCTTACCTGCCTTTAATGCGATGCAAGGATTTTGGAAGAATTCAAGATGTTTTTACTGAACACCTGCTGTTACTACAAGATACTCTATGAAGCATGATGAGAAAACAAAGGCAAATAAAATATTTAAACCAAAAAGATAACTTCCAGCTGGCACTGGAACCCAGCCTCAATAAACGTAATTACCCTTATATCTTATAGGAGTTTTCAGTTGTTAAAAAGGAGGTGTTTGTAAAACTTGTTTGGCCAATCAGAGAATACATTCCTGATAACTTTACAACTTTTCACATGAGTAGGTTTGAATAGTAGTTTTAATGGTCTCTATTTGTGCCAGTTCATATTTCCTTTGTATCATGACAGAGAAATACATTCATTTTATTTAGTCTTTTAAAACCAGAATAGTTTTTAGGGTGCCTGGGTGGCTCAGTCAGTTAAGCATCCGACTTCAGTTCAGGTCATGATCACACGGTTCATGGGTTCGAGCCCCGCATCGGGCTTTGTGCTGACGGCTAGCTCAGAGCCTGGAGCCTGCTTCAGATTCAATGTCTCCCTCTCTCTCTGACCCTCTCCTGCTCATGCTGTCTCTCTCTCTCTCTCTCTCTCAGAAATAAATAAAACATGAAAAAAATTTTTTTAACTAGAATAGTTTTTGTTCCTGATTGTGTTGTTTTTCTCGTAGGATGTCAAATACCAGTCCTTTACAATTTTAAAGTACTTTTATTAAAGGATAAATAATATATTGTGTTATATTACAAATATCTTTGCTTTTGGAAGTCAGAGAGTAAGAAAGAACCCCAATCTTGTTAGAGTTGAAAGACAGAAGTTTTGATGTCAGGGTAGTGTCTAAACAAGCCAGATGACTAGCTTGCAAATCCTGCTACACTTAAGAATTCCAACCACAATAATTAACCACAAATATTATAATCAGGTCTGATCTTGTCAGGCAGAGGGGGTTTGCTTCTTGGGATGATTTTTAATTTATAGGAAAGATAGGGTAAGAAAAGATAGAAATGAAGATGACCATAGTATTCAGTGTTGTAAACCTCCTTGAAGTATGTTCTTGTGAGAGAGAGAGAGAGAGGGAGGGAGGGAGTGTGTGTGTGTGTGTGTGTGTGTGTGTGTGTGTGTGTGTGTGTATGTTTTGAGAAAGTCAAAGTTTGGAAAGATTTAGGCAAGGTTAAGGTGGTACTGGGCTGTATTTTAGTTTCATTCTTTTTGAAGCCAAGGAGATACAAAATTCATGAAGTGAAGAAGGCTGTGCAGTAGCTAACAAATTGTTCCAGGGCACCTCTTACAGGGTTGACTCTAAAACCAGTCATTCATAAATGCTGAGAAAGTTTTAGAATCTATTGGCTCGCCCATTTCTCTCGCAGGTATTGCAGTCCTCAGTATTAGCGAGATAAGACTTGGCATCCTCTGGTGTGTGGTTAGAGTTGTGGCGGTGACTCTCTTTTTCACAAAACTCCTGGTTAACACGCAAAACTGTAACGTCTAATTTGATAATCACTAATATAGTATAGCATAAATCTACATTTGCTTTAAAGTTAAAGATAACTTAGTTATTACTATTTATATATTTATAAGATTTTGTGAGAAACACTGAATGCTGTAGTCTTGACAATGAGTGAATTGTTTTTTAAAAATCACTCAAATTGAGAAATAGATTGATACAGAAGCTAGACATGTTTCATCATTTTAGATGTCAAATCAAATAATAATAAATTGGTTAGAATAAAGGATTATAAAAGCATTCTATGAGGTTTATATTTAAAATTCATGTTTTGTGTCTGTAAATCCTTAAATTCAAGTCAAACTGAACGATAAATATTATGTTGAAACATTATCAGATTACATGAACTTGTTAAACTTTCAATTGTTTTTTTAATTGGCCTTTCCAAAGTTTCGCTTTCCTGTTTGAGAATTTTAAGTGAGATAATACCCAATTTTAAATGTTATTTTTACGTCTGTTTGTTAAAGATACACTTTGTAGCCTTTGCTTTTATTTTTCCTGCCTTGTGATGAGGAAAATAACGTTAGCGAAACAATTAATGGTGATTTTGTTAACTATCAAGTTCACTTTTATGTGGAGCTTATGTGCCAGGCACAGTTCTGAGGATCTCACACATATTCTCTTAGTTTTTATAGCAATACTGACTGTGCTATCCTATGCCTATTTTACCATTGAAGAAACAGAGATACAGAGAGAGAAAGTAACTTGTGCGAGCTCACACAGCTTAGTAAGTAGCAGAACTGGATTCAAACACAGGTAGTTTGCCTTTAGAGTCTGTGCTTTAAATAGCTATCTATATTGGGTTCAGATGTGGCTGTTGTTACTGGAGTCGCTGGTTTACTCTGGAGTGAGAACAGGATAGCACAGGGACGAGGAGAGAACTGTATTAAGACTGAAATGATTTTGTTCTTCAGTGTTTGCACTTTGATGAATTTTACTTCTGTTCCTTTTTAAAAATGTTAAGATTAAAGCATCATTTAAATGGTGTTTGGTTTGCACTGAAGAGAAACATGTTCATGAAAAGTAACTCCTGGCTAATTCTGAAATCTGTTTTTGAGGAAGGCGATGTGAGGGAGAGCATTGATACATGGTAGCAGATTAGCGTGAGAAATGTACTGTGAATTACCCTGAGATGCGTGGGGCCAGGAGAATGTCCGAGTTGTTTGATCTGAAAGATATGTATCACATATTTTCTCACTTAGCTACTTCTCCTCTTTCTTGGCAAGGGGAGAGCTTGCTGTTTCCAAGGTCCTTTCCTCACTGCATTGCTATGATGGAGCATGCAGGTATAAAAACCACAGAGAATCCCAATTAAGATCCTTGTTTTAAGATACTGAGAACAAACATCTCTGGAATATAAACCACTGACTTCAGATTTGTTTTAAGTCATTTTATATCCATGCAACTTCCCTAGAGGGGAGTTCGTGTCTATGGTCTTTCAAATAAGGACCCTTTACCCCTTACAGTTTGTCAGACTTTAATAGCTAACAGGCCTATTTATTTCTGGGGGTCACTCGTTTTCCTCAGTGTTCATGGTGGAAATGTTTTGACCTCACTAAATCCTTGTAATTGGATCCTTGGAAGTGAGTGCGGGAGTAAAGTAAGGATATAGCAGTTGTCTTTGGTCTCCCTTGATGTACCCTCCATTTTCTTTCAAAATTGCAAACACAGCCAGTTTTATTCTTGCACTTAAATCCTGTTTATTTACTTAATAACTGTTTATTGTAGGATTTTGTTAGAAGCTTCGCTAGTACAGGAGAAGAGTAACTGTCCGTGGGTCAAGGAGAAGAGAAGGGGTGGATCAGGAGATGCTTAGCAGAGATGGCGAAGGTCAAGCTGATTTTTAGAAGACAATCACCAGGCACTGGCGGATGTACAGGACGCTCTCGGCCTTTACTGCCCAACATAGGAGCCACTAGCCACAAGTGGCTTTTGATCATTTGAAGTGTGGCTAGTGTGCAATGGGTGCAGAATGCACTCAGATTTTGAAGACAGTGCGCCCCCCAAAAAAATGTAAATTATCTTAGTAATTTTTTAAGTATTGATTGCATGTTGAAAAGACACTATTTTGAATATTATATGTTAAAATATAATAAATGCATATGTGTCTTTTGACGTGGCTACTAGTTAATTGGTGACTCTCGATAACTTCTGTTGTCCCTGTTACTCAGAGCCTAGGACAGCATGTGTAAAGGGAGGTGGAGTTAGGTAGTGGTCTTCTTCTAGATGATACATCTGTGCCAGACGTGAGGCAGGAAGGTACAGACCCTTCCTAAGCCCATAGTCTTCCAATCAGTAGGCAGATTCGGAGTAACCAGCAATTGGAGAGCCCACATTCCTTGGTGGGGAATAAAATGCCCTTTGATGATCTGGCTCTGCCCTTCTATGTTCATGCCCCAAACATTCTCACCCACAGATCTTCTCCCATGTTCTACATTTAATGAACTACAGCTGATTCCCGTTATTCACAGGAGTTAGGTTCTGTAAACTTGTGGCAAACACTGACTCAGTGGATGCTGAGCTTCTGGGGGAAATAGAGTTATAAGTTCTAAGTCTCTCGTTGCAAGGTTTTAGTTATTCAGTTAATACATACCCTTATTTTAAGTGTGTTTCTGCTAAAGACACTTTAATATATATTGTTGATTCATTAACATTAGACTTTTGACCAACAGCAGTATAACTGAGGCCTGAACGAAACTTCTCTAAAACACATGTATTTCCTCCAGAAGGCCCATCCCAGCCTCTCGTGTTTAGGAACACAAGACAGCACCTCTGTGTTTGGAGGCCATTTGAAGCAAGGACATCACCGACGAAGAGCACAGGATTGTAGCCCTGACTATACTGCAGAAAGAATACTCCTTTTACAGTGTAAGAACTGAAACAAGGAGGAGTGTCACCTTGTTCAAATAGGAAGTGCTGTTGGTGGAGTACCTTTAAGGAGCCGAGTATCTCAGATAATAATGACTGTTAATAAAGGAAGCTGTTAATAAAGAATTTATCAGGCAATTTCTGTATATCAGGCTGTGTACCCTAATAGTTGATCTCATTACCGTTTCATACAAACTTAGTAGTGATTATTATTCATAAATTTTACACACATGGAAACTGAGGCTCAGAGAGATTAAGTGCCTTTCCCAAGATTGCACAGCGAGTAAATGGTGAAGGCAAGAGAAGAGCCAGGCTTTACTGACTCCAGGGCCAAGTTAGAAGATGCAGTTAAATAAAGCTGTCCTTCTCAACAGGGCTTTTGTCTTTGGTGGGAGGGGTAGAGGTTTAGCTCTTGGTCTACAAATTCCTCCTGCTTCCATGTATCTGTTTGATAGCCTAAATATTGAAATCCAGAAGAACTGGGAATGTGATCTGATTTATTCTGAAGAAAGGTTGAGAACCCCTACGTATTTGTTGTTGAGTGTGGTGGCAAAGGTGCTCTCGGTCTGCTTCCACTGCTTCTGTTTCACCAACTAAGCAAACATTTCAAACACCATGCATATCTTTTTTTCCACTTCGTAACTTTGGCTCATTCATTGCTCCTTATACTTTCATTATCTTGTGGTTTCTTTCTTTGTGCCTTTTCAACTTCTCTCAGCCCACTGAGCACCTCTCGTATAGTCCACAGACTAAGAATCTTTAGACTCACCTTTCACCATTCTCTTTGCCTGAATAGAACTTTTGTGCCAGATCCCTCCGCTAGACCACTGGGCAGCCTATAGATTGGACACCTGCATCGAGTGCCAGGAAAGCTGTGTCTCGTGGTTTTGTTATGGTGACTTCTGTATGAGGGGCTGGATAAAAGCTGCCTTGGAACAGCCCATTGAGGGCCCTTAGGAAGGGCCGTGGGCTTGGATTGTTAGGCTCAGAGTGGCGTGCAGCCGAGTCTGGTACCATGTGACATTTGTAAGAAGATCTGTGGGACTCACACCTGAAATTAGAAGACTGATTTAAATTCCCTGATTTTTTATGTGGTAGTTTATAGAGTTCAGTCTTTGATTTATTTAAGCTAGTATATTTGTTTATTATCAGAGTTAACCATTGCTGAGTTATATACAGCTACCTCTGCCAGGGTTGAAATAGAATTCCTGTGATGACCCAATCCACAGGCCCCTTCTGGCTTCTCCGGCTTGATCTCTCATCACCTCCAGATTATTTCAACTCCCAGGTAACCTTAAGATAGTTGGTATTAGATTCTAGAACATAATTTTCTAATGCACTTGGTTGGATATGTTATCAGGGCACCTAGGATTAAGTAGGAAGAGGAACAAGGTAACAGATGTGAGCAGGAAGTTGTTTCTTGTAGAAGGGTTATTGTGAGCAGAATGTACCAAAGGGAGAGAAATCGACCCAATTTTTGCCAGATGTGAAAAACACATGTTTTGCTAGTGTAGAAGGACTGAGCTGCAGGTATTGAGATAAGTGGGGGCACAGCGGAGCTTATAGAGGCCTGGTATAACCCTAAATGTCTCAACCACCTAAGTGCAGCCTAACTCTATGGTTCAGGTGTAATGTGCTGTATTTACTGCAGTTACGGTTGGTACCTGAAGGTTATGGGATTAGTCTGTGGGCTGGAAATGAACAGAAGTACAAATAGGCATGTCACAGTGACATGAGAACTCAAAAGGAAATTCAGGGAAAGAGAAAGTTCGTATTTCCTTGATGATTCCGAGATGAGAGAAGAAAATCTGATTTCATTCGTTGCTTTGTAAGGTCATTGGCTTTTGGTTCCTCTGTTGGACATTCAATTCCCTTTGGAAGTGAATATAGTAATTAGTGACATGTGGTAATGCTGGCCACATCTGGCAATTCTGGTGTCAACTGTTTATCCCTTTCATGATGTTATAGCTGAAGATCTCCATGGATGGACATTCTACAAACTTAGATGGTGATATGTTCTTTTTTTTTCTAATAATATTTTACTTAGACCATTTTCTTGTACCATCACTGACAACTCTCTTGTTATATATTTTGAGATAGTTATTTAATAGCTTTTATTAGAGAGCCTTCTTCATAAGCGTGGAAAGAGCATGGAATTTGCAGTCAGAGCTTGGTTTGAAGTCTAGTGACTCATTAAGCTTTGAGACTTTGAATAAGTCATTTGACTTCCTTGAATTTGTTTTTTCTCTGTAAAACAGAGGACAATATCTGCTTTGTAAAGCCCTGGCAATTAAAAAAAATTGTGCAGTGCCTAGTACAGTGTCTAATACTTAATAATTACCAACGCCTAATATACCAATTCTCCGTGAAAGACGCCCTTAGCACACTTGGTGTGTTTTCTTACCTATGTATGTCTCATTTCCCTAAGTAGTTTAACACACACACACACACACCTGCTTGTTTAAATAAGCTCTTAGTATCTGTTCATGGACTAAATTCCCTGTGAACCTGTTATTTCTAACTTCTGGAGCAACATGGAATCTCATGCTTCTACCTGAATTGAGAGTTTTAATTTTGCTTTTATTTTCGTAATCTAAGAGGACATTTGCTATTTTATGTTTAGCTTCAAGTCATTTGGTTGATTCACATTAAACCATCAAACAATCAACACAAATCCCTGGTTGTCATCACCTCAGTGATCATTGTCTTGATTTCCCCTGTTTAGAGCTTCATGCAGTTGATTCTTTTTTTTTTTCAAGCTCAGTGCAAGTTCTCCCTTTGTGGATAGTTATTCATGCTGGTTATGAAGACTGTGTAGTAACCTGTTAAAGCTTTCTTAAATTTTAAAAGTTACAAAACTGTACGTTAAGATGATAACTTAAAAACCATAGTGATGGGGTGCATGGGTGGCTCAGTCAGTTAAGCGTCTGCCTTTGGCTCAGGTCATGATCTCACGGTTCTTGGGTTTGAGCCCCACATCTGGCTCTGTGCTGACAGCCAGCTCAGAGCCTGGAGCCCGTTTCAGATTCTGTGTCTCCCTCTCTCTCTGACCCTCCCCTGCGCTCGCTTGCTCTCTCTCTCTCGCTCTCTCTTTCTCTCTTAGAAATAAATAAAACATTTAAAAAGGTAAATAAAAACCATAGTGAAAAACACTGAAAGGAATTATGTTAGAGTACATGAGACACACCCAGGAATGAAGACCTGCATCTTCACTAGATAAAGAGGCGTGTACTGCAGGTAGACTTAGAGCCAACTGCTCAGATTCTAGTCTCAGTTCTACTTTCTCTTGGCTGTATTTAACCTTGGACGTGTTATTTGATTTTTCTGTGTTTCAGAGAATGATAATAATAATGGCCTCATAGGGTTTTTGTGTGAATCAAATATAATAATACAGATGGTAATAAAGGTATAACATAGTAAATGTTCACTGATGCTACCTATTTGGTGAAATAACTTCATGCTGTATAGCAGTTTATAAAGCAGTTTATCTAATGAACTTGAATTAAGTGCTTCTGGTCAAGCATTTTGATAAGGGCCTAGGATAAAAAGATGAAAAGTCTTTGCCCCTCGAGGAGCTTAAAATTTGGTAGTGAAAAAGACATAAATAATAGTAATATGTATGGCTAATGGTAGAGTTCTAATATGGGCTATTAGAAGAAAAAGAGAATTTAATGTTGGAGAGAGAGACCTCTGAGCTAGGTTCTAAAAGATGAGTGGGAATTAGTCAAAATGGGGAAGATACCTGGTCTGTTCCATGTATGACATAAGAAAGAGGTGAAAAGTAAGTGATATGTAGTAGGTGAGGAATCAAGGGTAGTTTACCTTACCAGGTCAAACAAAGTGGGATGGGAAAGGAGCCTGGAGACATATACAAGGGCTAGATCATAAGGCATCGTGTGTGACATTTGAGGCAGCACAGACTTCTTGGAAGGAGTAGAGTCTACTACTAAAGGTTTTAAACAGAGAAATTTGTGGAGGTAAGGAAACGTATGTTAGACAATCCAGGTAAGAAATGGTGAAGAGCTGAACTAGAAGCAGTAATGATTATCATAGCGACAAGAGGGGAGACTATTTATGAGGCAAAGTCACATTATTGATTATTTAATTGGGAGGATATAGAAGTTTAAAGATGATCAGTGGCGCCTGAGTGGCTCAGGCAGTTAAGTGTCCGACTTTGGCTCAGGTCATGATCTCACAGTTCGTGGGTTCAAGCCCCACTCTATGCTGACAGCTCAGATTCTCAGCTCAGGCCTGGAGCCTGCTTCAGATTCTGTGTCTCTCTCTTTGCCCCTCCCCCACTCATGCTCTGTCTCTCAAAAATAAAATAAAACATTAAAAAAATTTTAAAGATGTTCAGTGGATGGGTGCTCTTTCAGGTGAGGCAGTTTGGGGATAGGAAGAAGGAGAGGATGAGCTTAATTTTGGGGGTTGAATTGTAAGCTTTGTCAACGCTGGAAAGAAAAGATTTGGGAAAGCATGGAAATAGACGATACACTAGTGAGAGTAGAAAACTAAAGTTCTGAACCCTATTTGGACATTTGAATTACCTGAAGAGTTTTTAAGCAAGATACTGCTGATCAAACCACACCTCTGTAATCTGTGATTTAATGGGTCTGGAGTGCTATCATGGTCATCTTATTTGTTTTGTTGATACATGTTTTTTAAATTGTGATAAAATATAGTAACATAAACTTACCATTTTAACTATTTGTAAGTACAGGTTTAGTAACATTAAGTACATGCACAATGTTGTTCATTTCCATAACTTTTTAAACATCCCAAAGAGAAACTCTGTACCCATTAAACAATAACTTATTTCCCCTTCTCCCCAACCAACGGTCACCTCTATTCTACCTTCTGTCTCTATGAATTTGACTGTTCTAGATGCCTCATAAGAGTGAAATCATGATATGTGGCCTTTTGTCTCTGACTTTTATTTTTACCTAATGTAATGTTTTCAGGGTTCATCTGTATTGTAGTACATCCGGGTATTTTATTCCTCTTGAGGACTAAATAATATTCCATTATACGTATATACACATTTTGTTTAATCATCTGTTGATGAACATTTGGGTTATTTCCATCTTTTGGCTATTGTGAATAATGCTGCCAAGAACATGAGTATACACATACCTGGTTAAGTCCCTGCTTTTAATTCTTTTTAGTATTTGACCCAGAAGTGTAATTGCTAGATCATGTGTAATGTTGTATTTTTTTTTAAAGCTTCCCAGGGGCACCTGGGTGGCTCAGTTCATTAGATGTCCAACTTCAGCTCAGGTCATGATATCGCAGTTTGAGGGTTTGAGCCCCGTGTAAGGCTCTGTGGTAACACCTCAGAGCCTGGAGCCTGCTTCAGGTTCTGTGTCTTCCTCTCTCTGCCCCTCCTCCACTCATGCTCTATCTTTCTTTCTCCCAAAAATGAATAAACATAAAAAAAATTAATAAATAAAGCTCCCCAAGTGATCTTTAAATATGCAGTTTGGTTGAGAGCCTTATGATACAGAACTTAATCTGGAGGTCCATAAATGGTCTTAGTGGGTTGGTGACTTCTTAGGAAAATTGTATGCTTTGTTTTGTATATCTGTGGTTTCACTTTTTGGCTTTGATTCCATTCATAACTCCAAACCGTTTATAATTCCAGAGTGGTGCTAAGAATCACTATAGAAGCTAATTTTAAAATAGACAAAGACTTGAATAGACATGTGCGATGGCAGATAAGCACATGAAAAGTTGCTCTGCATCATTAGTTATTTGGGAAATGAAGATGAAACCCAACAATGAGGTACTATTTCATACCCAGTAAGAGGCCAATAATTTAAATAAAAAAAAAAAAGAAAAAGAAAACCATTAAGTGTTGCCATGGATATGGAGAAACTGGATCCCTTGAACATCGTAGATGGGAAAATAAAATGGTATCTCCACTTTGGAAAGTAGTCAGGCAGTTCCTCAAACAGTTAAACATAAAGTTACTATATGACCACCAGCTTCATTCCTAGTTATATATCTAAGCAAACTGAAGGTTTACATCTGTGCAAAAACATGCACACAAATGTCCATAGGAGCATTATTCCTAATGGCCAAAAAGTAGAAACTCAAATGTCCGTCAGTGGTGAGTAGTTAAATAAAGCATGGCATTTCCATACATCATAATGTTTGGCCATCAAAAGGAATAAAGTACTCAGGTGTGCGGGTGGCTCAGTCGGTTGAGCGTCTGACCTTGGCCCATGTCATGATCTCATGGTTGCCAAGTTCGAGCCCCACATCAGGCTCGCTGCTGTCAGCATAGAGCGCTTTTCAGATTCTGTCCCCCTCTCTCAATGTCCTTTTCGTACTTGTTCTCCCCCCCCAAATAAATAAAACATTTTTTAAAAAGGGAATAAAGTACTGAAAGATGCTGCAATATTGCTGAAATTTGAAGGCATTATGCTAATTGAAACAAGTGAGATACAAAAGGCCACAAATTATGTGGTTTCATTTATATGAACTGTCCAGACTAGGCAAATCCATAAAGATCGAAAGTGGGGGCGGATGCTAAGGCATGGGTAAGAAAGGAGTGAGGAGTAATTGCGTAATGAATATGGAGTTTCCTTTTGGGATGATGAAATGTTATAGAATTAGATAAGGTGATGGTTGTGCACTTCTGTGATTAGGCTGAAATCATGAAATCTACAAGTCAATGGGGTAAATTTTGGGGGTGCCTGGCTGGCTCAGTCGGTAGAGCATGTGGCTTTTGATCTCAGGGTCCTGAGTTTGAGCCCCTCACGTTGGGTGTAGAGATTACTTAAATAAATTTAAAAAAAATGAAAGGGTGAATGTTATGGCTTGTGAATTAATACCTCAATAGAGCTGTTAAAAATAATTTTTAAAGAGAAGGATGATGACTACCGATGGGAGGCTTGGCTGAGCTTGAGGTCCAGATAACAAAGGGGAAGATCCCACGAAAGAGACAGGAAGAGAATACTGAAGCCAGGTAGGAGGAGGACCTATTGCATGCTCTGTCCTGGAATAGAGAGATTCAGGAGGAGTCCCTGGGTGGTATGCGATCAAGATGGGCAAACAACAGAACGGCTAAGTAACATAACACACGTTACCCCAGGAGTTCTGCAGGTTTGACATTCGAATGTTCTGGAAGACTAGGGAGGGCATATTTACTGGAGTGAAGGGGAAAGAAATGCAATTGTTTTGGATCCTGAAGTGAGTGGAAGGGAATTGGAATAAACTACAGGCCTACATTCCTTTATTTGAATCTCAAAATTGAACAAACTCTGAAAATGGAAAGGTTTTTATAACTCATTTGGCAGTAAAACCTGACCTGAATGGATGTGAAATGATTTATAATCTTCATTTGTCCCACTTAGTGTGAATATTCATACATCTCACTGCAGAAATAATATTGAATTCGATTACAGAATGTTTCCACAGGCCCTGTGGGGATGTTATGATATATGGTATATGCCACACATTCTCATCCTAAAATTAACAGGTATCTCTGAGTTCTAAATTCTGTGGCCCCTACGTGTTTTGAGTAAGGGACCACACACCTGTCAGTCTTTGGGGAGGTCTGGTTGTGAAGGAAAGATGGGAGATTATGAGAAGGATTCGGATTCGGGGACATGGCTTTGTTTTTTGTTTTTTGTTTTTTTTTTAAGGATGGAAATGACTGCGTGTACTTATAGGTTCAAGTAGAGAGGAGGAGGTTGAGACTTTGGTAAAAAGAAGCTTGGTAGCAAAGTCTCAGAGAAGGTAGGGTGGGAAATGGGAGATGGGGTGGGGATATGAGTGTTTACGAGAGGAGGGGTCACGTGCCGTCCGAGACGCTGGGGATGGTGACGACGATAGCAGTGGGTATCTTTGTGAGAAGGAGGAAGGGAAGTTGAGTAAAGTCAGATTGAACAGCTATTTGCGGAAGTGGTAAGAGCTGGAAATAACTGTTGGAGTAAATAGAAGGAGCTGACTTGAGAACAAGTAAAAGAATTGGCAGGCAGGACTATGGGTATAAGTCAAGTTTAGAAAGCCTTGAAAGTCTGTGGTGCTATTCTGCCCCTTAGCTATATGATTTTTTTCTTTGAGGGCTCAGCTTCTCACTTAGGGGGTGGAGAAGTCTTGGGATTGGGTTTTAAGAAGTGAATCTTATGAGAGGAAATGGTATGAAAGGGAACTGAGGGTACCCGGGGTCTGGTGGTGGATCCAGCTCAGTAGGGAAGAAAATGGAGTGAGTGCAAGGTGAAGGGACTGCCAGGGTTCCTTATACACTGAAGACCAGTAATTGAGGAGGAAGACAGTAAGGAAGCTAGTGTGCTAGGAGATGGGCGGGGGGGGGGGGGGGGGGGCGGAAAGTGGCGTTCAAGTTACAACAGTTCTGGGTGAAAAGAAGGTTCAGGGTACGATCATAGGAGGCAGTGACTAACGTGAAACGGAGGTGAACTTTGTCAGAGCTGAGACAGATGGGAACGTATGAGGAGAGGTGTTAGCTCATCCGCACAGACTCTGAAACCACTCAGGATGATGACCAATTTGGGTTGAAGAAGAACTAATTACATACCAGTCTTTTTAGTAAATGCGGAGGATTAAGTGGCATGTTGGTAAATCTCAGACTTGAAAGTAGATAGAAGATGGCATGGACTTCAAAGAAGCAGATTTTTATACAAGGCCACCCTTGTCATAGAGCGATGGCTAGTCACTGGTCTGAGGCGTGTGCAGAATATGACCCCACCTCCTATCCCTAGTGTGTGTGTAATCACGGAGCAAGAAGCTTCTGGAAGGGACTAAAGGAGAGCCAAAATGACTGCATACTCTGTAATCAGATTAAGGACATAGGAGGAGAGAGCACCTGGGTGGTTTAGTCAGTTAAGCGCCCAACTTAAACTCTGGTCGTGATCTCACAGCTCCTGAGTTTGAGCCCAGCATCGGGCTCTGTGCTGGCGGCTCAGAGCCTAGAGCCTTCTTCAGATTCTATGTCTTCCTCTCTCTCTGCCCGTCCCCTACTCCCTTGTAGTCTCTCTCTCTCTCTCAAAAGTAAATTAAAAAAAAATTTTTTTTTTAAAGGTTACAGAGGAATTTGTAACTATAGGGCAAGGACTTCAGAAGGCACAGGGAGAGATGCAGGATCGAGTAGGTTTGTCACAGGCTGTAATAGGGAAGAAGCACAAGACAGATTAAGAATAGTAAGTGGTGATAACATAGGAGAGTGGTTTCATCTTTGCTGAAATTCAAATATCTAATATACTAGAGTATATTAGATACTTGTGAGGGTTTTTCCTTCCCTTTTTAAAATTGTTTTACTGACTTTATGTATTTGTTTTTGTAGGTGTTCACATTATTTTAATAACACAAAGATATTGAAAGTCATCCTGCTCGTTTGCACTCTTTATTCTAGACTGCTAATACTAAGATTTTCAAAAAACTCATCCTGTTATCAAACACGATACCTATGTTTTTATGTCATCTGCTTATCTGATGAATAGATGCTTTTTTTTTGAGTCACTGATTGAAAAAAAAAAAAAAAACAGACTAGACCGGAGAACTTCTTTGTTTATGATAATTAGTTAATTAATGCCAAAGATGTTATTCCATAACTTGGACTAATTCTTGCTTGTCGCCCAGCCCTGGGGTTCTAAGTCCTGCTCTTCTTTTCCAGTGAGCACTGGTCAGACTCGGGATGATCACCTGGAGTCCTGCATGGGATTCAGATTTAGTTGGACCGGGGTGGGGCCAGGAAAGTCATATTTTTAAAAGCTGCTTGGGTGATTCGTTAGCAGCCAGATTTGGGAACCACCACTGGAAGCCACATTTTGCTTTGGTCTCCGCAGTAGCATTATGTGAGGCGCTAGCAGACTTGGACACAGCACCTCTGCGCATCCCTGACTCGGCATTTGTTATCAAAGCAAACACTTCTTACAAACATTGTAAAGATCTTCAATTACCAGTAATCAGTTTAAATTATAAAATAATATCTTGCCGTGATCCTCAAATTAGAATGTGTTAAAAAAATTATAATACCTACCGTGAATTTTGGTGAAATGGGAACTCACGTACTCTGCTGAGGTAAGATTGTAACTTAACACAACCGTTTTGGAAAACAATTTGGTAATATGCATGAATGACTTAAAAACACTCACAGTCCTTGATCTCGTAATTGCGTTTCTGAATATTGAGACTATTGTTTATTGTTAATCAGAAATATGGGTCAGTACTTATATAAAAGATTTTTATTACACTATCATTTATAGTAGTAAAAAATGGAAGCTGTCTTAATGATTAGCTACAGAAAACAGTTAAATAGATTATGGTATCTTCATATGATGCGTAGCAGAGAACTACTAAAAATTGTGTTTATGAAGACATTTAATATCACAGAAAGATTTTAGTGTATGACATTAAGAAGACAAAGAAGGATTATAAAATTGTGTGTGTGTATACATACACTTTGTGCATAATTATATATATATACCTGCAACACATTTTAAAATACTGAGCAAAGGGGCACCTGGGTGGCTGTTAGTTGAGCTTCTGACTCTTGATTTCCACGCAGGCCATTCTCTCACTGTTTGGCCTGTGGGCCTGAGCCCCGCTTTGGGTTCTGTGCTGACAGTGCAGACTGCTTGGGATCTTGTCTCTCCCTCTCTCTCTGTTCCTTCCCTCTTTGTGCTCATTTGGGCGAATGCATGTGTACACACATGCTCGCTCGTGCTCTGTCAGTATAAATGAACTTTAACATACTGAATGGAAAGTTAGTGATGATTCTCTGGGGGCTAGAAATATATGTAACCTTATTCATTAGCATTTTGTATTTTCTAAATTTTCTAGTATGAGCATGTATCACTTTGAAGCAAAAATAATAAAACTTTTTAAAAATAAAATTCTTTAACTTCTTTAGCAAAATTCATTTGGGATGAATTGTTAGAGAAGTTATTCTTGCTCCTAATAATCACCAGTGTTTGGTCTAAATATTTGCAAACCACTCATCTATCTGTTGCACAGTTTTGCCAGGCTTAAAAGTTTGTAGGGCTTTTTGCTGTTGTTGTTGTTTTCTTGTTTGTTTTTTTTAATAATAGCTTTATTGAGATACAATGCACATAACATAAAGCTCACCCTTCAGTGTGCAATTTCACACCTTCCATAGCTACCACCATCTCGTTTCAGAACATTTTCACCAACCTGAAAAGAAACCCTGTACTAATTAGGAGTCCCTCCCCATTTCCCTTTCCCCTTAGCTCCTGGCAACCACTAATCTGCTTTCTGTTCCTATGGATTTACTGATTCTGGACAGTTCGTATAAATGCAGCCGTACACTGTGCGGCCTTCTGTGATATCCTATTAGCTAGTCTTTGTACCCCCCCCCCCAACCCTGCCAGAAATGTCCTTTATGCCACCACCATGCTAATCTTTCCATCTCTGCGACTCTACCACCTGTGGCTCAGAACTTTTCATTGTGCCCCTAGTTTATAAAATCAACAGCTACTACTCATTCTGGCAGTTAAGACTTTCTATATTCTGACTCTACCACACAGGCACTTAATAAATATCTACTGCATAAATGAATCCAATGAATAAAATGTACTCCACCTTATCTGGCCCTTTCCTTCTCCATCAGGGAAAAAGATAATTACTGTGAATTAGTCAGATTCCAGGTCACGGATGGGGCAAGAAAATCTCAAGTGTAGGGCAGCGGTAAACCTCAGTAGTCATCCGAGCGTGCACAGGGCCTTGGTGGAGGGCTGGAGGCCAGAGTGTGTGTTTGTGACAGTTCCCAGGTGGCTCCCAGGACCGCGGTTCCAGGGTCTGACCGCAGGCTCGGGGGACAGGTTGGATGAAGAAGAAGAGAGCTCCTCAGCTGCCGAGCAACACGTCCCACCAGCAGGCCGGGCCCACCCTTGCTCTCTGTTAACACCGCTGGTGCATCCATGCTCCGCCCGTGTCTGGTCCCGTACGCCCTCACCACCCCCAACCCCCCACCCCCCACCCCGCTTCACTTTGGAAAATTGTGCCCCTGCTCCCAAACCCACTCAGGTGTTGATAAAGCCTCTGCTAGCCCTCCCCTCAACAAGAAGCAATTTTCTCCGTATTAGCACTGTGTATTCTTCATATGCTATGTTCTCTGTTAGTTAATTCCATTCTCGTTTCTTCCTCCTAAATCTTTGATTTCTTGAGATTAAGTTCAGTTTCTTACTCAGTAATTGTACTGCCGAGTCCGTAGAACACAGTAATTTGCCCTTAGCAGCTACTCAGTAATTATCAGTGCAGTTGAACATCAGAAGGAAAGAAATGCAAATAGATTTTTAAATTAAAACCCTATAATTTAGGTTATATTTTTAATACCAAAAAGAGATCTACCTGTATTAATGAGAAACTTAATCTTATGTAAAACTTAATCGTCCAAGCCCAGATGTGTTTTTGCCCTAATAGCCATTGCTGTAGGTTTTGAAACATTGGCATAAAGCAGAACACCAAACTAAAAAAATCATAAGCCTGTGTTAACACGAAGACACACGTGCTACGTTGTAATCTCTCTGAGAGCCAGCGTCGTTTTCTCCACGCCGCCTCGCCCACTGCAAGCAGGCCTTGAGTTTCAGCTTGATGAATTCTTATCCCTTTGGTTTCGGTACCAGACAAAAGCAATATTATATAGTTAGCTGTCTCTGAGGTGTCCGGCAATTATCTTCTTTTCTCTTAAGTGTCATTTCAAGCTGATTAGCTGCCTGTTATGGTTAAATAAGGTGCACTGGTCTTACAGATCTTTATCCAAAGGTGTAGGTTTTACAAAACAATTGCTCTTTCTTCTCTCAGTGGAAGCACATTTTAGGACTAACGAAAGGAGATGGTAGAGAACAGAACGACGCGTTCTGCAACAGGAGTCTGTTGTCATCCCTGCAGGGCCTCTTCTAGGCCACCCTTATTTCGTCCATTAAATTATTACTATTTGTAACACGCTTTAGGCTAATTTGGGTTTAAATTTGTATTAACTGTCCCGTGGATAATTAGAAGTTACCCTTCCCGAGTCCAGTTACGGATTTAGTTCTGCCGGGTGCAGCACCCCTCCGTGTGAAGCTAGTAAGGGGAGAAAACCCTCCATCTCGGCTCTCCAGGACACCCGTGCTCTCTTCACAGAGTCCTCCCCACCTGAGGGCTCCCTGCCCGAGCCTGAGGTCAGGGAATGGGGCGCTACTGCACAGTCACAAGAACAACATGATTGTTCTTCCGAAAGCTGCCTGTGTGTCCCAAGTTTGAAACTTAAACCGAAACATAAACTCCCATAAACTACAGTATGGTTCGTTTAGACAATTACCGAAATCCAACATTTGAGAGAGAAGAAAATGGTTAGAGTGTTGTGGCTCATATTTTAGATACCAACTTTATTTAAAAAAAAAAAAAATCTTTTTTTTCTGAGTATTGAATTGTTGTAAACAATTTTCTAAATTCTGGTCATTCTCAGTAAATCATTCTGTAGGTATGTGTTATTTGCAAGAAAAAGCGCTTAATTTGGTTTATTTTTAGAAGACCGAATTGGGTTGGGGGGGGGGAGGCTGTTGGTTCAGAGCTGCCCTTCGCTGTTTTTAATGGCAGCCATTGCCTCACAGCAAAGACCGTTTGGAGTTATTGTAACGATGTGACCGAAAGAAAGTTTATAGGAATTTGGCGAAAAATGATTCAGAGGTCCTCCCAGCAAACCACGTTTTTCCTCCTCGCTCATTTTCCACTTCTGTTGGAGAGCGGTAGACAACAGAGAAAACACATTAAAAAAAAGAGCGTTTCAGAAAAAGACTTCTGAGCCGGGTCTTACCGTAGTGAGGAAACATAATTTAAACTGCCAAAGGGGCTTGCTACCATGTGCCAGTTTCTTCTCCGACCACAGCGTTTGATTTGGTTCCTGTGCTTTATCCCTGGGGCGTGCTTGAAAATTCTGCCCCTACTTGGTTTTCCTGTTTGATTGGAGATAAAGAACTCCTAAGCAAGTCTGAAGTTAAAATGAGTGAGAATGAGAAAAAGCAGGAAAGAAGGGGTATCGTGAGTGTCCCCTCGTGGCACCGAGACACTGCCGCGGGGGCGGGGCAGCTGGGACAGTGCCACGGACCCTCTAATGGTGCAGGAGAAAGAAGTGTTATCTTAATTTTCTGCATCCCTGCACTTGGGAACAAGGAGCAGGGAATCTTTTTTCTTTTTTTGATGTTTATTTATTTTTGAGACAGAGACAGAGCTTGAAGGGGGGGTAGGGGCAGAGAGAGGGGGAGACACAGAATGTGAAGCAGGCTGCAGGCTCTGAGCTGTCAGCACGGAGCCCGATTCAGGGCTCAAACCCATGAGCTGTGAGATCATGACCTGAGCCAAAGTTGGACACTTAACCGACTGAGCCACCCAGGCGCCCCAGGAGAAGTGAAGCTTTAATTCTTCCACCCGGAGTCTAGGAAGCCTTCATAAAAAGCCTGGCTTTTCAGCTGAGCTTGAGGGATATGATCTTCCTGAGGAAAAAGAATAATTTTAGTAACTTTTCTGGAAGACTCTTGTCATTTGGATATTTTTCTTGCTTTAAGAGAGTCACATCAGTAGGAGAGAAAACATGAGAAAGCTCCTGAAGTTAAGGAAGGTAAGCGGTAAGTCCAAAATGGCCAAGAGCTTCCATCTTTCTTGTATAGAAGAACTCCAGGTGGTAAACTTGGAGAAGTAGAAGTTGGTTGTAAGATAGTTTTAGTAGTTTGGAAACTGTTGTAGGATGTGTTTTGATTTACCAAAGGAAATACTTTATCCTTCAGGTTTCATTTAAATGAAATACAGTTTCTAATTATCTGGGGCAGTCTTTGTGTTTCTTACTTACTATAATGTAGGCTTACGTAGTTTTATGCAATATTCTTCCTAAAAATAGGAATGTCAAAACCTTGTACATTTATCATTTACATTCCAGAGAGCTGGTTATTTAACGAATCTCTTTATGGTTTACTTGTTTTGTTTTTTTCCCAGCAGCACAACCAGGTTTCTCCTTTCTCTCCCACTTCCTCCCCTCCCCTCCCCTCCCCTCCCCTCCCCTTCTCTTCCCTCCCCTCCCTCCCCTTTCTCTCCTCTCCCCCTTGTTTTCCCTTCTCCCTCCTTCCCTTCCTCTCCTTTTCCTTTCCCTTCCACTTTCCCTTCCCCTCTCTTCTCCTCCCCTCCCTTCCCTTCCCTCCCCTTTTTCTCCCTCCACC